>NC_091802.1:11844090-12147121 GCF_041296235.1 Equus asinus
ATTCTTTGAGGGGGCCAACATGTGTCCAGGGCGGCAAAAAAAACCTTACCCTGCACATGGGAAAACACACCCCCTCATGAGAAAGCACACCTCTGCGTGGGAAAATGCTCCCACGCTTCCACACACCGAAGACTGGTGTCCCAGCGGAGGGCAAAAAACGCCCTCCAGTTGTACAAAGGCCCAGGTCCAGAGAAGAGAGTGGGCCTCTCTGCATGGGCAAAACACGCATCCCGGTGAGGAAATCCACGTCCACCTAATGCTCCTCAACGTGTGACAGCTCCACACGAGAAAAGCCTGTTGCCAAGTCCTCCTCCCTGCCTTCTGAGTGGCACTTCCCCAGGCCGGGAGGGCTGGGGAGGAGGGCCTCCCCAGGCCACCCCCTATACCCGAGTAGTGGAGTGGGGGTGGGGTAGCGTGTTGTTGTGGCTGGGAGCGGAGGAGGGAGGCGGAGGGAAGGGCCCAAAGGGATGGAGAGATGGGGGTGGCGGGGGCGGCGGGGGCCCCAGGCCACTGGGCAGCAGGGTCAGGGCCCCGGGGGCCAAGAGAGGCACATCGTCCGGTGCCCGGCGCAGGGCCAGGGTGTAGTCGGGTGGGCAGGCAGGGCGTAGGGCTTCAGCAGGGTCCGCCCCAACGCCACCACCCCGCTTCAGCTGCAGTGACACCAGCTCCTCCTCTGGTGGCAGCTCGCGGCCGGTGGCCGGGAGCAGGGGGCCCCCACCGGGCACACCGGAGCCTGAGCCGCCTGGTGGGCTGAGCCGCCTGCACCGCAGCTCCTGCCGCCGGTCCCGCTTGTAGTATAGGGCGGCAAAGGCGAGGATGTTGAGGAAGAGGAGGGAGGCGCCCACAGCCACAGTGACACTTAGCTCCGTGGAGTAGTCTCGTGAGTCCCCGGGGAAGCGGTCATAGGCCCTGGGGCCAGGCTCAGGCTCAGGCTCAGGCGGCAGGGTGGCAGGTGGTGGGGGCCGGCGTGTGCCTGGGGCACCGGGTGGTGGGCGAGGCGGCCAGCGTGTGGCATAGGGAGGCAGGCGCGTGGTGGTGGTAAAAAGCTCTGTGTGCAGGTTGTGCAGGTGAGGCACGAGCTCCAGCCAGAAGGCCACCTTGTTGGCGCGATAGTTGTCACGCACACGTGGTTTCAAGCCGATGTGCAGGTACTGCTTCTCCTTGCTGTTGAACTTGCTCCACACCACCTCCTCAAAGCGGTTGGGCTTGGTGTGGATGAACTTGGTGTCCTGCGGCACCGGCTGGTTGGGGTCACTGTGGGCACAGGAGGGCAGGGAAAGGAGGAGTGAGGGTGAGGCTCCGACGGAGGTGTAAGAGGAAAGGGGAGGGAGATAAGAGATGCAGAAAGCCAGGGAGACAGAAAGAAAGTCAGAGAAAAAGAGGGAGGCAGAGAGATAGACACGAAGAGACAGAGAAACTGCCAGAGACAGGGACAGAGAGACAAATAGGGATGGAGACAGACTGCCAGAGATGAAGACAGAGGGCCAGAGATAGGCAGAGACAGAGATAGCCCGTGGGAGAGGCAGAAGCTGAGACTGAGCAAGATAGACACACATAGAAACAGAGACAAAGACACAGGAGAGACAGCCAGGGCGGAACCAGCAAGCAAAAAGGAAACAGATCAAAGAGCAGAGGGAGCGGAGAGATATGATAAATTTCAAGACGGATGTAGAGACAGCAATAAAGAAACAGACACAAACCCTTACACATACTCAGACACAGACTGGAGCAGTCAGACAGAGGGGCAGAGCACAGGGAGGAGACAGAGAGAAGGTGGGTAGGCAAGGGAAGGAAGGACAGACAGACATGGAGCCAAAGCCACCAAGTGAGCCCACCCCCAGAAAGGACAGGGACCTCTCTGTCTAACTCTGCTGAATCTGCAGCATGCAACTCAGTGCCTGGCACAGACAAGGTGTCCAGCAGGTGTCTGAGTGGAGAAGGCAAGAGCACCCTAATGGAGGAATGATGGCCGTGTGAAGGAGAGAAGGAACTGAGGATGGAGGGTGTGTGCGCCTTGGCCTGCAAAGGTGCCCCACCCAGCCCCTCTGGCCCTCACCCAGTCTTGGCAAAGTTGGTCCAGTAGGTCATGACCACAGCGCTGAGCATGACGTCATTCTTGGAGAAGTTGCAGGGGAAGAGGTCAGTGGCACCCACCATGGGCACACCAAAGACGTAGGGTAGCTCGTCCCCGTGCGCTGCGTCTGCCCACTCGGGCCGGCCTTCAGCCTGGCAGTGGTGGTAGAAGGTGTAAAAGTAGACAGGGGACTGGTAGTCGGCGTGCAGCTTGGCGGTGGCCACAGCTGGTGCCACCCACTGGTGGTCAGTAAAGAGTGCCAGCAGGGTCTTGCGCCGCATCTCGCCATTGTCCCGGTCGGCCCAGTCTGTGTACATAAACTTGATGGTCTCCCGCAGCACATCCTTGCCCTCCGGGTAGCCATACAGGTTGTCCACAAAGTTGGAGACTGTGAAGTCGAAGGCGCTGGCGGAGACACCGTCCTCGCTCTCTGCGGAGTCCTCCACGAACTTGAGGCCCTCTCCTTGATTGACGCCAATGAGCATGTCATAGTTGAGGAATTCTCCCTGCTGCATGAGGATCTCAGGATCATCAGGAACAACGTCACCGTCCACCACGGGCCCAAAGGCGATGTGGTAGCTGGGGAGAAGGGGTCACGGTCTCATTACCTGCTCATGGTTTCCTCTTTGCTCACAGCCTGCTGGGCCTCTGCCCAGAAAACCCTTTTCCCCGTGTTAAAATCTCCTGAGTCCTTCAGGGCACCTGGCCTCTCAGGAAATCTTCCCTGAAGCCCTGCATGGTATCCTGTGCACACCTGCTCTGTTTAGGCACCTCCACTTAGGGAAGGTGTCTGAGAAAGAAGAAGGCAGAGCCGCTAGAGGGCCTGAAGCCCGCTTCTCCTTGCCAAATGGAATGCCTGCAGGCACCTCTCAGCCTCAACCTCCTTGGAAGCGGCAAGGACCTGGCCCCCTCCCACCCTCATACCCATACCGGGCAGGCTGCACATCTTGGTCCACCAGCTCCCGGGAAGGCTTCCGGCGCAGACACTCCACAGCTTCAGCGCTGTCCTCCCGGTCGCAGCCCACCTTGGCTGCCAGCAGCCGCGTGTACTTGAGCGGCTGGTAGTTGACAGACCAGCTGGAAATGGCAGTGCCACTCTGGGCGATGGCCTTCTGGAACAGCCCTGGCAAGACAGACCGGCTTCAGGCTGGGTGGTATCAGCCCAAGAGAGAAGGGGGAGCTGGTAGGGTCAGGGGTGTGGGAAAGGAGAAGGGAGGGGCAGACTGAGGAGGTTGCTTGTACCTTCTGAATGATGGGAGAGGATCAGAAGGTTGACACAGGAGGCCCCTGCCCCGGACCCAAAGATGGTGATGCGCTCGGGGTCACCCCCAAAGTGAGCAATGTTTTCACTGAGCCAGCGCAGGGCCTGGATCTGGTCCAGGAGCCCATAGTTGCCTTTTGCAGCCTGGTCCCCAGTGCTGAGAAAACCTGGAGACAGAGGAAGAAAGGGACTTCCTGGGGGTGTAACAGTGCCCTTGACCCCTTCTGGGTAGCTCAGTCCAGCCTGGAAGCCATTCTGCTTCTGCTGGGTTTAGAGGAACCCTGCCCACCAAGACTCCCTCCCAGACTCCAGTCCCTAGAGTTGGCTGCCCACCCTCACCGAGCACCCCAAGCCGGTAGTTGAGTGTGGCTACAATGACGTTGCCATAGGCAGCCAGGACGGAGCCATCGAACATGTTCCCGGTGCCCTCCATGTAGGAGCCGCCGTGCAGAAAGAGCATCACAGGCTTCTTCCCAGAGTCCCGGATATCTGCGTGGGGAGGGGGCGGGAGGGTGGGCCAAGATGTGGGGGACAAGAATACAGTCAGACCAGAAGCAGCACCACTCAGCTCCCAGGCCTGCCGAGGACCAGCCCAGAGCTCAGGGGACATGTCACTCCCATCCCTGGGGGGCAAGACCGGATACCCCTCCCTCCCTCCCCAGCTATCCCTGGCAGAAGGTCCCTCCCCACCTCCTGCCAGCCTGCCCCACAGCACTTCTCCAAATGCTGGGCAGACCTTCCAAGAAGCCTAACAGAGGTGGGGGTGGGGGGTGGCCCTCCTCAGGGCATCTGCTGGATCCAGGGAACCCCCTCCCCGAACACACACAGTAAATCTCCTTCCTGCTCCGAGGAAGAGCAAGCTCCCAAGGCTGGTACTAGAGCTAGAGATGCTGGGAGGGTCCTGGCATCTCCTCAGACTCAGGCCTTGGGCCTCAGCTCCACATGGTAGCCTGGTCTGTGGGTGAGGGGGTGCCAGGCCCTAGGGTCCCTGGGGGCTTGGTCTCCTCCCCGCCCTAATTCCTTTCTAGGTCACCTCCCCAGTTACCATGGCAACCCCCAGCCTAATTACTGTGGCAAGAGGAGGCAGGGTGGGAAAGAGCCTGCTTAATGAAGCCAAGGTACAACTTCTAGTCTCGGACCCGCCCCAAACTGGCCTGAGCCCTGGGTTCTGCACTGGACCCCTCTCTTGCCACGTCCCCAAAAGATCCCATAATCACTACCACATGTAGTAGGCCCTTGAGGCACTCCAGAGGGGACTGAGGAGTGACTAATTCCAGAAGAGGGCGGGAGTCTGAGAGGGCTTGCCAGGGTCCCCAAGGTTATACTAAGTACCCTCCCCTGCAGCCCCTCCATGATTCAGCCACAGTGCCAAAGCTGGGGTCACCACTGTCCCTCAGGCCCTCCTCTTTCTTGACACCTGCAATCTCTGACTAGCACTCAGCAAACAAGAGCCAGGCCTGGGTCTCCACAGCTGGTCCCCAGCACCTCTGCCACCCTCCTTCATCCTGCTAGAAACTTTACTCCTGCCAGAAGGTCAACCAACAAGTCACTAAGACACTCCCCTCCACCCTCCACAGACAGCTTCCTGCCTCCTGTCTCCTAGGACCTTCTCTGCCACCTCCCTCAACCTGACTTTGGCCAGGAGCTCCTAGGTGGGCAGTGCCCCCTCTGTGTCCTCCCCAAATCCTGTTCTTCCCTGAACTTCCAGTGGGCTTCCAGCAGTTCAGGCTAGAGTCTCCTTTCCTCCAAGGTCCTGTCCTAAATGTCCTGAGTTCTCCCCTCTCCTCCCCACCCAGCACCTCCACTCCCAGTGTGGGGGGAGGGGGAGTCAGAAAGGGAAGGAGCAGGAAGGGGGGCTGGGGCAACAAGAATTCAAAACCAACAACAAAAAACCGGATCAAGAAAGAAGAAAGAAAGAAAAAACAACAACCAAAAAGCAAGAAGCTCTCGGGGCAGATTCAACAAGAAAAGAAAAAAACCAAAAAGATCCATTTTTGGAAAAAAAGAAAAAAAGAAAAAAGTTCTTTGCATTTTTTTTTCAAAATTTTGTGGTGAAACTTCAAGATATTGGGCCCTGTTTTCAAAAATTTCCAAATTCTTTCATTTGCTTCCAATGTTTGCGTTTTCTGCGTCTGACAGGCTTTTGGAAATTGTAGCAGGTTTCTGAGGTTTCAATTGTGTCATCAATTTGCCAACTTAAAATTTTTTTTCAAATGTTGTTTCGCTCCAAATTAAAATTGTTTTTTCAAATTGTTACATTTCACAAGTTTCAAAACAGTCCAAATTTCTGTCAAACTCTAAACATTCTATCCAATTCTTTGGTTTTTTTTTTTTTCTGACATTCCAATTTCTTTTTTCACTTAATTTTCACCATGTTTAGCTTTTCTTGCAGGTTTTCTAGTGGGTCCAACATTTTTCAAATTTTGTTTGAAGTTTTCATAATTCTTTTTTCCAATTATTACAAATTTTTCTTTTCTTTTCTTTTTCGTTTTTTTAGTTGGGAGAACTGAGGGGCCTTGAGGGCTGTGGGGCATTTAGTTAGGGGCAGGGCTGTGAGCGTCCTCTTATCAGCAACCACATGCAGCAGCGGGATTTTTAAATCTACCTGTGTCTGGCGGATTGAGCGTCGCCTCGTCACGTTTTTTTGTGAGCGGACCTAAGACCGGGAACACAAAACAGAGAAAAAAGGACAATTTTGTGGGGAAAGATGGGGGTCGGGGGAGGTGGTGGATGGGGAGGGGAGGAGAGAAAGCAGAAAAGGGGAGGGTGGGGGGGCAGAAAAAATAAGCCAAAAAAAGCAAAATTGTTTGCAAGAAAAAGAAACCAAGAAAAGAGAAAAACGTTTCTACAACCCAATGTTTTTCCCCTCCCCGGAAAAAGTCATGCCCCAAAGAAAAGGCTGGTTTTGGGGGGGTGGGGTGCCTGAGTGGGCTGAGGTCTGTCTTAAGACATATTGACTTGGCTGGAAAGGATTTGGCTTGTCGATGTGTTTGCTAATTGCTGGAAATGAAACAGTGTTAGAGGTGTGGGGGGTGGGGAGGGGAAGCCCCCCAGGGAGCCTGGGAGCCCAAGGCCAGCTGTGCCACCCAGGCCACCACTCACGCAGGCCCTCTTCAGGGCCAGCCAAGCACCTGCCTGCTCCCTCAGGCTGTAGAGAGGAGGGGCTGCAGCAGAAAGGACTCTGCTTCCCTCTGGAGGGCAGAGGGTAGGACGGGGTTAGGGGCAGCCTGCCCCCGCAGCTTGAAGCCCCTGGAAGCCCTCAGCTCCCCACTGGAGAGCTGTGGGTAGGTCAGCTAAGGCTGCCTGCCCACCTACCCAGCCTCTCACCTGCCAGCATTTCTCTTCCATCTGTACTCACAGGCCTGGCTTCTGGCCCCATCTCCCCAAGGTGGGGCGAAGCAGGGAAAGGGGTCATCAGGTCTTGCCCTCCACTCCAACTCTTCCCTCTGCACACCCCCAACCTCATCCCTTACCCAGACCTGCTCTCCTCCCCCAAAATGGTAAACTTCCCACCAGGGGCACCAGCCCCCCACCAACCCCTGCTCTAATGCCAAAAGCCCCCCTCCCCAATTGGGGGTTCAGTCCACAAAGAGGGAAGAGGAAACACAGTGCCCTGAGCTAGCCTGACATATAAGGTGCCAGGAGGTGCTGGGAGGCACAAAGTGTGCCCACTGTCAGGGAAAGGCCTCAGACTGGGCTCAGAGTTTGGCTCCAGGCTCCTTTCTGATTGTGGGCTTGGTCAGGGGAGAGCTGGAACCCAGAGGCCTGAGGGGGTTCCCCCAGGCTGATTGGCTTCTCCTCAACAGACTGAGGAGGGATGGGTCAGCAAGGCTCAGGCCAGCCTCTGGAAGGTTTCTCCCAACTGGCAATGATGACCCACGGGGACCCATTAGGATCAGGGCCTGTTCTTCTCCATAACAGGATAGGGATGGGAAAGAAGTCAGCAGGGCATGTGTGCACATGAGAATTTTAAGAGTGTGTGTGTGTGTGTGTGTGTGCGCGCGCGCGTGCATGAGCCTGAGTCAACTTCTTCCTCCCAAAGCTGGTGTGAAGCTTCAGTGAGATCACCTGAATGTGTCAGGCCCCTAGCAGGTCTGCAATAAGTGCTGGTTAAAAATATAGAAGGTGTGGGCCTAAGTGGTGTGGGGGAAGAGTGGACAACTTATTTGGAAGTGTTGGGGTGGACAGACAATTGGTGGGAAGTACTGGGTGGATGTTTCACATGGGGGGTCATGAGACAGATAGCCCACTGAGGGGGACACTGGGCTTCACGTAGGACAACCTACGTGAAGATGTGGGGGTGGAGAGTCCATGAGCCGAGAGCATTGAGATAGTCAGTCTGTGTGGTGGCACTGGGGAGAGTGATTCAGAGGCAAGAGGGTGGTGGGTTAAGTTGTCCATGAGAAGGCAGGGAAATGCGAAGTGGATGGTTCTCATATGGAGAGTATTGAGGAATTGGGGAGGATGTGTGGAGTATATTGGGCTAAATGGCCTATTAGGGTGCTTGGAATCTGGATAGGACTGGAGTAGGTGATACTTCTGTGCATTGTGTGTTCAGGTTCCTAGGAGGCATGGTTTATATGGGGAGGGGTAGGTAGGGTGTTAGGGTACATGACTGGTATGAAGAATATAGGATGGATGGTCCAAATGGGAGGTGCTAAGGACACTGGTTGAGGTGCATGAGGTGTTCTGTGATTGGCACGAGAGGACTCTGAGTGCAGGGAGCAAGGCGTTGGAATACTAGATCTGTGGGTAGAGTGTAGGGTTGCTGGCCATGTTGTCACAGCCTGAGGTATGATACAGATGATCTCTAGGTAGGAAGCAGGGTAAGCAATGTTTGAGAAGTGTTGAGGGTATTGGGAGCTGTGGTGTGAGTGGGCTGTTGGAGCAGGCAGTAGGTGCAGTGATTGGGGTAAAGGCCTATGTATGGGTGTTACCAAGGCATGTGATCTATATCCAGGGATACTGGGGGCACATGCCTGTGTAGGTGATGGGTAGACAATTTCAGAGAAGTGTTGGGATGTGCGCTGTGTGAAGTTGCTGGGAACTGTGATATGTGTGGTGTTGGAGCACATGGTCAATGTGTAGGTTGGTTGGGTACATGACCTGAGTTTTGAGTAGTTGAGATTCCTGGCGGTGGGACTTGAGGACAGGATGTTGCAGTAAGAGGTGTGTAGGGTGTACATACGGGGTTTCCTGGGTACTAGGCCTATGTGTAAAGTTGTTGGAAAACGGCCTGTGGGAGTCTTGCAAGGTGAATGGTCTCTGTAGAGGTGTTGAGGTGCTTTGGAGTAGTGACATGGGGTGTTAGAAGGATCACATGGGGGATGTTTATGTGGTGTGTTGGGGTGGCTGGAGACCGCTCTTGTGTTGTAGACCCCTAGAAGGTACTCTGATTAATCTTGGCGTGCTGAAGGCTGGCAGATGGAGAACTGTCCAGGGGGAGTGTGCTGGAGGCCAGGAGCACTGCTGTAGTGAACTACAGAGTTCATTGACAAGAACAGCCAGCTGAAGAGCCCTAGTGTGCTGATGGGGATGGGTGGGCTGTGCCATGAGTGGAGGAGCCTTTGCCAAGGAGCTTCCCTGATCCTTTTAGGGCATATGGGGGTCAGGGGACAGAACATCCTGGAGAAGCGGCACTCAGCTCAGGCCAGAAGCTCTGGATCTAATGTGACAGATGCAAGTCTGCCCTTCCCGCCTGGCGGAAAGGAGGAGTCTATGTTGTTCTTTAAATGTAGATGTAGCTAAAGTGCATATTCAGCCAGGGAAAAGCCCAGGCCTGGAGGTGGGAGGTGGGGCAGAGCTGGAGTGAGTGACTGTCTGTCTAGGCAGAAGATGGATGCCTCCATCACCTGATCACCCTCAGCAGTCACTCTGTGTGTGCCTCTGTCGGGAGGGGTGGGTAAGCCCAGCCTAGTCATGGACTCTCGTGGGCACAAAGAACTTCTGGGGTGGCTGTCTGTGGGATTCCTTCCTAGGACTGCCTGGCAGGCACGCTGTACCACCCTGGGAGGGCGTGCAGAGCCTGCAGGGACAGACTGCTCCTCACAGCCCCCACAAAGGCCCAGCACCGGGCTCAGGCCATGCCAGTGCCTGAGGGTCTGCATGTGCGTTTGTGGGCTGTGTCCACGGGGTGCCCGGCCTGGTGCCCGTGCCCTTACCGTCCTCGGTGGGCACGTAGAGGTTGAGGTATAGGCAGTCCTCGCTCTGGTTCTGCACGTAGGTGGCGGCCGCCTCCAAGTTGTCGGTGAACCACACAGGCAGCATGATGGCGGGCAGCGCCCCGTGCAGGTTCTGCGGGCAGGCGGGCGGCAGGGTGGTGGCGTTGCGAACGCCGGGCCACGAGGCGGGGGCCTCGGGCGGCTGGAAGCGGCGGGCGCCCAGGGGTGGCGTGGCGTACGGCACGCCCAAGAACTGCACGACTGGGCCCAGGATCTCGTTGTTGAGCTCACGCCGCACACCGCGCACTCGCCCGTAGGCTGTGTTCACCACTGGGAAGCGCTCTTCCCCGAGGCTGCCGAGGCCCAGGCTCGGGCCGCCCGGGGCGCCGCCGCCAGGACCCCCTCCCCCCCGTTGAGCCCCCGCCAGCCCCACCAGACACAGCGCCAGGAGCCACATGCTGATCGGGGGACCCCCCCTCCCTCCCCGGGACCCCCCCCCTCGGAGAGAGAGAGAAGGGGGGGGAGAGGGAGGGAGGCCCCCCTCGCCCCAGGAGGGAGGAGGGGGCCGGGGAAAGGAGGGAGGAGGGGGGTGGGGAGGGACCTGGGTTAGACTGGACAGAGAAGAGGTCTATTCCTCTCCATGGAGGGGGCAAGGGGTGGGGAAGGGGAAGGAAGTGGGAGAAGGTGAAGGCAGGCCCGACCTGCGGGGAGGAGGGACAGGGTATGCAAGATACAGACGGACGGACAGAAAAATACAGAGGAGAGGTGGAAGAAGGGAAGGGAAATTGGACGGGGCAGACAGAAAGGAATGGGGAGACAGAAGAGACAAGTGGTTAGTGACTTGGAATTCAGACCAAGTTGCCCCCTTCTTTTACCCCCAGGCCCCCTGACCCCTCCCCCATCCCAGCAACCCCTTCCCATCAGCAGGGACCCAGATAGAAAAGTCTGAGGCTTGGGGTGGAGTCAAGATGTGGTAACTGTCCAGGACAGAGTCAGAGGAGGGTCAGCTCCCTAGACCCAGGACACCCCCTTCCAACTGCTTTATCCCTCCCAGGCAGGCTCTCCTCAGGGGACTCAGGAGTGCCAGTTCCCACCTCCCTGGGAGGGATGAGATAGACAAGGAAGAGAAAATAAAAATACCAAGTCATTAATTAGCAGGAAGTGGCAGGTTTGTTTATACGTGTTAATTACTTCTGAGCTGTAATTTCGTGGTACTGAACCCCAACCCCAGGCCAAACTCAGATCTTTTTTGGGACTGCACAAGCCCAGCACCTTCTCCTCCCTTCAACATCCCATTCTCTAAGGATTTGTGCAGCAGGGGACCCTTTTCGCCCAGGCCCTCTCCATTTCTTCCCTTAGAAGTTAAGGTGCCTTGAGGCAGGGGCTAGAGTAGGGAGGGGATGCTGGAGGGGCAAATCCAGGGACAGATGCGTGATCCTGCAGCTGGTTGCTGGGCGACAGGATGCTGCCCCGCAATGTTACCTCGGCAACGGGCTGCAGCTTTAACCCTGGAGGAGGGGTCTGGAGGAAGAGGGGAAGGGGCTGGCTTGGTTATGGGGTCCATTCAGGGCATGAGGGGGAGAGCAGAGGCATGAGTCAGAATGCTAGTTTCCCCCAACCTTAGCATAGAGGAAGAAGTATGTATGTTGGGGGGTGCAGGAGATTGGGGACTTAGAGAACCCTAAAAGACCCACCTCTTGCCCCTTGTTGGCCAATCAGAGCCTAGCTCTAGTGACCAGGCCTCTGGCTGGGCAGAAGGGGTGCTGAGGTGGGTTTGGAGGGCATCAGATGTGCCCACCAACTGTCCCCCAAGTCTTGAATGGCCTTGGGCCACAGATACCTCCTCCTCCATGCACAGCATTTTGACCTATGTCCTGGGGGCAAACCTCAGTTTTCTTTCCGTCCCGTCCCAGCTATTCATCTCCCCTTCCCCTTGCCAGCCCCCCACAGTTGCTACTCTGATGCTTGGGTGCTCAGGGCACCAGGAGTAGGACAAGGGAAGAGATCGGACCAAAGGGGCAGACACCCAGGTCATTTCAGCAAGCACCCCCGGTCCCCCCCCCCCCCCCAGCCGCCAGAGCTGTTTGCTGACGCGGGGTTTTCAGAGCCAGGCGCCAGCCCGCGGGTGGCTCTCTGCAGGTGTCAATTTATTCCAGAGATGAGGACACAGGAATCCTTACCACACACACCCAGTCATGCCCTCCCGCTCTTCAGGTCCTCTTAAGCTCCTGTTCCCCCAGCACCTGGAGGGGGCTTAGGGCTGACTCCCTCAGGATCTCCTCTGCCCATGCCAGGCTGGGCTCTGCTTCCATGGCCTTGCCGCCCCCTCCCCCTCCCATTAACACAGTCTGCCTCTATCACCCCTCCTCCCTTAAGGTACTTTAGGCCCCTGGCCGCCTCCCTGCCAGCTTTTCCCCCTTCTTCCCTCCCCCTGGAGCCCTCCCCCCGCCATCTCTCTCCTCTCCATAGCACTCCCTCAGAGCATCTTTCCTCAGCCTCTTCCAGCTTGCTCTGGCTCTTGCCTTCAGTCTCTTACCCCTCAGTCTTTTTTTCATCTCTCTCTTCTGTATCTCCCTCCCTGGTGTTTCTCATCCTTCTCTCTCAAATCCCTTCCCCAAATTTCTCTCTCAAGCCCCTTCTATTTCTTTCTTTCCCCTTTCCCTATCTGTCTCCCCCATTTTCTCTCCTCTGCTCTCATCTCTGTCTGCCACATCTTGCTCCCCCCCCTTCTCCCTATCCCTCTGCCTTGCTCTCTCCATTCCTGCCCAGGCCTGACTCCCCCAGCCGGGGAGAGTTGAGGGACGGGGGCTCAGGCCGCAGGCCCCCCCCCCCTTCCTGCAGTGGGGAAAATGGCTTGGCCGGGAAGGGGAGAAGGAGGGGGAGGGGGAGATGGGAACACACGGGGTCTGTGGGCCCATTCAAAGGATCATTCATGGGCTGGAGAGAGGCAGAGACAAAGAGACCGAGACGCAGAGACACGGCGAGAGCATCCCTAGGCGGAGACACGCAGACAGAGCAGGCTGGGGGAAACCAGGCGCAGGGAAAGAGATGGGAAGAAGGAGACCCCAGTGGACCGCCACGCAGCCCCTTCCACCCAGCCCGGCTTAGCTCCTACCTGGCTCAGCTCTGAGGCCGTGGTGCCTCCATCCAGGGCTCCGAGTAGGGGGCAGACGGGCTTCGGGAGGGGGGCGGCGGCCTCTGAGCCCCCGCGGCCCTGCAGGCCCAGCCCCCGCCCGCAGCGCCTCACCCGGCGGGGGAAGGGGATCGCCCCAGCCCCGGGGGGCGGGGCCGGGATCCAGTCGATCCCCGGGGAAAAGAGAGGTAGGGGATCGGGTTAGGAGGAACCCGAGAACAGGGAACCCCGCAGTGGGGACAGCGGGGCGAGGAGGAGGCGACGGGACAGCAATGGATTGGGTATCCACTGGCTCCGTGGGCCGGTTTCAAGGGACCAGAAGGCGGTACAGGCGGAGGATCCTAAGGGATCGGGTGCGGGAGGAGGAGTCCACAGCAATCCCCAGGGGCCCGGAGCCCAGGAGCGCAGGATCCGCGGTGCAGGGGCAGGGATCCAGCCGGAATCCTCGGGGAGGGGGAGGGATCTAGTCGATCCCGAGGGCGGGCGGGAGGGGGAGGTCCGGGGAGTCAGAGGAGGGCGGGAGCCGAGTCTGGAGCCCCGGGGCGGGGGTCGGCACCGCTCCTAGGAGGGAAAGCAAGGGTAAGGGGGAGGCTTCAGGGGATGCTCAGCAGCCAGGAGGCCCAGACTCCTGGTTCCGCGCGCCAGGGCCCGCCCGCCCCGCGTCCATCCCAGCCCGAGAGTGATGATCCGTCGGCGGAGCAGCCGCAGCAGGCCCGCGCGTCACCGCGCGGCCGCCTCCCCCGCCCCCTGCCGAGAGAGCAGCGCACACCCCTCGCTCCCACCCGCCTGCCCGCCCGCCCGCCAGAGTGTGGGGGGACTGGAAACGGTGGAAGGGGGCGGGAGTGGACAGACCGACGGATGGACGAAACGGGCCGGGGCAGGGTGGAGACATCCCCCAGATCTCCCATCCTCGGGGTTCTAGTGGTTGATGGGGGGTGGGGGAGGCGGGGGGGTGGGGTGGGTGAACATAGGGGGCGGTGCATCATATGAAGAAGGAGGAGCCTTCGGACCTGGAGGAGGAGCCATCTGGACAGTGGGCAGGGGTTAATGGCTATGGGTGGAGCTTGGGTATCTGTGGGGCCGCCTCTTTTGGGGAGCTGGTCTGGCTTAAAGCTGAAAAGGAGGAGCCTGTGGAGAAAGGGGCGGAACTTTGCGTGGGGACCGGGATCTTTGGAAATTGGCCGGAGGTGGAGGGGGGCGGTGTTAGAAGGGACGATCAACTTGGAAAGTGGGCCAATCCGTGACGCAAATCCTCTAGTCCCACCCACCCCCCCAACTCCGCCCCCCTACTGCTCCGCTCCTCCGCTTCTAATTGGTTCTGGTTTCTCCGCCCGCCAGACGTCTTCGCCACTCACCAGAGGCTTTACAAAGGCGCAAGTACCCGGGTGAGGACCTGGACGCTGAAATGAACACGGCCCGGATTGGGCACCTGTGGGCCTTATTTGCATGGAAGATCAGGGTTGGCTGGCCTTCTGGGTGGCCTGGGCGGTGTTCATCCGGCGCGTGACCATCACAGCCATGGCTGGGCTTGGGGCTACTTTCCGCCGCTTGGGCGCCTTGTCCGGAGCCGGAGCCTTGGGCTTGGCCACCTACGGGGCGCACGGTCAGGAGACTGGGGATGGAGCTGGGATCGTGCTAGGGGCGACCTTTGGGGTCTGGTGCAGGGGCGGAGTCTATAGGAGGTGCCAAGGCTCCAATCGACCAGACAGCCCGGGGAGTCCTAAACCTTTTCAAGTCCCTCAGCCCGGTCCAGTTGGTTCCCACAACTGCCATGCATGTATCCAACAATCAGAAGCCTCCTGGGAGCCCCTTTCTCGCCAGTGTCCATTTGGGTACCCCCGGGAGTCGGAGTAGTCAGGGCTGGTTCTAGAACTGGTAACCTTTGCCTCTTCTTTTCACAGGCGCCCAGTTCCCGGATGCCTACGGGAAGGAGGTGAAGTAACTGCGCTGGGGCTCTCCGACTTCCGGGTCTATGAGGGCACAATGTCTGGGGTCCCTGAGGGAAATAGGAGAGGGGCGGAGCGCGGGTCTGCAGCCATCAGGGCTGCAAGCCTGAGGCGGGGGACTCTCGAGAGGCAAGCTGGGACTTCAGTTGGGAGACGGACTTTTGTCCGTTGTGTCCCCACGGGATCCAGGCTCCTGCGTTGCTTAGGAAGTCCCCCCATTTCTCTTTCTCTTACAGCTCTTTGACAGAGTCAACAAACACCACTTCTTACACAGCCTGGCCCTGTTAGGGGTGCCGCACTGCAGAAAGCCCCTTTGGGTAATCTTCCCCACTGGTCTAACCCTGATCAAGCCCCACCCACTTCTCCTCCTGCTCTGTTTTTACTAGCCCGTATTCTTCCTTGTTTCTCCTCCAGGCTGGGTTACTGCTGGCCTCTGGAACCACCTTATTCTGCACCAGCTTTTACTACCAGGCTCTGAGTGGAGACCCCAGCATCCAGACTTTGGCCCCTGTGGGAGGAAGCCTGCTACTCTTGGGCTGGCTTGCCTTGGCTCTTTGAGCTTCCTTGTATTTAATTTCTGGGTACTTTTTTGAGAGTTGGAGCAGGGAGGCGATTAAAAGAGAAAGGCAAGTAAAGAACTTTGGAGTCTTTGTTCATCTAACCTCTTGGAGGAGGAGGGATAGAGATTGTCACCCTCTGAACTCCCTCCTTTTCCTGAGACTAAATCACTGAGCCTTGGGTCTGGGGATTCTCTTCACTTCAAGTTAACTTGTTATGAAGTTCTTAAACTGGTGGGCATAAGAGTCATAAAGAATGCTTGAAATGCAGGTTCTAATTGAAATCTTCTTTGGGGCGTGAGAAGCTGTATTGTGTGGTTCTGATGCTCGTTAAATTTGAAGATTACTATAGGGCAGTGGTTTTCAGCCCTGTCATTCCACAGATTTATTGAGCACTCACTCTAAAAGTCAGGGTTAAGGCAAGGCAGGACAGGAGGAGTGCCATTAGTTACAAACTACTTTGGAGTTCAAAACAGGGACAGAACATCATGTATTGAGGGCAGAAAATGCTTTACAGTGCTTGAAATGATCCTTAAGAGAACTCTTGTGTGGAGGAAACTGAACAGAGATGGAGGTGGGCAGGGGAGGAATATGGAGCCACATGAGTCTTCAATGTGAGCCAAGTTTCTGAGTTAGAAAAGGAGTGAAGAAAGGTGGTGGGGCAGGCTAGAGTAGCACCAACAGCATGTAGAGAACTAGAAGATATTTAGACAGCCGTGTTTAAGTCATCAAGTGTTGATCATAAGTCAGACATTACAAGGAGATTCAACTGTGAACAAGACAGACGTCATCCTTTCCCTTGTGGAGTTTCCCATCTAGTAGTGGAAATGAACCTTAAACAACGAAACGCACGAATATGTCATTGTGAGTTGGATTGTGTGCTCGGAGGAAAAGCCCAGGGAGGCAGTGAAACAATGGGGCAGTGGAAGGCGGTGCCCCTTTAGATGAGAAGGCCTCCACTACAGCTGGAACTAACCATGCGCAAAGTGAAGGGGAAGTGTATTCTAGGCAGAAAGAATAGCTGGCAAAACATGTTGAAAAGGAGCAGTTCAAAATCCTTGAAGCAGGAGAAAATTGGGTGAGTTGGAGAAAGAGCAAAACCAGTGTGGCTGACGTAGTGAGTCAGGGGTCCCGGATGGTCAGTGCAGGCCTTGCAGGCGGTGTTAAGCACTTGGAAATTATTTGTAGTGCAACAGTAAGTCATTGAAAGGTTTAAAGTGAGAGAATGCTAGGATGTGACTTATATGTTTAAAAGATCTGGAGAACCAATTGGAGGAAGATAAGGATGCAACAGGGAGATCAGTCGGGAGGCCACTGAAGAGGTCCGGGTGTGGGATGATGATGGTTGCTTGCTTAAGGATGGAAGGATGATGAAAGGGTCCAATTCAGAATATATTTTGAAGATAGTGCTGATGGGACTTGCTGATGGATTGGACATAAGGGGTGGATGAGAGGGAGATTTCTGGTTTACACACTTGGTTGAGTGGAGGTGCAGTTACCCAGATGAAAAAAACTAAAGGAGGGGCAGATTAGGGGGAGGCGGGTCAGAAGGTTAGTTTGGACATGTTGCTTAGGAGACATCCAAGTGGAGGGCCCAAGCAGGTAGTTGGGGAGCTCAGGAAGGTGTCTGAACTTAAGAGAGAGATTTGGACTCAAGTTTACTCTGCAGCCCACTCTGGTCAGTCTTCCATCCTGTTTCTTCCCCATAAATGCCATTGGAAGAATCCTGTGAATCACTGTGACCTCCTGGTGGCCAGATCCAGTGGGTGATTTTCAATCTCGTCTTCCTCAGCCTTTCTGTAGCATTGGACACAGTTGGCCACACTGTCCTTGAAACACATCATGTTCCTTCTATGATACCACTCTTCTGGTTTTCTCTGTCTTTGTGGCTGCTTTGCCAGCTTCTCTACCTAGTTTAAATCAACAGTTTCCAAATTTTAATGAAAAAAAAAATAGAACTCTTATGTATACATATTGTAATTTCATCCTTTTTAATTTCTATTTTTGTATATGTTTTATAAAGTGCATATCTGTAAAGTATATTGGAGATGTATACTTAACTTTTCTGAAGGTGTACATTCAGAAAAGTACAGACCATTTCTTTAGGTAATCTCATTCAGCCCCATATCTTTTGTTACAATCTGCATACCCGGAATTTCTGTCTTCCACCCCAGCCCCGACTGAGCTCCGGATTCCTGGAGCAGCTGCCGTGTGGAAGAGTGGAGACCTGAAGGAGTTAAGTGATGAGAGAGGGGGGCATGTTCCAGAACAAGGCAGGAGCTTTTGAGGCAGCCCTGAAGCAGGAGAGAGCCCAGTGTGTTGAAGACCTGAAAGAATTTCTGGTGGCTGGCTTGAAGAGCATGAGAAGGCCAGTAGTGAACAATGCGGATGGTGGGGCCCAAATGGTGGAGGGCCTTATGCTGAGAGGTTGGACCCTCTTGAGGGGAATGGAGAGCCACTGAAATAGATCAGGGAGGAGGCATGATTGGAGGTGTATTAGTAGAGGATCACAGTATTTCTTCATTTAAAAATGAAAAAAATAAGGCCTCAGAGGGGACCTCAGAATGGCCCAGAACGCCAGCGGCAGAGCCCACACTGGATCCCCAGGCTCCCACCTCCCAGTCCAGTGCTCTTGCTGCATTTCCATCCTACATCTCAGGTAGTGTCTGGGGCACATGGAACCTCCAAGTGGAGGAGACTCCGGCATCCGGAACAGCCACCCTCCCTGTAATATGATCCCTGATGCCTTTGCTTTGGGCCAGACTCTTGGGGAACTAAGATAAATAAGGCCTGCTTGATAATTGGTCCCTGTTATTACTGTACATTGTATCCGGTCTTCTCAAGAGTCCTGCAAGTTAGTGGAAGTGAGGATAAGAGAGATGAAGTAACTTATTCTTTTTTTTTATTTTTATTTTTTTATTTTTAAAGATTTTATTTTTTTCCTTTTTCTCCCCAAAGCCCCCTGGTACATAGTTGTATATTCTTAGTTGTGGGTCCTACTAGTTGTGGCATGTGGGATGCCGCCTTAGCGTGGCTTGATGAGCAGTGCCATGTCTGCGCCCAGGATTCGAACCAACGAAGCACTGGGTCGCCGCAGCGGAGCACGAGAACTTAACCACTCCGCCATGGGGCCAGCCCAAAGTAACTTATTCTATGTCATACAGCTAGGACCTGGGTAAGCTGGATTCAGTCTCTCTTCTATCCAATTCCCAGAGCTAAGTTTTTTCCTTCTTGTTCATACCTGAGCTAACAACTGTTGCCAATGTTTTTTTTTTTTTCTGCTTTTTCTTCCCCAATCCCCACAGTACATAGTTGCATATTCTAGTTGTGGCTCCCTCTAGTTGTGGCACGTGGGACACCGCCTCAACATGGCCTGACGAGTGGTACCATGTCCACGCCCACCATCCGAACCGGCAAAAACCTTGGCTGCCAAAGCAGAGCGTGCGAACTTAATCACTCAGCCACGGAGCCAGCCCCACGACAGACCTTTTAAAAAATAATTTGATACAATTATTACAGTAATAATACTGTACAGTAATAATACTGAGTGTTACAAGTAGATACAGAGGTGGGTTTGTTTTGCATTTGGGGACTGGTAAGACTTCCGTCCATCTGCTGGGTTTCAGCATGAATAGTTCACCAGAAAAAAGGGACAAGATCACACTGGTAACAAGTCAAGAGAGAGAACAGGAGTGCTTGGAGCTCAGGACAGAGTGAGCAGGCAGGAAATGACCAAACAGAGGTAGGGTGGAGTTCACACTGAAAGGTCTCCTGGGTCAAGCCTGAGTCAACCTTGACTTCCCTTTGCCTCACATCATATATCCACACCGTCATCATGGCTCAAATACATAACCAGAATCTGCCCATTTCTCACCACCTCCATTGCTACCACTCCAGCACCTGGTCTGAGTCATCCTCATATCTCACCAGGCTTTTTGCAAGAACTTCCTTCTGCCCTTGCCTACCTACAGCCAGCTCTGGACAGAGCAGCCTGAGAGAGAGAGAGAGAGGGAGGGAGCGAGCGAGCCTTCTAACACAGTAGTCCTCAGCCTTGGTTGCATTTTAAAATCTGCTGGGGAATTTTCAAAAAGTTCTTAGGTCTGCACCTCACCCCACATATTCTAGTTAAATTGCTATGAAGTGGGGCCCAGGCAGAGGGATTTTTAAGGCACCCCAGATAATTCTAACTTGTGGCCACAGTTGCAGACCACAATTTCAGTATGTAAGTGTCATGTCTCTTCTCTATCCAAACCCTCCAGCACTGCCCATTTCACTCAGAGTATAATCCAATGGTTTAAAAGGCCGTATGTGATCTGGCCTCCTGTGACCTCTCTTACCTCCCCCTGGTTCATTCCATTCCATTCTAGCCACTCCAGTCTCCTTTTTCTTGATTGAACAAGTAAGGCAGGCTTCTGCCTTGAGGCCTTTGCCCTTGTTCCCTCCGCCTGAAACACTCTTCACCTAGAGGTCTGCAGGGCGCCATCCTTGACCTTCCCTTAGGTCTTTGCTCAACTATCACCTTACTGATGATGCCTTCCTAGTCCACCCTCTTCAAAATTGCACCTCCTGCCCACCCCTCTCTGTCCTCTTTATCCTGCTCTATTTTTCTTCATAGCGTTTATCATCATCTGACTTAATGTATTTTATTTACATTATCTGTCTCTTTTCCACTAGAATGTAAACCCCAGGAGATCAGGAATTTTTGTAAACTTTTTTTGACCGCTGTATATTCTTATCACTTTAAATGCTGTCTGACATATAGTAAGTGCTCACTAAATCTTTGTTGCATAACTGAATTTCTGTATGTTTACGTGTTGTGGTGGAGGCTGGTCCATGGTTTGGGCCATGTAGAATCTGTGGCACTAAGGGGTACCAGGCACTTGGGTCTGAAGCAGATGATGACTGAAGCTGTGGGAGCACCTGACCAGCCCAGAGGAACATGGACATAGAGGCAAAGGAACTCCCCAAACTTGCATCTCCCTGTATTCATCTTGATGAGTGACACCTCCACCTGCCTGGTGACCAGGCGCGCACCTGGGGTCATCCTGGACTCCTCCCCTCCACATCTCACCCCTCAAACAAGTTCTGTATTATCTAAATATCTCCAAAACCCGCCACTTCCGTCTGTCTGCACTACCACAGCCATCCTCTCCCCCCGACTGCTGCCAACAGCCCAGCCTGAGTGCCTCTATTGTTCTCCACACTGCAGTTTTAATGGTTTTTCTAAAACATTTGACCTCCGCCGGTCTTAAAATCTTTCAGTGGGCTACCTGCTGCCCTTGGGGCCAAGTCCCAGCTCCCACAAGGCCCTCTGTGCACGCGGGCTGGACTCCCTCTCTAAACTCACCGCTCGCCCCTCAGCCTATAGGCCCCCAAAGGGCAGGACCTCCTCACGCCTGCAGGCCCCGGCTCAGGACCCAGCCGAAGCGACTCTTCTTGGGAGAAGCCTTTCCTGCTGACCGCATTGCCTCCTCTGGCCCCGAGCCTCACCTCAGGCACACTCATTACTGACACTGTTTGGCGGCCTGTCACCGGCGTGGCTGGGGGCGCCTGAAGTAATTGCAAGATGTCTGCGTGGGTGCTGCTGCGCGAGGGAGAGGGGACGGCGAGGCAGCCCCAGGGAGGTGGAAAGAGAGCCAGGAGCCAGTCTTAGAAGCCAATGGGTGAGTGTGCAGGGTGTTCCGCTGCGTCAGCGAGGCCCGAACCGCCCTTGGGAGGAGGAGCCTGGGGTCTAGCGCCGCGCAAGCGGCCCTCGTTCCCACCAAGGGGCACTGAGGACTTCGCGCCCGTAGACCTGGCGGGGGTCGCTTGGCTAGGTCTCAGCCTGCTGCCCTCCCCAGGCGAGCTTCCTTTCTGGCACTCTGCATCGGAGCGGAAGGGGCGGGAACGCAGACAACGAGAAGGAGCCGGCGGTCCAGGGTCCGCGGCCCCGCGGGAGAACCGGCATCCTCTCTGCGCAGGCGCGCCACCCAGGCCGGGAGGGGTGGGGCCCGGACAGGTCGAGGGGCGGAGTCAGATCCTGGGCCCGCCTCCAGTAGCTCCTGAGAGCCCTGGTGCGCTGGGCACCCCGGCTATTCTAGGGGCTTCAGGTGAGCGGGGGGCACAGAGGGGTCAGGAGACCTCCCTCGAGGTCCGGTCGTCGGTCTGACCGCAGGTCCTTCTGTCCTGCCGTCTGCCTACAGCCGCCTCCGCGGAGAATGGGAGAACAAAGGGAGGGGGCGGTTCTGGGGCCCCTGAGGGAATCCGGGGTCCCAGGTACCCCGCCCCGCCCGCTGACACTTTCGGTTTCTCTCCGAGTCAGAGGCGCCGCCCAAGAGACCCTGGGCCGGCGCCGGGCGCAGCTGCCTTTCGGCGTTTGCCTGTCCGTCTTTGTGTCTGTCTCTGTGTCTGTCTGGCTGTCTCCGAGCTTGCCTCCACTTCTAGAACTAAGCTCCTCGGACACCGACATCCCGCCAGCCCTCGCCCCTTCCCCATGGCTGGTAAGTGGGCGCAAGGCTGAGGGTCTCCGTTATCCCCCCACGGACTTGGGAACCGGGTGTCGAACACATCCTCCGGGAATGTGCTCGGACTGGCTGAGTAGGGCTCCGCCCTTCCTCCCAGGGAGCCGCCGCCCTGCTCCCCCGCCCCATCTTTCTCAGTCTCTTCTGACCGCATTTCCCCCGTGGCCTCGCGGCCCGTGGGCTAAGGGGCATGGGGATGAGGCCGCGGGTCCCTTTCTAATCTACTCCTGTCCCCTCACAGGCCACTTGGCCCCCAAAGACTACGCCCCTTCGCCCCCACCTCCCTACCCTGTGACCGCCGGGTACCCGGAGCCAGTGCTGCATCCTGGGCCCGGGCAGGCGCCAGTGCCCGCCCACGCGCCTGCCCCTGCGCCCGGCTTCGCTCTCTTCCCCTCGCCTGGCCCCGGGGCCCCAGGGCCTGTTGTCCCCTTTTTGCCACTGCCAGGGGTGCCTTCTGGCCTGGAATTCCTGGTGCAGGTGAGTGGGAGGGAGAGAGGAGTGACGGGGAGGGGACCGGACGTGCAGGCCCGCCAACTGACGGCGGCGCGGCCCCTACTCTCTTTCCAGATTGATCAGATCTTGATTCACCAGAAGGCTGAGCGAGTGGAAAGTGAGTGGAAGGAGGAGTAGTTTAGGCCTCGTGATGGGGACAGTGATAGTGGGCTGTTGGGCAGGCGCCGGTGCCTGAGCCTCAGCGTGTCACCCCTTGGCAGCGCTTCTAGGCTGGGAGACAAGTAACCGGTACGAACTGCGCTCGGGGACCGGACAGCCCCTGGGTCAGGCGGCTGAGGAGAGCAACTGCTGCGCGCGTCTGTGCTGTGGTGCCCGCCGGCCCCTGCGTGTCCGCATGGTGGACCCCGGGGACCGAGAGGTGCTGCGCCTGCTCCGCCCCCTCCACTGTGGCTGCAGCTGCTGCCCTTGTGGCCTCCAGGAGGTGGGCGGGGAGGGATGGGGACTGGGAGAGACTTCGGTCTTAATGGGGCCGGCCAGTTGTGGGGCAGGATCTGGGAGAAGGCCTGGGAGGAGGCGTGCTTCAGGTGGGAGTGGGCAGGTGGGATGGGAGGTCTAGTGAGGGGGATGACAGGTGGTCTAGTGAAGGGGATGGGAGGCCTCGTGAGGGGAGATAGGTGACAGAGCTGGACTGATGAGAGCTTGGGCCAGGGTGCCCTGGCTCAGCAGTGATCCTGACTGCCTCCCACTCCAGATGGAAGTACAGGCTCCACCTGGCACCACCATTGGCCACGTGCTACAGACCTGGCATCCCTTCCTCCCCAAGTTCTCCATCCAGGATGCCAATCGCAAGACCATCCTGAGAGTGGTGGGGCCCTGCTGGACCTGTGGCTGTGGCACAGACACCAACTTTGAGGTACGTATCAGGAATAAGGGGAGATTCCTGGGAACTTCATAAACCAAGATGATGCATGAGGCAGGATGGCCAACTCTAAGGTCAAGACCCTGAGCTCATCAACCCAGATCCACTGTGACTCCTACCACATTTCCAGTTTTCCTCCATTCAAAAAGAGGATGGCCCCGTGGTCTTACGAAAACATGGCAAAGACGGTTTCATCTTAAGGACCAGTGCTGATTGTTACCTGCAGCCCTGTGTTGAGGGAGGAAAACTCTAAGGCCAGGCTGGATTTAGAGTAGAGGATGGTTATTGAGTCTGTCATGGACTGAGCCCATGTGGCTGCTGTGCACGAGTCTGTGAGTCCAGGCCCTGGAGCAAGTACTCATTTAACTTGTTAACATCCTGTCGCTTGCCCTGCCAACCCAGAAGTCCAAATGGCCCCTCCAACCCGGAATCCAGGTGATATCCTTCGGACCATGCATTCCAATCACCAGCCTAGGGCCTGGAGAACCCAAGTGGTGACTGTTTCGAGTGAGGCCTGGGAAGCACCTTCCTTTCTAGAAAACCAAGTCTCTTGAGTTCTTTAAGGGATAATTACCTGTGCAGATAAAGGAGAAACAACAGGTATAATCCTGTAGACTTCCCAAGGCTGCTGATGAGGTGCCCTATCTAAGGTTACTTTTAAAAACTGAGTCACCTTGGTAGCTGTGGAAAGTTTCTGTGATGGGAGCTGGCTGGAAAAGAGATAACTGGGTGACCTCTGGATGGGAATATGTAGACTGTGGGGTTCTCATAGGATCATAATTATGAATGGGCCATATTTGGGGCTGTACTCTTGGGACCGAAGGGCTGGCTGGGAGAGCCCTGCCCAGCCTGAGACTGGTGTGCAGGAAGTGCCCAGAGCTGAGGACTGGGGGAAGGGGTGGGGCAGGACACAGAAGGATATCACTCTAGTTCTAGCCACTGGAGAATGAACATATGAAAAAGGACGAAGGAGTCACTATGAATTACCAACACCCATGTCGGCATGGCCTATTGCTGCTGGGCCCAGAGAGGCCAGTGGAAATCATGGTCCTCAGGGGCCACTTACTGCTGCCCCCTCCCCCTAATAGATGAGCTTGGATCCCCTCTAGATGAGGCTTGCATGCAGTTCTGCACAGGGCCCTACCTACTTTACAGATCAGAGGAAAGCCACCCCTTTTGGCAGACACAGCCTTCTAGGAGCCTGGTTGGCTGGTGGACTGTGGCCAGGAGTTGGCAGCCTCCCTTGCCCTCTTGGCCAAGCTACTTTGTGCAGGGCACAAACTGCACCATCTGTGGGTGGCAGGGACTTGGTAACCAAACAAACCTAGCAACCAGCCACACACTAAGGAGATGAGACTATATTGTGCTCCCATTTCTCCCAGCAAAGATGTTCACTTGTCATGTATGGCCTTTCAAGAGCAACAGATCTGAGTGTGAATCCTGATTTTTGCTCTATACTCACAGTGTGACTTAGGGTGCCTCAGTTTTCCCAGATGTCACATGGCTGTTGGATTCACTAAGTGTAGAGCCTGCACATTTCATACATGGCGACTGTGGGAGTGAGGCTGGAGGCAGGTGAGATCAATTGCATCCTCCCCAGTTGGGTCCTTCCTTCCTCCTTCCTCTCTGCTGACAGGTGAAGACTCCAGATGAATCCCGAAGTGTGGGCCGCATCAGCAAGCAGTGGGGGGGGCTGCTCCGAGAAGCCCTCACGGATGCAGATGACTTTGGCCTACAGTTCCCGCTGGATCTGGACGTGAGGGTGAAGGCTGTGCTGCTGGGAGCCACGTTCCTCATTGTGAGTTGGCTGCCTCCGCCCCTGCCCTCCTACTTCTCCTTTGCTCCCACTCGAGCCTTCGTTTACTTCCTGGCCTCCCGCTAGGAGAGGGTTAGGGACAGACTTTATGGGGGGCTGTGGTTCCAGACCTGGTTGTGATAGCTGAGCCAGGCTGGCCCAGCCAGATCTCCTGTTGACAGTGCCCTCCCCTCAGGACTACATGTTCTTCGAGAAGCGAGGAGGCGCTGGGCCCTCTGCTATCACCAGTTAGAGGCTGCCTCAGGGTGAGGAGACCATCACCTCAACCAGAATTCAAGATGGTCACCTGGCCTGGCCCCTCCTCAGAGGCAGCACCTTTCCTCCGTGTACATACACTACAGGGGAGAGACAGGGATGCCTGAGAGGCGCGGGGGGCCGTGGCACCCCATTCCCCACCCTCCTCCCCTGGCTTCTTTCACCTATGACCCCCACAGAAGGGTATGTATGAGAGCCCTTCCCCTGCTACCTCCCACCACTGTCTCCGGCAGTCCCTCAGCACACAGGCATGTCAGCTTTCAAACTTTTCCTACCCACTTTCTCCCACCCCCTTCTAGGGCCTCTGCTGCAGATGAGGCCTTTGGAATCCAGGGCTCTGGGGTTTTACAACAGGGCTGGGGTGGGGAAGGGTAAGCAGCACCAAAGATGGCAGACATGGCCATCCTTCCCCTGCATCAGCTTGGCCAATCAGTTCAGCCTCAGACCATGGCACTCTGAGGGGATCCCCACCTGCCCACCAGCAGCTGTAGGGCCTAGACCCCAGTGCCAACCTCCTCTCCCCCTTGGGCCCTGCCCACACCTGGTGCTTGCTGCAACTTCCTGTGCCTTACTTAACCACCTCTTCCTTCCCTTGCCCTAGGAAGGAAACTGCATCTTTGTATGTTATATTCATATAAACTTTGTAACTTTTTGGACATTGGAAAATGTATGTAACGGGAGAGGGTAGAAAAAAGATTTGGTGTAGGAAGAAACAAAAGGAAATATGACAGCTGGGCTGGGGAGGGGCTGGCCTGTCTCATTATCCATGCTGCCAGGATCAAGTGTCTTTGAGTCTAAGAGAGCAACTTTCATCATCCATGATGACCCCAGACGAAGCCAAGGCAGTTTGGCTTCCATCATCCAAGATGGCTGCCCCCAAAGTCCAGTATGGTAGCTGATGGCAGTTCAGGATGGCTATTCCCCTGGTCCAGTATGGCTACTTGATCATTCTTTGTAGTGAGTAGAAGCTTCCTGTGGGTATGATGTATAGCAGCTGTGTTCCTCCAAGACCTCCTTTTGGTTGGGAATGTGGTGGGCAGAGTAAATTAGATCCTTCTATGACCCAGCCAAAGGAGCTTGAGCCCTCAAGAGGCCAAGGGGCAGGGTAGGAGACACTTGTCAGTGCCCGACCCTGGGCTCCTCCTGTGTCAGCTACAGCAAGATCTCTCCAGGTGGGAAAGTCTGCTCTGATAGGACCTTATTCTGCTTCTGCTTGGTCCCATGTGGCCAGGCCCTTGGTCAGGCTGGTGTCTGTGCCCAAGGGAGTAGAGCTCAGGGCCGGGCCAGGACATAGCGACTGGCAGCTGAGAGGTCCCACTGGTAATGCTCCAGGATGCGCCGGCAGTCAGCTCTGGATCGGCTACTTAGGTGGAAGAGCTGGTCTACCTGTGGAGGCAGGAGGGAGGGCAGCTGACTGCTAGAGGGCAGGGGCGGGAGAGGCAGGAACCTGAGAAGGGTCTGGCTTTACCTTGAGGTTCCGGATGGCAGAAACCACATCTCCCCCAGTAGCCCTCAGTGCTGCCTGGCATTCCTGGTGGGTGACTCCATGCACGCTCAGCTCCACCTGCAGGAAACAAAGCCTCGCTTAGGCCCACACCCCAGCCTGTAGCCTCTTCTGGACACCCCAGGCCACTTCAGGGAGACCTCACCTCCATAATCCTCCTCTGAAACTCGGAGTCGGGTGAGAGGCCTCCAGAGGGGACGGTGGCTTTGCTGGCTCCTGGCATGCCCATGGGGTGACTGTGGGGGGGTTCTCTTTTGGGCCAGGGAGGCTGCTCCCTGGGGGTCTGACTGGGCTGAGAAGAGCCTGAGGC
Source organism: Equus asinus (assembly GCF_041296235.1). Lineage (NCBI taxonomy): Eukaryota > Metazoa > Chordata > Mammalia > Perissodactyla > Equidae > Equus > Equus asinus. Next base: position 11,870,980 of record NC_091802.1, read on the forward strand.
AAAGGGAGGGCGGGGTGGCAGGCCTGGAGGTCCCTGGGGCACAGCTCTGGCATGTCGAAGTTCCGGTGGGCTGGAACCACCTCCTGTGGGGCGGGGACCCAGGGACAGAACCGATTCCAGACTCTTGGAAATGCCTGCACAGTTGAGAAAGAAATGACCTGAAAGGAAGCCCGGATGCCAGGCCCTGCCCTCCTGTTCTATGTCTATGCTGCCCTCAGGGTGGTCCTTGGGTTAGGTGGGATAGTAAGACAGGTGTACAGAACAGACACCCAGGCCCAGGCAGCTGAGGACCCAAAGAACTGAGAGTGCAGGGGCTACAGAGGGGAAATGCTGTTCAGTGAGGAGGGCAGACCTTAGAGTACACCTAGGATGTCAATAGGCAGAATGTGGGGGAAGGAAAGCATATGCAAAGCATGGATTCAGAGCAGGGGGCAGAACTAGAGGGTGGTTCTTGATCCTCAGAGACCCTGGAGGCCCTGTCCCCACCTCCACGCCCACCTTTCATCTTCTGCAGGGGCACACCCCTTCTCTGGCCCCGGGCTGGAGGGGGATCCCGAAGCTTTGCCTTCACTCTGTCCCTGTTGGAGAGTGATCCATTCATTCTCCACACACACCCCACAGATCAATGTCCCCTCCCAAAGAAACTCTCTGGGGCTCCCACCCAGAGTGGAAGCTCCAGCTGGGAGGCAAGTCCAGCCTCCCCATCAGCTTCGCCCTGGCCCCCTCCCCAAGCTTCCCTTCCAGAGAAGTTGCTGAACTTGGTTAACTCCCCCAGTCTAGCTCTGCCCCCAACTCTTTCAAGTCCTCACCCATCTATGCTTCCCTGGCGACGTTCTCCCCGGGCAGGAGAGCCTCTGTGGACTGGACGGGTGGCTGGCAAGCCCCCCAAGTCTGCCAGCGTCACTGCCGAGGCTGGGAAGCTGCCCACTTTGAATGTGCGACCATTCTGGCCCTTCCAGGTTGCAGAGTCGGGGCTGTGGGAAGAGGCACTGGTGAAGGGGATGGGGGCGGGGGTGGCACGCGGACTGGGCTCTGGCCCACATTCAGCTCACAAGCTGTGGGCCATGGAGCCACATCTGCCTGGAGGAAGGGAAGCCTTTTTCTTCCTAACACAAAAGGGCTCTATGGGCCTGTGGTGGCTCCAGCGGGGAGGCCAGCACTGTGGTGGAGCTCTCGGGGCCCAGTGGGGAGAGGAGGAGATGAGGCAGAGGATCAGGGTTCAAGGAGCTGGGGAGAAGCAGAGATGGGACCAAAGTCAGGAAGGTTGAGAGGGAGTCGTCCTCCTGGGGATGGGTGGGAGGCATGGGGCCCTCACCTGCCCTCGATGATAGTGATGGGGTCCCCAGACTCCATTCTCAGGGCACCTAGCTCTGTGACATCCCTCACACAACGTCCCTCAGGAGGCCAGGCCTGTAGAGACAGGAGGAAAGGGTGGCTGGGCTTGTGGCCTGAGTCAGAGGGGTAACATCATGGGAGCAGAGAAGAAAGGAGACTCTAATTTATGCACCCACCAATCAAACCCATACCAGGTATGTCCTTGTCCTCGCCCAGGGTGGGACTGTCCCTGTCCCCCAGTTGTAATCCAGTGGGGGAGACAGACTGGATGCCATGCCAAACTGGACACAGCCCAGGGGTCAGGGAGCAACAAAGGGGGGCCCTGTCTCTACCTAGGGGGACCAAGTGGGGAGTCATCCTGTATACTGCTTTTCCTCCACACCAAGGCCCATCAGATCTGCCTCCCAAGCACCTCTGGAAATTTTCCATTTCTCTCCAGTCCCATGCCTTGACTCTCACCCAGACATCTTCATATCGCTTCTGCTTCACAGCCATTGTCACCTACCTAGTCTGCCCATCTTCAGTATCACCTCTCTAATCCATTCTTGCACCAAGCCAGAGTGATACAACATATAAAGATGGCTTGTAACTCCCTTGCTCAAAACCCTTCCAGGGCTCCCAGGTGCCCTCAGAGTAAAGACTAAATAAACCCCTTTGGAGCCAGCCCAGTGGTGTAGTGGTTAAGTTCACACGCTCGGCTTTGGTGGCCTGGGGTTCATGGGTTCGGATCCCTGGAGTGGACCTACACACTGCTCATCAGACCATTCTGTGGTGGCGTCCCACATACAAAGTGGAGGAAGACTGGCATGGATATAAGCACAGGGACAATCTTCCTCAAGCAAAAAGAGGAAGATTGGCAACAGATGTTAGCTCAGGGCCAATCTTCCTCAGCAAATAAATACATACATACATACATACATAAACTCCTTTAACAGTAGAGTATAGTGATTTAGGGAACACCTCAAGTCAGATTTGCTGGTTCAAATCCCAACTCTTCCACCTACTGTGTGACTTTAGACAAGTCACTTAAACCGTCAGTGCCTTACCACCAAATCTGTAACATCGAGATAATAATGACCTCGGTGGGTGGTGAGGATTCAGTGAGTGAACAGGCATAAGGATGCATGTAAAGCATGTAGTGCAGTATCTTACACGGGCCAAGTGCTCTGTGTGTTAGCTCTGGTTATTTATCGTGCCTTACAAACCTCCCCCATGGCACAGCCCCTGGCACCTCTACCGCTTTAGTTACTTTTATTCCTCCTCCCATTCTGAACTTCTTTTCCTCTGCCTGTCAGACACCCACTGTAACCTACTGCTCTCTGCTCTGTGCTCCCCTTCTCTGGCCCAGCCCCAGCCCAAGTCCTTCAGCCTGCATCTATGTAGCCCCAAGCTGCCTCCCCAGGGCTCTGGGCTCCCTGCAGATAGGGACTGAACCTGTTTTGTTCACAGCCAGGTCCCAGATCCCAGCCCAGGAGTCAATATTTACTGGTCTTGTCCCTGGGAGAGAGAATGGAGGGAAGAGAGACTGAGTGTATCTGGGAGGCAGGGGTTCCCACCTCTTGGAGCAGCCCCTCCAGGTGGGAAAAGCTAGGCCGGTCAGCAGGATGGGGGGCCCAGCAGCGCAAGGCGAGGGCGTAGAGGGCCCTGGAGCAGAGGGGAGGCCTAGGCAGCCTGGCTCGGTCCTTCTCCAGCCTCTGCAGGATGAGGTACGGTGGGACCCCAGCCCAGGGCTCCTCACCCCCGGAGAACATCTCCCACAGCGTCACCCCAAACATCCACACGTCCGAGGCAGAAGAGAAGAGCCCGTGGCGCAGGCTCTCTGGAGCACACCTGCGGAAGTAGAGCTGAAGGGGGCCGGATATGTGCCCCTCGGAGCTCCCACCTTCCACCGAACACGCTCCCTTGACGCTCCCGCTGTCCTCTTAAGTCCTCCTTTGCACCCCCTTCTAGACCCAACGACTCCTCCTGTCCAGCCTCCCTCGGAGGACCAGCCCCCTCATCACTCCCCCTTAGCTAGTGCCCTCCAGATCCGCCCCCTCTCTTCCGGGCTCGAAGCCAGACCACCCCCCGGGCCCCGCCCCTCACCAGGCAAACGGGATGGGCCGGGGTCCGCCCATGACATAGCGGCCCCGGGCACCGCCCAGCGGCCGCACCAGACCGAAGTCGGCCACCTTGATTATTCGTGGCGAAGCCAGCAACAGGTTGCGCGTAGCGAGGTCTCGGTGCACCAGCCCGCGGGCCCCCAGATACGCCATTGCCCCCGCCAACTGCCGCAGGAAGAGGCAGAGCAGGGCCACTGGCAGCGGAGGTGTAGGGGGCGGAGCGGTCAGACGCGCGTGCAGGGAGCCCAGTGGTGCCAGCTCCATCACCTGCGGGAGCACAGCACCGCCTGAGCAGTGGTCCAGCCCCACGGGATTTGGGCCTCCCACTCTCCTGTCGCACACCAACCCTGGGGCTGCTCCAGGAGCCAGTGTCAGGCACTGCTCACCATCTGCAGAGGCTGGCCCAGTACGAGGCCATGCAGTCGCAGCACGTGTGGGTGCTCCAAGTTCATCATGATGGACACTTCTCGCAGGAAATCCCCCAGCTCTGTGCCCATGGGGCCTTCTGGACCCACTCGCAGGGACTTGACAGCCACTGGGACCTGGGGGTGGGGAGAGCATCATCATGCACCCTCGGGAGCAGCTCTGCCAGGGCCAGAGCAGAGAGGGCACACAGAATAGAGGGGGCAGCTGGCCTGGGTACCCAGAATGAAGTAGGCTCCCTGGACACTCACACTCTGGCCGCTGGGCAGTGTCCACAGCCCTCGGTGCACCACACCAAAGCAGCCGGAGCCCAGCAGCTCCCCTCTGCACACAGCACTGTCTGGGATCAGACACTTGAGTCCTCCCTCTGGCTCAGGGAGGGACTGAGTGTTGTCCGAGGGTGGGGTGGTCTCCTTCTGCTCAGGGGCAAAACCCCCAAGGATCTGAAACAGGGGTGGGAATCAAATGTGCAGAACCCCGCATACCCATACCCTTCCTTGCCACTCAGCCAACCCCATTTCTGGGGCTGAGCTGGCCCTTTAAGCCTCTCACCTCTGCCCTAGAACACACACCTTGTAGACCCAGTTCTTAGACTTGAGCCCTGAACGGTGCTTCTTCAGAGCTTCAGCCAGTCTGCGCTGAGCTGGGGGAAGCGAGAATCAGAGGCTGGAGTGGTGGGGGGTCGGGGCAGGATGCAAGGGATGTACTGGCAAGAAGAGGGCTGGTGTGTGTGTGCACGGGGGGGTGGGGGTGTGGGGGTGTGGTGTTAGCAACTAACAGGCTGGAAAAGAGAGACCAGGGCCTCGGGGCAGGGGTCCCTCACCAGGCCGGCCCATGCCAATGCCATCGAGGTCCTCAGGTCTCACAAAGTCGAAGTGTTCTGGCCGAGTAACATTAAGCTCCTCAAGGATGGGTTGGTAAAACTGAGCCAGCTGGATGTCCCGGAGCAGCCGCAGCAGCCACACGGAGCCCACCTCGGGGAGCATGTCTAGAGAAGGAACCCCTAAGGATGATGCACTCTCCTCCAGACACACAGCCCAGGGTAGGCACCTGAGACACTCAGACACCAGAGATGTGGTCACCACCTCCACCCTCAACCCGTCAGAAACACTCAGCTACAGAGGGAGGGACACATCAGAGACAGCCAGGAAACCTGCCTCTCACACACACCCCAGGAAGAATGCTCCCCATACTTGAGACCTAGCTACTCTATTCCCTCACCACTGAGCAACCTGCCCTCCTTACACCTGAGATTTTAGCACTGTGCAGTCTTCAGATGTGTTGGCCTGCTCACTCTTGAGATATTATGGCACACTGCCTCTACATCTCTAGGACACCCACATGCACTGCCCTTTTAATCCTGAGGTATACCATTGCACACACTCACCCAAATACACCTGAGACCCCTTATGCACACCAGAGATGCCCAGATACGCTAACCACACCCAATCTCAGACATGCAGGTACACACATACACAGATATACACATGAACATACATTGCCTCCCACACCCAGGTACACTGCTACACACGCAGACAGACAGACAGACACACACACACACACACACACAGACCTACAGATAAGCTGCAAAAGATGCCTGAGACACCCAGATGCGTGTCCTCTCAAATCTGAGACTTTCCCGTCTGCTGCCATAAAACACCCAGGCTTACTGCCACATACCCCCTCATATACACATACTTGAGACGCGCCAGTTCACTGCCTCCAAGACACACCGCCCCACACGTCTGCGACATCAAGGTCCACATAAACACACACAACACATAAGACATCACAGTACAGCGTCCACACATATCTGAGTTAGGCAGGCACACTGCCCCATCAGCCCAGAGACGCCCAGGGCAGCAACATTTGAAATCAAATCGGTGGTTCCGGATGGGGGGTTAGGGGCAGGCCACACTAGACTCCAGTACGGCGGCCTTCAGAGCCACCCAGGCTGCCAGGTGCACAGTCCTTTCCACACCCACCTTTCCACACCCACCTGAGCTCAGCTCCTGGTAGAGAGCCCTGCTCGCACACCTGAGTCGCTCAATCTAACTTGGCTTCAAGGCACCTCCACCAGTCTGTATTAAATAAGGCTCTAGGTGCGCCGGGTGATGGCTGCCTGCGCAAACACACTCTCCCTTACACACACCGGGACCCCTCCCTCCGCACGGTCGTTCAGCCAGGAGGTAGCGGAGGACCCGAGGCTGGGCCCAGATGGAAACCCGTCCGTAGGCTGAGGAACCGGGCGCGAGCAGGGGCCGGGAGGAGAACGCCCGGGACCAGGGAGAGTTGGCACCGCTTGCAAGGTGAGAAGGTGAAAGCACGGGAGAGGGGACAGGAGGAAACGCGGCCGCGGGAGGGAAGGACCCGGGGAGCGGAGCGGAGACGGGCAGATTCCGCACCCGCGGACCTACCCAAGCGACGGCTGCTCCGCCAGCCCCAGCTCCGGGCGCCCCGCTTATCCAGACCTCACCTGGCGAAGGCGGAAGCGGCGGCTGGGAGCCGCCCGGGCTGCCAGCACTAAATCCCGAGAGGGGCGGGACCAGGCCGCGGAGGGCGGGACTCGGGCTGCGCCGCGCCCCCAGTCCCCTGGCAGGACAGGTAAAGGCTGCGAGGGCGGCTGGCGGGCCCCTCCCTCCGCCAGGCCGGACCCTGAGAAACCTCCCTTCCCCTGTCCTTTGCTCGCCTTCCTTCACACCCTTTTTCCAAAGAACTTTTCATCCCTCTCCAGACTTCCTCCTCGATGTCCTCCCCCATGCCTCCTCTCGCCAAAGCCTTCCCCTCTCTCAACGAGAACGCCACCCTTAAATGAATAAGCGATATCCTGCCCAGGCACTGGGAATATAGGCCAAACAGGACAGGTCCCTGTCTCCTCGTAGGGGAGAGAGCTTCCTAGCACTCCAGTGGAGGAAGGCCCGCAGTGCAGGGTGCTTCGGGAGGGAGCCAGGGCAGACAGGTGTTGACCGTGGTGCAGGCAGTCAGCCCCCAGCCTAGAACAGTCTCAGATTGAAGCCGTTGTCTTTTTCCCAGCTCTGAACTTCAGTCCAATGTGCTGCACCTGAAAAAGACCTTTAGGGGAGCTCCCCAGGGTGGAACATGTGGGAGGTCTTGTGTGTGTGTGTGTGTGTGTTAGAGGGATGGGGACACAGCTTCTGAGTGGCTCCTCAGCCACATCCCAGCTTGGTACCTGGTCTTGGTATCAAAGGCAGCACTTGTGCCTCAGGGCACTCTTCGCCAGCACTGGCACTTCCTGGCTTCATTCGAGGCATAACCCCTCTCCACCATGTAGCCTCTGCTGACCCTAGGGCCGGGACACAGTCCAAAACCTTGAAGAAGGCTCTGAGGAGGAGCAAGCCCTCTCTTTTTCTACCAAGAGTCCCAGGGAGGAAGCCACCAGTCTTAGGACATCTGGCCTGTGTCCTTCTGCCCAGGGAAGGATGTGTGAGCATAGCAGCTGCTATCCCCAGAGTCCCTTGGAGGGAAAAGGGTAAACACACGGGGAATGCCAGCATTGATGGGAAAATCGTCATAGTTCACAGTTATTCCTGTATGGTTTCCTTGCCAGGTCTTTTGCCCTCCAGCCTGGCCAGCTCATCACCCTGCAATTGCTCCCTCCACATCTGTCTTCCTTGATATACTACGGGCTCCACCCAGCAGGGGCTGGATCTGTGTTGTTAATCCTATGTTCTTAGTAGCTGGGACAGCGTGGACATACAATGGGTCTGATGCATCCTGATTGTGAAGAAGTCTGCTCCATCTGATTGCCATTCTTTTGTAGGTGATGTCTTTTCTCTCTGCTTTTAAGATACCATTGGTATTTTGTAGTCCTATTACAAAGTATCTAAGCATAGATTACTTTCTGTTTATTCTGCACAGTATGTTTTATTTCATATATCTATGAATTCGCATCTTTATCAGTTTTGGAAAATTCTCAGCCAGTATCTCTTCAAACATTCTTTTTTTTTTTTTTTTTAAAGATTGGCACCTGAGCTAACATCTGTTGCCAATCTTTTTTCTTCTTCTTCTCTCCAAAGCCCCCCAGTACATAGTTGTATATTCTAGTTGGAGGTCCTTCTAGTTCTGCTATGTGGGACGCCACCTCAACATGGCTTGATGAGTGGTGCCATGTCCATGCCCAGGATCCAAACTGGTGAAACCCTGGGCCATTAAAGCAGAGCCCACCAACTTAACAACTTGGCCACAGGGCCAGCCCTACTTCAAAGATTCTTTTTCCCTCATTCTCTATGTCCTTTCCTTTGAGGACTCTGATTGGAAGTGTGCTAGAGGGGCTGGCCCCGTGGCTGAGTGGTTAAGTTTGCATGCTCTGCTTTGGCAGCCCAGGGTTTCGCCAGTTCGAATCCTGGGTGTGGACATGGCACTGCTCATCAAGCCATACTGAGGTGGCATACCACATGCCACAGCTAGAAGGACCGACAAATAAAAACTACACAATTGTGTAGTGGGGGGCTTTGGGAGAAAAAGGAAAAAAAATAAAATCGTTAAAAAAAAAAGTGTGCTAGATCTTTTCACTCTGTCCTCCACGTCTTTTAATCTCTTCCATATTTTCCATTCTTTGTGTCTCTGTGTTGCAATCCAGGTAATCTCTTCAGCTCTATCTTCCGGTTCACCAGTTCTCTCTTTGGTTATGTCTGATGTGCTGTTTAATCCATACAGAGGGGTTTTCTGGCATTGTTATATTCATATGAATGTTACTGTATTTTTCTATGCTGATAGTACTTTATTGAGGTATAACTTACATTCAGTAACATGCACTGATTTAACTGTACAGCTCAATGCATTTCAATAAATGTACACATCCATGAATGCAAATGAAGAACTAGAACATTTCCACCATCTCGAAAGTTGCCTTGTGCCCATTTTCAGTCAATCCCAATTCCCCGGAGGCAACTACTATTCTGATTTCTAAAACCCATAGATCAGTTTTGCCTGCTCTTAACCTTCTTGTCAATGGAGTCACACAGTGTTTATTATTTGCATTTGGCCTCTATCACTCAACATATTTTTGAGATTCATCTTGGTGTCGTCCAGGTTGTTGGTGGGAAACACAATGGCTCCATGAGCTTCTTCAGAGAAGAGCATGTGAAACCTGATTTTCCTCTGAATGTCCAGTGTTCTTACATATCTGAGTGCACTGGAGGTCATCTGGGAGTCTACATGAGTGTAGAACATATGGAGAGATATGAAGGCAGATGCAGCCGGAGAGGTTGGCAGAAGCCAAACTAGGCATCAATTCATCCTTCCAGCAAGTTTTCACTGTGCCAGGTTCCGGGGCCCCAGGTGAAGAAGCAGACGCGATCCCTGCCCTGATTGGATTCATTCTACAGGGCCTGGCAGAACACGGTTGGGAGCTTGGGCCTTACCTAAAGGCTCTGGTAACCACTGAAAGGTTTTATACAGGGGAGTGACAGAACCAGCCTGCTGTAGTCAGAGGCTGGGAAAAGGGGAGAGAGAAGAAGCAGGGAGCTCAGGGAAGAGGCTCTTACCATTGGTTCAGGGGAGAGAGGCTGGCCCTGCCTAGGCCTTGTCTATGGGATGGAGAGGAGGCTGAGGATAGAGGGCGCTACTGACTGGACTCCTGGCCTAGGTCCTCTGTGCTCCAGCAGGAAACCAGAGGCAGTGGCTCAGCCCCACCTTTGTCTTTGGCTTGGAATAAACCCAGGGAATCAGAGACCTCTTATTCCTTCCCTTCTTGTTCATTTCTTACTTTTGGAGTTAAGCTACTATCTTACCCACCTTTGCCCATAAAGAAGGATGGGATGAGGGGGAGCACAACCAGACCATCCTAACCACCCTCAGGGAGCAGATCCCTTAGGCTGAGATGGAGCATCCTGCTAATAGCATTTAAACCTGGAGGCCCAGATCTGGCACCGCCCCCCTCCATCTGCATTTCCCCAACCTCTGCCCTGCCCTGCAGGCTCTGCATCCGAGAAGGATGAGCACATTCACACTACCAGGGCCAAGTCTTTCCTCACAGAGCAGGGAACCAGAAGGATAAGCAGAGAGGGCACCCAGGTTCTCCCCCCGCCACCGCCTGGCCTTGGGTTTGGGTTGGGAGTGGGGCCCGTCCCGGTGCAGAAACCTCTCCATTTCCATTGGGAACCACATTGATGCCCCCTTAGCTCCTCCTTTCCTGCTCTGACCCCTGAGATCACTGGGCTCTCCCAGTGATCTCAGGACTTGTATGCATCTGTTAGTTTGCTTTCCAAAGTGGAAGCACTCTTAGATCCACAATATTCCTTTAACCTCCCAGTGGAGCTGAGGGCTTTTACAGCATGGTAGCTTAGACCTTACCTCTGGAGCCCGCCTGCCTGAGTTTGAATCTCAGCTTTACCTCATACCATCCTGTGAATCTGAGCAGGTTACTTCATGTTTCTGTGCCTCTGTTTTTTCATCTTCAAGATGAGCCTATTACAAGTATCTACCATATGAGTTATTGGAGAATTAACTGTGTCTACGTATGTGGTAGCCAGTCTCCAGAATGGCTGCCAGTGAAACTCCCCTCCCTGTGTTCACACTGTTGTATAGTTCCTTCTCACAATAAATAGAGCTGATCTGTGTAATCAATGGGATATTGCCGGAAGGATGGTGTGTGACTTCTGAGCTAGGTCATATAAGACCGTGTGACTTTCTGCCCTCCTCTCTTGGAATCCTCGCTCTGGGGGAAGCCAGCCACTATGACGTGAAGACACTCAAGGAGCCCTGTGGAGAACCTCCACATGTCAAGGAACCAAGGCCTCCTGACAACAGCCAACACTAACTGGCCAGGCATGTGAGGGAGCCCTCTTGGAAGCTGATCCTCCAGCCCCAGTCAAACCAAATCCTGCAGATTCCTGCAGCCCTGACTGACATCTTGACTGCACCCTCATATGAAACTCCAAGCCAGAGCCACCTAGTGAAGCTGCTCCTGAATTTCTGATCCACAGAAACTATGAGATAATAAATGTTTCAGACAATTGAGTTTTGGAATAATTTGTTAAACAGCTATAGATAATACAATCCATAAAATGCTTAGAATGGTGTGGGACACAGTCTCCAGACGTGTAAGCCATCATTAACTCCATTTTACAGGTATGAAGACTGAGGCTCAGGCTGGTGAAGTGATGTTCCTTGTGTACATAGCTAAGAAGTGTCAGGACCAACCATGTCAGGCACCCGTGCCAAGTCCTCAGCTTCTTTTTCTGCCCCACTGATCCAGTTATCTGTTGTTAAGTAATAATACCTAGTGGCATAAAACAACCATTTTATTATGCTCCTGGACTTTGAGAATCTGGAATTGCAACAGGACACTGTGGGGATGGTTTCTCGCTGTTCCACTATGTCTAGGGCCTTAGTTGGAAAGACTGAAGCTCTGAGGGTGACTTGACAGCTGGAGGCTGTATTATCACTCATGTGTCTGACAGTAGATGCTGGCTTTGGCCGAACCCCTTCATGTGGATTCTTCGTGTAGGCTGGGTTCGCTCATAGCATGGTGACTGGTTTCCACAAGCAGAGGGCAGAAGGTACCAGCACCTGGGCTCAGAAAGTGGCCCAGTGTTACTTTTGCCGCATTCATTGGTCAGCCAGTCATGGAGCCCAGGTTCAAGGGGAGGATACATAGACCCAACCTCTCAATGGGAGGCGTGTCAAAAAATGTGGAGCCATTGTTTCAAACTGCTACACCCGCAGCAGCCTCCCCTGTTTGGTGAGAGGCTCAGAAAAACCAGCCCTGCCGTGACAGACCACACTCTGGTGGCTTGGCCCTATGTACACAGAAAAGAAACATAAACTCCACCAGCCTCCTGTGCAAGGTGCTCACGAAGAGCTTACATGGTGAGGGCATATCCCAAGGGTTCAGGGAAGGGGCTGGAGTTGTCAGGACACTTCCTGGTGTCTACTCTGTGCAGGGCACTGAGGAAACAAAGACACAAAACCTTAGGTGGTGGCTTTATAGGGCAGAGCATAGTGTAGAGGGAAGATGTATAAAGAACCCCACCACCAGATGTAATATGGGCCGCATGAGAGATGCCTGGAGAAAGGGCACTCTACCCTGTCTCAGGGGTTCAGGGAAGGCTTCTCAGAAGAGGCAATGTCGGAGCCAAAGGAGAAGGGTATCCCAGGAACAAGCCTGGGCAAAGGGAAGGAGACACGAGGACAGAGTGTTTGGGCAACCACAAGTGATTCAGTGTGGCTGTGGGATGGGCAGTGCTTCGAGAGAATGCTCCAGGGACATGTGGGGGCCAGATTCCAAGAAGTATTACAAAGGTAGATTACGTATTGATGAGAAGTGGGCATGTGGCATGAGAGAAAGAGGTCCGTGACCCTGTTGGCACTGCCATTAAGCGTGAGAGAGATTACATGAGGTGGGTGGGGTTGGGGGGAAGGTGGGTTTGGACATGTGGAGTCTGAGATGCCTGTGGGCATTCAAGCAGAGATTCTAGATATCTCCATATTTGGACAGCTCTGGCCTGAGGACAAAATAAGGCAGGGTGGAGCTGCCGATAGAGAGCCTTGAGTGTCAGGGTAAGGGCCAGGTCTATATTCTGTAGGCAAGGAAGAGCTAGGGAAGGGTTTAGTCAGAGACTATAATGGCTAACACTTAATGAGGGCCCATTACATGTGGGGCACAGTCCCAAGCATTTTATATGAACTTATTTGGATCTCCCAGTAATCCTGTAGGGTAAGTACTGCTGCATTTCATTGATTGAAGATATCATCAGTTCTAATATGTACCATTATGCCATGACATATCTTCAATTTAAGATGGATTCTTCAGAGATGTTAAAACGTAAACAGAAAAAAAAAGAGCCCATAGAATCCATGAAATACATGATCTGCATTTAAAAGATGAGGCAACAGGCACAGAGAATAATTTGCACAAAGTCCAGTAAGAGACAGAGCCAGATTTGAAATCAGGAAGCCCAACTCCACAGCCCAGCTTCTTAACCATCATTTAATGCCAGAGAGGAGGCGTGAGCAACATGGAGGTTTGAGAAGAGCAGTGTGGCCGCTGAGGGTGAGATGGATTTGAGGGGAGTGGGCAGAGTCAGGTGGCACATCTGGGAGACTGGGGTCCACAGTGAGAGGGTTTCAGAGTGGGCTAGGGGCCATAGGGCAGGAGCAGGGGACAGATAGGATAGAAGTCCTTCCAGAATGGGAAGAGCTGGTCAACCTACAGCCTGTTGGGTGTGAAAACAAGGACGATTCCAAAATGTTGAGTCTAGAAAGAGGGTACAGCACAGGAAGGTACAAGCAGCTATTGCAGACCAGAGGAGAGCTGGGGTGCCTGGGCGGGCAGGAGTGTGGCTTCTCATCCCAGCTTGGGCAGTAACACTGCCAGGCACCTGGTGGGCACTCACTAAGTATTTGTCAAATGAATGGGTGAATGAGTTGTATGATCTTGGGCAAGTTGTGTGATCTTGCTGTATGATCCCTGGGTCTCATTTTTTTGTGTGTAAAATGAAGGGACTGGACTAGAATGTGTAAAACAAAATAGAAGGAACTCTCCTGGAGTGGCTGGCATTCCTCTCCCCATCCCCAGAACCTTTATGAGTAACCCAAAACCATGGTTCTAACCCTGTCTGTAAGGTTAACTGAGGTCCCATATGAGACAATTAAATTCAGAATCTCTGTAGATGAGGCCAGGCATGGGTAGTTTCAAAGCTGCCCAGGTGACTCCGATGTGTGGCTGGTTGAGAAGCCTTGCCTGGGAGCCTCCAGGTGCCCAGTTTGAAAACCACTGGGCTAGGTGAGGGCTAGAATCCCTTCCAGGCCCAGGCCCTTGGACTGAGACTTGTGGTTGGTGACAGGCCTCTCTTTTCATGTCCCATCTCCCATCCCCCCAAACCAAAAACTCCTGAAAGCCAGAGGACCAAACACCGAGGCTTCTCAACCACACCTATTGACATTTTGGACAGGCTAGTTCTTTGCTGTAGAGGAGGACTCTCCTGCGCATTTTAGGATGTTGAGCAGCATCCCTGGTTTCTACCCACTAGATGCCAGTAGCATATCCCCCTAGTCAAAGCAATCAAAAATGTTTCCAGGGGCCAGCCAGGTGGTGCAGCGGTTAAGATGCTGTGCTCCACTTCGGTGGCCTGGGGTTTGCCGGTTCGGATCCAGGGCACAGACTTAGCACTGCTTGGCAAGCCATACTGTGGCAGGCGTCCCACATATAAAGTAGAGGAAGATGAGCATGGCTGTTAGCTCAGGCTAATCTTCCTCAAAAAAAAAAAAAAGTCTCCAGATGTTGCCAAATGTCTCCTGGGGTGCAACCACCCCTGACCCCAGTTGAGAACCACCGTGCTACACTCAGTCTCCTGTCCTCCCTCTGCCCTTCCCAGCTGCAGACAGAGGCCAGGCATGGGTAGAGGCCATTTGACAGCAGGTTTAGTTGGGCCTGGCAGGAGGGAGGCCTCTGTGGGAAGCCAAGGTTTCACAATGGGGGGATAGCATGCCAGCAGACTGAGTGATGTGGTCTCACTCTAGAGGGAGGGTGTTTTCCAGAACACTCATTCCCGGATTCCCAACCAGTCACAGATGAGCCAAGAGTAGCTTCTGGGGCACACAGCCCCCCGTTTTCCGGGAACAGGTAGAAGGGGGTGTGGGAGTGGTGATGTGCATGAAGGGGATTCTTTCCTTCTGTAGATATTTTCCTGGCATCGGACTGCCCCGATCTGATTGGTTGAGGACTTGGAGGGGAGGAACTTTCCAGCTGTGGGTGCCTGGGTCCCTGGAGGCTATCTGACACTGGGATCATGGGGATAGCTGGGTTTCAGGGTCTGGAAGACTAAACCTTTGGGGCTGGAACTAAGGGGCTGACGGGTTCCCCTGCCCAAGGGAAGTGGAAGTTGTGGGTACATGCTCCTTAGAACTGGAGGCTGGGAGGCTGTCAGTGTCTTCACAAGTTACTTTTTGCTTTGAGGTGGCTGGACCTGAGGGAAGACAGGATGGGAGGTCTGGGAAGGGAGGGGAAGGAAAGGGGGAGGAAGGGAAGGGAGCTGGGAGGGAAGGAGGAAGGATGGGTGGTGGAAGGCACTGGGCTGGTCAGAGGCAGAGGAGATGAGGCTGTTTCCCACCCTTATCCCCCAACTCACTCCACCACGAGGCTCAGAACACCCAGGAGCAGGACAGCTCCGAAGACACAGAGGAGCAGAATCCTGGCTTCCCAAAGATCATGTCTTCCTGCAGGGAACCCAGGAGGCAGTGGATGATCCTGGGGACCACACCCGTTGGCGCTGGGGGAGCCTAAGAGCTCAGAGGTCTGAGTAGGGTGAGGCGGGGTTGGGAGTAAGGACCTGGCAAACAGCGCTTTCGGGGCCAACAGTACACCTCCATGCTCTCGCAGGTGGAGCAGTTGTACAGGGTGGTGCTGCCCTCTGCAGGAGACAGCAGGACCGGAGCTGGGGAGGGAAAGCACCAGCTCCACCCTTCCAGAGGACTCCACTTCCTCCCTGCTAACTGCCAAGCTCTTCTCAGGTACCCCGAGGCCCCTTGTCTTCACTACCCCTCTCCTTTTCTACTCACGGCAGGCAGGAGCACAGAGAGCTGAAATGAGACAAGGAGGGGTGGGGGTAGATGAGCCACTCAGCCACACAGCCCTCTGCCTGTGATCATAGGCACCCCTTATCCCTAACCACATCAGTACCTTCCCTGGTGTACTCCGGGAGCTTGGTCTTTTGAAGCCATTGCCAATATGAAGGGAGTGAGGAGAGAGAGCCTTTGATCTCTGGGGAGGCAGAGAGCTGCTATATTGCCCAGGGCCCCAACAGGGCCAAATCATCTGCACCCCTTCACCCAGCACCTCCCCGGTCACGCCCTTCTGTCTCTACCTGCCCTTCACCCCGTCCTGCCTCCCCGGCCCCTTCCTCCCATCTCCCTCCTTGGTACCCATCCAAGCCCCTAGGTCGTGCCTTCCCCCTTGACCTCACCCATGACCTTCAGGACTCTGTGAGTCTTCTCTGTGACTTTGTTCATGGACACCTCATCTGTGGAGATGAGCAAGGACCAGCGATTCTCTCATCAGCCCAGAAGGAGATTCTGGGGTCTTTCCTGAATTTCCTGGGGGACCAAAGAAGCTCTCCCAGAGGAAAAGGCTAGTGTGTCCAGAGAGGGCTGTGGACTGAGCTGACAGCTCAGAGGCACAGCTGGGAAACCACATACTGCTCTTCTTGGGACACAGGGGTGACTGGGGCTGGACCAGTCCATGGATGTCTGGTCTTACCTAAGGCAAAGGCCGAGAAGTTCCAGGAAGCCTTACAGTCCCTCCACTGGGCCTCCATCTGGCTGCAGAGCCAAGCCAGGCGGCCTGACAAATCTCGGTCCGGGAGGCGGCAGAAGACACAGGCCTGGGCGGCTGCCAGGAAAACCCCACCTAGTGCCAGCATCCACATGAGGCCCACTGGGGGGTAGTGGAGGGGGGCGGGCCCCATCTAGGCTGGGAAGGCCTTGGAATGCTCTGTGATCTTGGTTCTAGCCCTTTGCCTGGAGCTTCTAGAGTGTTCCAGAACAGTGCCATTGCTCCATCCCCAGCTGGGGTAAACATAGGGCCCAGGGAAGTAGAGATTAGAAGAGGACATCTCTAGTAGGAGATGGGCAGAGAAAGCAGAGCTTCTGCTGCAAGGAGGATGGCACCCCCAACCTGGCCCTCAGCAGCCTTTACAAGTTTGTGGTTCCATAAGCACTTTTATTTTTCTTCTTGTAAATCACGACCAGTGATAAATCATGAGTGACTCCCCCAGTGAAGAAGTTACGTGTGAGTATCCCATCCCCTCAGGGACCCAGAAATCCCAGCTCTTCCCATAGCCTCCCCCAAACTCCCCAAACTCTTCCGTTCATCTCCTCTCTGCCCTAAGCAGCCTTGGGCCTTCCTCAGCTATCTCCTAGCAACAGGCCCATGGTTGCCTTAGCAACCAAGAGTTCTATACAGGCCTCCCAATGCCCAGCTAAGGCCAGTGACTTCTTTTACCTTTCACCAGAAAGATCCTAATGACTCAAACCCCAACAGGCACCTCCTGCCTACGTGGTGATGTGAACGCACATTCATGCACAAACACACGCCCCTTGTGATTAAACTACTAATTCTCAATCTACTCACACCCATACCACAGACACACCCGGTGCCAAACAGTTGCTGAGCAACCCCAAACAGGCCTGGACACGCAGAGACCACAGAAGGACCAGCACATAGATGCTGTCTCCAGCAACACAGATGGGAACCCAGATGTCAGGGATCCACACATCACTCAGATACACTGGCTCACACACACACACACACACACACACACACATACACACGAAGGAAGTATGGTCAGGGCCCAGGAAGGTGCCACCCTTTTTCCCATGGGCATCCACCATCAATATGGGATCCTTTAAAACACCTGGCCCTCCAGAGGGATGCTCCAGCCCCATAGTTAACAGGGATTCTCCTAGCTCCCTTATGCCAACCTAGGGTGGGGTGTAGCCTTTCTGTCTCCCTCGGTAGGTGGCTTGGGACACAGCAAAGAATCTCTTCCCACATTCCAGAGTGTTCTGGCCTCTCATTGGTCAGTCCAGACCAGGCCACCCAGCTCCAGGAGAGGAAGCCACAGTCCAGGAGGCCACATTAGAGCAATCCAAAGTCCCTCTTTCTCCCAGACCTCAGTGTCCTTCCAGGGTTCTGCTACCTTCCCAGACCCCTGAATAATGAGCTCCAACCAAAAAAACACTGGCCGTCCCCAGCCTCGGACACAACAATCACAGAAGCCTTCCCGCCCTCCCAGGAAGAGCCACAGTCCAGGCTCTCTGGACCACTTGTGAGCCTCTGGTGGACGTGGGCTTGGGAATTTCTGCCCACATCTGGGCTCCAGTCAGGTGCAGTGGGAGCCCTGACTCTCACAGCTTCCAAAGCAGAACTAGGAAGAGGCTTCAGGGGAGCCTTCATCCCTCGCTGCCCATCCCCTCCCCCCCAAGTCAAACTGAGGGCAGCATTCTCAGTTCTCAGTGCCGGACAAAGCGCAGAGACCTGGAGTTGAGCAGGTCTTCAGGGTCAGGGAAGACGGAGTCTAGACGGAAGCCATGCTCCAGAGCCACTCGTAGCACCTCCTCCAGGAAGGCCGGCGTGCCCACCACCTCTCGTCGTTCTCCTGGCCCCCCAGTCCACAGTGGCTGCAGCCCCAGTCTCCTGTACTCCGCTTCGGGGAGTTCCGTGGGGCGGGGGGCCCACTCCAGATGAAAGTGTGGGCCTCCCTCTGCCCTGTCTTCACTGGCCACACCAAATCGGGCTCGCATGGCACCCAAGCATTCAGGGTCAGTGCAGAAGATGTTGGCTCGGAAGGTGTCCACCTGGACAGAGCTCAGCTCATAGTGGTGTGGACCCCGGCGAGCAGAGAAGTGCACCTGGCGGGGGCTGGCATCTACATCTGCGTGGAGGAGGGCAGCTGTGGGTGCAGGGGTCCCCCGAGAGGCCTCCAGTTCCCGCAGGGCATCCAGGAGGGGCCGGATCTGGTAGAAGTCGGCCTCTGCCCTGAGAAGCGCTGTCTCCCCATACCCACGGGGCAGGTCCAGGCGGCCCAGCCGCAGGAAATTGAGGATGTGCCGGAAGGCCTTGCCATCTCGGTCGATGAAGTAGTGGCCGCCTCCCTGGGTATTGAGGTTGGGGGGTATGGGGGTGCCCGCCCTAAACATGGCCCCCAGCATGGAGTCTGGGAAACGAGTCAGGGTCTCCAAAGTGGTGGAATACAGCGTGCCCCCCACATTCAGGGTCACGGGGCCCCCAAAGGAGGGGGGCGAAGAAGGCACAGGAGGAGGGGAAATTTTGGGAGGTACTGGAGACACGGAAAGAGAAGAAAAGGCAGAACTTCCTGGGTACGTGCAGAATTGGGTCGTAAGGTTCAGATTCTCTGGGTTGGAGGCACAGGTTGTAGTACAAGGCAGCAAGATTTGGGGCTCACCCCAGCTACCTTGGTAGTGGGGGATGGTTTCCGGGCACAGAAACTCCTGGAAGGTTTTGAGAACCGATGAAAAGAGCAGAGGGAAGCCAAAAGGGAGGGAAGGGAAATTTCGGTCCAGACGCATCCGATTCTGGGTGGTCAGCGATTCCTTTCTGTGGTCTTCAGACAGTGGGCTTCCGGAATCCAACCAGCAGGTGACGGTGGCGAGCACAAGACCGACTCTTGGAAGGGTCCAGCTTCCGAGTTCCCGGGCAGATCGCTGTGGCCGGGGGCAAGTCCACGCAGGGCTCCGGGGCGGGGGCCAGTCAGAGGCCTGGCCTGGCTCCGGCGCGGGTCCCAAGAGATGGAGGCGGGGCTGACTGGAGCTGACGGCGGAGGTGCCTCTGTATCGGCTGGGGAATGACGATGCACGCTCAGACCGAGCTGGGAGTGTCTGAGGACTCTGCTGGAAGCAGCCAGGAGTCTCGGGACTCGGGCGTCGCCGCCTTCCCGGTGCCGTCGCAGCCGCTGAAGTCCTCTCCGCCCCCAGGAAGTGGCTGGGGTCCCTTTAAGAGAGAGCCCCACCCCCTTGGCGCCCCGCCCCCCGCCCCCGCGGGGCTCGCGCCGCTCGGGCGGAGGGGGGGAGCCGAGCGCGGCGAACCGGAGAGACGGGGCGGACGGGCTGGACTGGCGGACGCGGGCGGGGGTGGGGGCCGGAGGGTGACTCAGGCGCGTCGCTCCGGAAGCAGCCGCGACAGCGCCGCCGCCCCCCAAGTGTGCCCCATCTCACGTCTGCAACTCGGCTAGGGCCCGAGTCTCCACCCTCTCCCAGAGCGGAGTTTTCTCCGCTCAAAAACAGAGGCCCGGCCGTCCGGACTTGGGGACCAGTTCCCTCCCAGTCGCTCCCGTAGGAAATTCCCGAGGGGGTGGGTGCTGAGCCGCCGCATTCCGGGGATGCCTCGGGGCCGGGGTGGCCAAAGCCAGCCTCGCCATTCCGGCCCGACGCCAGCCCCCCGCAGGGAAGGCCGGCCCCCAGCCCACGCCAGCGGCCTCTCGGCGGCCGGCCGCCTCTGGCCACGTCGCCTGAGCCGGGAGCCCCGCCCCAGGGCCGTCCGGTGCTGGGGCTGAGGCCGAAGCTGCCACTTCACTCCCCGGGAGTCGCCAACTCTCAAGCGCTCTCGCACCCCGGGAGCCGCGGCGCCCACACCTTGCCGGCCCGAAGGTGGCGCCCAATAAATGAACTCTGAAGCGGGGAGCACAGCACGAAGGGTTTAATGGCGAAGGGGCCGACGGCGGGGAGGCAGGGGCGGGGGTGCGGGCCCGCGAATGCCTGGGATCACAGCGTGTGGAGGTCGTAACTACGCCGGCTCAGCTTCTCCGGGTCGTCCGACGCCATGAGGGAGAAGTCGCGGAAGATGTCGAGATACGTCTCGTCCCCTGAGGGGAGGGTGGAAGGGCTGGGAGGCCGGAAGGCCGGGCCCTGGTGCAAAAGAGCCTGGTGGGGACTGCGGGGCTGGCCTGCTAAGAGCGCGCGCTTCCAGCGTGGGTGGAGGGGACATCTGCGCTGTCAGGGCAGCGCCCTCGCCTATTCTTTGCTTCGTTCCGGGATCCTTGTCGGATGCGCCCAAAGACATATTTGTTGAATAAACAACGGGATTAATCCATAAAGCTGGGCACGAGGCGGGCAGGTCGTCAGGGGCCAGAAGCCCAGAATTACAATGTTGGGCCAGGGACGGGGGTGGGGTGGGGGGGGGGTACTTTACCTGCCTGGCCCTGGGCCACTTCGGCCTCTCTCATCTTTGCCAATCGTAGCCTGAAGGGGAAGGAATTAAGGAATGAATGACATTTTCCCCGCTCCCCCCATCCTAAGTTCCCAAACTTTGAGTGGGTTGTTTTATTCATCTGTTTCCCCAGGGTCTAGAGCTCAAAAGATGCTCTACAACAATGATGCCTCTCACTGAGCTGCACGAACTCACCATCCGCGGACCCTCCCCGCCCCCCTTCTTACTCCACGCCCCAAACAACACTGGGAGCATTCTTTCCCTCTCCCGGTCCAGAAGGTGGCCGCGCCCCTCCCGACGCTCCGCCTGGCACGCTCGGGCCTCACCTCAGCCCGGCCTAAGTGGACAGAGCAAGCGCTAACCCCGCCCCTTCAGGCATTCTCACAGGGTGACGATGTCAGCGTTGGCTGCTTCCATGGCGATGGTCAGAGGGTCCCTGCCTTCAGAGTCCCGAGCTCCCAGATCGGCCCCCCGTTTCAGGAACAAGCAGGCCAGCCTGGAGAGGATAGCCAGGTTCAGCCAGCCTCTCACCCTGTGCGGAGCCTCCCTCCCCAAGGCCACCATCCCTGCCGCCCCTACCCGGTGTGGCCAAGAATGGTTGCGTGGTGAAGCGGGCCCCGGCCGTGGTTGTCCGCTTGATTCACATTCGCCCCGTTCTGGAGGAGAAACTCACATGCCAGAAGAGAATTCTACATAGAGAGGTCGAGAATGGGGAGAGAGGGCGGCATCTTCAGTGGCAGATTTAAAGATGTTTTAGAGTGGGGTCAGTTCAGAGGGTGGGGCATGGACATCAGGAGTGTACGGGCAGAGTTAAGTGTCAGGCTCTGCTCTAGCTCTTTACATGTATTCATACATTAAACTCTATAGCACAACCTGATGACATATGTTATTCCTGTTTTACCGATGAAGAAACTGAGGCACAGAGAGGTTCATAACTTGTTCAAAATCTCCTTTAAGTGATGAGTGCCTGGATTCAAACCTGGGTTGTCTGCCTCCAAATTGCACACTCTTAGCAACCTGTCTCTATCGGTTATCACTCCCTACGGGGTAGGGTTCTCAGGGAGTAGGTGGGGGTGGAAGGAGAGGTAAGAGGTGGGCCCAGAGTCAGAGCAGGGGTCAAAGAGAAGGAGCGTTGGGGTGGGTTGGGGAGGTCAACAAGACTCTCACAGCAGCTGTGGCCTGGATCAGCGGCGTGGCATTCTCCTGACCCCCATTGACCCAGTTGACATCAGCTCCATGGGCAAGGGCATCAGCCATGGTGGGAAGAGACGGAGGATGCCCAGCAGCTCGAAACAGCAGGGCCCCAGGGTGCAGGCTGCCCAGGTCATCCGAGGGGGGTTCTGTTAGAGGGAACCAGTTGTGAGTCTGGGAAGAAACCCTCAGCACAGTCTCCTGATGCTGTAATGAGACAGGTCACTTCTCAATTGTGGGGAGGCCTTCAGGACTCTGGGGACTGTGGTGGGAGGTGGAGGGGTGTGTGTGTGTTTGTGTGTGGCCCCTGGGGTGTGGGGATAGACAACATCATTCACTTCTTCCTGTCCAACCATCCTGACCCGCTGGGACGTCACAGGTGAGCTGACTCACTGATGCTCAGTCCCGCCTCTCTTGGCTCTCTCTGCTCCAGCCAAACTCACACTCTCCTTCACAGGCCTTTGGGGACCCTAGCTCATTCTCACTCTTGACTTTTCTCAGGCTCTTGACACCCTTATGTAGCCCTCCCTGTCTACTCCCAGCCCCATGTTCCTTCTCATTCTTCACTGTAACCCCCGAAACTCTTGGCTTGTAAAACCAGTGCCAGTGTGGGCTGGCGCCTCCAGCATTCTCAAGGGGAAGGCCTGGGCCTTCTACTCTGTGCCTCTCCACCAGGCCTGGCACAGTGCTGAGCACACAGCAGGCACTCAATGAATGCCCACCCAACCCCATACCTGGCTTGGATCCGAAGCTCCCTGGCCGGGGCCTGATGGAAGGCTTTGGGGGCACAGGAGGCTGCCCCCTGGGGGGGCCCCGGCCTCCTCTTCGCCCTCGAATCTCAGGAAGCTTGGTTAGGAATTTCTTCTCCACGTATTTGGCATGAATCCAGGCCTCCTTCTCCTGCCTAGGGGGGTCGGGGGAAGGAAGGGGACAGTCTTCCCTCCTCCCATCCTAGGCCTTCCTCCCTCCCCAAAAGGAGGGCAGCCCCAACCTCACCGGGAGCAGCTGGGCCCTGGCTTCTTCACTGCCATGGCCTCCACACGGGCCTCATAGATCTGGTTGATGACTACATTTCCCAGCTCGCACATCAGCTTCCGGTGGCCCAGGCAGAGGCGAGACAGACAGGTAGGGTGGGGCTGAGTGTCTGAGCCCTCAGGGCTCTGCAGCCCTGTCCTCACCCCGCCCCCACCCCCCACCCTCTTCAAGATATCCCAAGTCACCTTCACTAGTTCTGGCTCCCACGAGTCGAGGGTCAAAGACCGGACTTTAGAGAAATGAACTCCAAGGCTCCTAGAGGGCCGAAGTGGGAGTCAGGTCCTCTGTGGGGCAGCAGCTGGGGCAGCCGCCACTGCTCCTGAAAAGACTTGGAGGCAAGGCCATGCATGGGGGCCATGCAGAGGCACGGGGCAAGGAGGCCCACGTTGGGCAGGATCCTGCCTATTCACCCTTCCCTCTTTTCCTTCTTCCCCTACATTTCATTGCAAAGGCCCCTCAGCCATTTCCCTTCTCTCATGGCACTCTGGCCTGGACAACTCTTTCCATGTCACTCCCCTTCCCCGCTTCCACCTGACTGCCTCAGGGTGAGGGCTGTGTAGACTTGCTAAGGCCTCATGACCTCTCTCTGCTCTTTGTTCTCTCCGCCACCCTCAGCAGCCCTGACCCCACATCTCCTCAAGTCAAGGCAATAAGCTTCTCTTGGAGTCCCCCAACCTTGGCCAAACCAGGATACAGAGTGGCTAGGCCCACTAGGGTCCACATTGTGCCCCACAGGCCCGGCCCAGGGTCACAGCCAGGGTCTAAGAGAGGAAGCTACAGCAGGGTAGGAAGGGAGGAGCCGGTGTGATGGGCTCTATCTTGCCCCCCCGACACTGCAACCAGAAGGAGTGGGGCCCACGCTTGGGGCCTTAGGGAATGACCTGTGGATGCCAGAGCACTGAATGCACAGGGTGACACCAAGGTTGATGCTGGCCCATTCAGGAGCTGGCTCCCGGCAGTCGCAGCACTGGGCATTGCCGTCCACACTCTGCACCTGGGCTGCCACATGCCCAACTCCACCAGGCTCCCTTCCCCTGGTTGTCCCGCCACAGCCCATGGTGGCAGCAGAGCCAATGGCCAGGTGTCCCGAGCCCTTGGGAGACAAGGGAAGAAAGAGAGGCCATGGGGCCTAGTGGAAGGGATGCCTCATCTCCCTGGGCAGCCTGGCCCTTCACCCCCATGTTAAGGTACCTGGACTGAACCCCGGGGGCTGTCATCAAGGTGTGCCTGGCTGAAGGCTGTGGCGATGCTGCTCTGCACAGCATTAATCCACAGCTGCAGGAGGCGCTCTGAGTCAGCCTGTAGGAGGCAGGACCTGAGCAGGAAGGAGGACGGAGAGTGGGGAGGGGTCTGAGGCCTGGGAAGCCATGGGGCAGGATGGGCAGATTGACATTCAGCTAGTATTCAACTGCACCAGTCATATTGAAATACTTCTGTACCAATTGGTCATATCCTTCTAAATATCCCCAATCACCCTATATCCTCCCCTCAGAACCACACCCAGACTGCCTTACAATCCAGCCACCAACGGGTCAATGCCTGGGGCTGCCTGGGGGCCTCCAAGACCCTGCTCCAGGAGGCCTGTGTGATTGGCCTGCCTTTCTAGTTGGTAAAGAATGAGATATATTAGAGTATCACCCGTGGGGCTGGATGGCACTCACTTGCTGGGGGACACCACCTCAAAGCAAAACCGCCTCTCAGAGTCCGGGCAGAGCTTCACCGTGCAGAGACGGAGGTCATCTACCACCACAGTCACAGGGTCCTGGCAGGGAAGGTGATAAGGGGCCAGATGTCCAGCCAGCCACAGCACGGGCTGAGTCTCCCTGGGCCCAGGCATCCAGGACCCAGGCCTACCCACCTTGTATTTCTTCTGATAAACCAGTTGGTTGCTCTGGATAGTGAACCAGCGTCTGGAGGAGGTGGAGGTAGATTATGGACACGGGCAGCACTGGGATGAGGCTCGGGCCAGGGGCAGCAGAGAGGCTGTGCCCTTTCCCCCATAAGGATCTTGCTGAGAGGAGGCGTGGGCTGACTGTCTCATGCGATGCTCCAGAGGAGGGAGGGCAGTTGTGCAGACCGGGACATCTAAGGGGTGCTATTCACATCTTGGGCAACCCAGAGTTGATATATTTATGGAGACAACTTTCCAGCAGATGGCTGTAAAATGCTTTTTCTAATAAAATGTCTATTGCTACAATTTTTTGACAGATGGAAGTATTTTTGGGAAGGGGCTCCATTTTCTAACGTGCACAAAGATCCCGTATGGGCAGTGGCCTTGGCAGGGGAAGGAGTTGAGTCAGGGCAGATCACCACCCTGCTCTGGACCCTGCAATGGCTCCCCATTTCCCTCAGAGTAGAGCCTCGGTCCCTATGAAAGTGGACAAGGCCCTATCACGATTCACATCTCCATTAGCTCCCCCTTCATCTCCCGCCACTTCCTCCTCCTTCCCTTGGTCCACACCCATCGTCTGCTCTCTGTTCCTCCAACACATCAAATTTTTCAGGGCCTTGGTGCTGGCTCCTGCTTCTGTCCAGAACATTCTCCCCCCAGATATCCTTCAAGTCTTCACTCAGAAGTTGCCTTCTCATCAGGCCCATGCTGACCACCCTATTTCAAATTACTACCCCTCCCCAGCCCTCTACATCCCTTGCTTTACTATTATTTTTCTTCTATGGCACTTTTACCTTCTAAGATAACATATAACTTACTTAATTATTATGTTCATTGTCTGTCTTTGCTGATGGCAGGTAAACTGTCTGAAGGCAGGGGGTTTTGTCTGTTTTTCCTGCTGTTCTTAACACACTATAACCACTCAAAAAATTTTTTAATTGGATGAGTTTGGCTGAATGGGGTGTCCTCTCCTCACCTGCTCCAGGTCTTAAATGCATTGCTGGCCCTTTTGAAGAGATGTCCTTCCATCACCAGGCCACCAGGCCCCTCCTTTAGGCTTGGTTCTGGCTCCTCCCCACCCAGCTCCTGGGGGCAGAAGAGGGTCAAAGGGTAAGGTGGGCAGAGACCAGGGCCCCACACCCATCTGCCTCCTGCCTGCCATCCCAGCCCTCACCTTCTGTTTCAGCAGTACATGTCTCTGTTCCATGTCCCTCTTCTCTCGAGCTGAATTCAAGACCAGCTGGTGCAACTGGGCATAGGAGGGGCATCTCAGATGTCCCTGGCCTCCCCCAACTAAGCCAGGAGAGTCATCTCAGAACCTCCTACCCTCCCATCCTCCACCATCTGCCTGCTCCCTGGGGCTCTACCTGGCCACCTAGATCCTTGCGATACTGGGCCAGCCGGCTCAGTTCCTCATGGCCCTGCTGGAAATGGGTAGCTTGGGCCTCCACCAAACGCAGCACCTGGGGGACAAGGTGGGCAGGGGGCAGAGCTGAGGAAGGACCCCTCTTTCCCTCTTCCTGCCTGCTCTCCATCAGCAGGCTCCTCCCCACCTTGCCCTCATCACCACTGCAACTCACAAACTCCATGATGTCAAACTTCCTCTTGTCCTCAATCACATTGATCTGAGAGACCAGAAAGACCTCAGGTCAGTCTTGAAAACATAGTGTCCCCTCCCACTGCACACTGGTGACTCTCCGGCCTTGAGGTGACTGAGGCCCTGGTACCCCAGGAGGGCAGGTTGGGGCAGGCACCTGCAGGGCATAATCCAGTGCCCGTCCCCGGTACCCAGCTCGAGCAGTCTTCAAAGCAGCTCCTGCCTCTTCTGCCTCCTGGGTCCGGCGCCTGGGGACCTCTGCGTTGTGGGTTAGAGCAGCCTCCAGGCTCTCAGCCCCCCGCCAGAAATCCCGGCGAGCCTCTCGGAAACCCCGGAGACCTCTGGGGGTGGGAGGATAACACAGAATCACAGGTGGACCCACCTGCCCCCTGCAGAGAAGTCCCTCTCAGCCTTTCGGTTGGCCTGTGTAGTCAGAACTCCAGGGGGATCCTGACTGATAGCAGTCAGGCCACCAGAACTGCACCACCACCCCACCCGCCCCAGTCTCACAACTCCTTCATTGAGGGAAGCCCCTTGGGTAATGGGAAGAGGGCTGGAAGATTGTTTTCCCTCCCAACTCACTCCTTGACCAGGGTTTGAATTTGCTGCTGCAGTGTGTGCTGGGTGGCATCTAGAAGATCCTGAGGGGAAGCAGAAATTGGCAGGTGGGGGTCAGGACCACAGACAACCTTGCTTCCCCCACCAGCCCTACCTATGCCCACTCACCGCATGGCTGTCCAGCTTGTGTCTGAGGCTCTCAGTGAATTTGTCCAGACACTCCTAGGCAGGAAGAGCAGAGAGAGAGTACCAGGCATGGGGCAGTAGGGCCCTCCCATCTCTGGCCCAGTCAGCAATGGCTGTCTCAGATGGCAGCCCCAGCCCTGCTCTGGCCTGGGATCTGCAGACCCCAGGCCAACCCTCCCCTTCCACAGGATCTCTCCACATCCCAGGCCCCATCCCATCTCGTTCAGGCCCTCCACATACCGCCATCATGGGCTCTGGTGGACCCAGGCGGGCCAGATCACAAATGCCAACAATGAAGGCGTGGCCAGCAGCAAGGTAATGGCGCCCACTCTCCAGGAGGCCATTACCCAGTTTGAGGAGCTAAGAAGCAACAGGGCAATAGAGAGTTATGCCATGTGCCACCAGACCCAGTGGCACCCCCACTCCTGTCCTCTTCCTCTCCCCTTTCCCAGGGCCGTGCCCTCCTACCCAACCTCACCTACACTTCCCTGCAGCCCAGTCCAGCTCTCCCACTTTCTAATACACACCTGGTGCTTGCTCATCTCTGCTTCTTTGCTCCCACTGCTCTGTGCCTGGAACAAAATTGCTCCCAGCCTGTCACTAAAGCCAGTGTCAGCTTCACCTCCAAACATCTTTCTCTGTCCACTCCCACACATCTCTCCCTGCCCTGCCCCAATTACTTGGATCCCAGCTCTCCAGAAACTCCATCCTCATGCACTGTCTGGCTCACAGGATGAACACTCTACCTGGTTGGTATTAAATTCTACAGTATTTACGGTCTCAAGTTTTCCCATTCTCAGCTAATTGAAAGTTCCCTCCTAAATATTAATTAGTTACCAAGGCCACAGGGAAGGGCAAAGACAGCATGCTAGGGTGCTCCTAGGGCCCATTCTGTCTAGCCCCGCCCCCCCCAACTGACAAACAAGGATGTTTAATAAACAAGGGGACAAATGACTGGCCCAAGGAGGGTGTCTCTGGGAGAGCCACGTGGCTGTGTCAGAAGCCAAAGTGAGGTCTCCTGACCCCTGGCTCTTGTTATCTGCAGGAACTGCATTGCTCCTGAGGTGACACCACTTGGTTCTGGCCTCAGTCACTGCATCTAGGATGGAGCAAATGTCTGTGGAGCCCTTCAGCTCAGTCCAGGGGACAAGAGACCACCAGGGAGGTTCTGTGAGGAAATCCTAGGCAGTAGGGCCTCAGAAAGCTCAGGCCACACAGGTGTTCAGCGAACTTTTGTTGAAATGAAAAATGCTTACTAGGGCAAGTGAAGGCTTCAGGGAAATACAGCTTGAGGGCGGCCGGCAGGGTCAGTAATCGTCAGAAAACTGACCACGACCAAGCCTTATGAGATGTCACTATGGGGTGTCTATGACCAGGGACAAGGACCCTGATGCTCATAACTCCACTGTGTGGAGCTGGGGGACCGAGTGTCCAGTTCTTCCCTCATCCACCACTCCCTCCCCATATATCTGAATAAGGAACTTTCATAAGAGTGAACTAGTGAGAAACTGGTACATCCATACAGTAGAATAGTACTCAGCAATGCAAAGGAATGAACTATTCACACACGGGCTACTGATACTATTGATACGCAACAACTTGAATAAACTTCAAGGGCATTATTCTGAGTGAAAAAAAAGAGCCAATCTTGAAAGGTCACATATTGTATGAATTCACTTATGTAACATTCTAGAAATGACAAAAGTCTAGAGATGGAGAACAGAGGAGTGGTTGTCATGGATTTGAGAAGGGGGAGGGGAGGGCATCATTATAAAAAGTAGCACAAAAGAGTTCCTTTGTGGTGACAGGAGCTTTGTATCTTGAATGTGATGCTGGTTATAAGAATCTATACATGTAGCAAAGTGCCACTGAAGTATACACAAAGATTTCTTTTTAAAAAAGAGTATATGCAAAATAGGTAAAATTCAAGTAAGGTCTGTAGACAGTTCCTCGCATCCTGCCAATATCAATTTCCGGGTTTGGGTAATGTACTATAGCTATATCAGACGCTGCCATTGGGGGAAGCTGGGTGATGGTATGTGGGACCTCTCTGTACTATTTTTGCAACTTCTTGTGAGTCTATAATTAACTCAAAAAATTGAATTAAAAAAATATATGTATATATTAACTGGTCATCTGTTAACTTTCAGGCTCCAGCAAAGGCACTGGGGATGGAGCAAAAACAAAACATAGAAGTCTCTCATGGCACTTACATTCTAGTGGGGAAACACAGACAAGACTAAACTTGGCAAGTGTTATAGACACACGCTAAGGTGATGATTCCCACTCTCGCATAATCAGCATCCCTTGAATGTGAGCAAGACCTGTGACTTGCTTCTAACCAATAGAATATGGCAAAGAGAATGGGATGGCACTCCCATGATTCAGTTACACCATTGGCAAAAGTGATGGATGCTTCTCCTGTGATTACGTCTGATATAAATTGATGCCATCTTGCCAGCACCCACAAGAGAGAGCGTCCTGCTGGCCTTGAAGAAGCAAGCTGCTGTGATGTAAGTTGCCTACAGACAGGGCCACATGGCAGGGGACTGTCTCGCAACAGCAGGGAACTGAATTCTGCCAAAAATCACAAGAACCTGGAAGAAAACTCTGAGCCTCAGAGGAGACTGCAGCCTGAGACCCTGAGCAGAGGACCAGCTAAGCTGTGGGTGGTTTCTGACCCACGGAAACTCTGATAACAAATGTGTATTGTTCTCAGTCACTAAATTTGTAATAATTTGTTGCACAGCAATAGAAAACTAATACAGCAAATAAATATATAACATGTCAGATTGAGGTAAATGCTATAGAGAAAAATAAGGCCGAGTAAGGTAGATGGGAGTGTGCGTGTCCGTGTGCGTGTGCAGGCGTGTTTTATAGAGTGGCCAGGGAAGGCCTTACTGTCTTGTGTTTGTGTTTCACTGGTTTGTCTGCCACAGGCCATCTGCGGGCTCCCTGGGGGCAGAAATAGTCTTGCTCTCCCCAAACGCCCAGGGCCCAGCATAATGCAGAGCTCAAGAGTAAGTCCACAGGGGAGTCTGGTTTTTCAAGATCCCAAGCTCCTTGAAAGCAAAGAACCACTTTTCTCCTTCTCTAGAGCCCCCCAGATATTTACCCCACATGGATAGCATTCAATAATCCCTGGAACTCATTCTTAGTCTCCAACTTTCTCCCTGGCCCTGTCCCTCTCCTCTTAATCCGACCCTGGGTCACCTCTCCGTGTCAGGATCACCTTTTCCAGCCGGGTCTCCAGTTCTGACACTTCCGCTTCCACCAACTCTATAGACGCTCTGGGAAAGGAGGGATGGGGTCACAGGAACAGAGCTTGGGTCCATGTGGTCTGTCCGACTCAGCAGGGTCAGAGATCGGAGTTAGGGAGTCGAGGGTACAGACAGGAAAAACTGAGGGGTTAAGAAGACTCGCCCATCTGCCCTCTTTTGCTCAGCTCACTGTGCAGTGTGGGAGCTACCGGCCCAGGCCAGAGCAGGAAGGGTAGAAGGGAGGGTGGATGTGGTGAGGGCAGGAAGTTGCTAACCGCCCAGAGCAGGTGCTGGGGGAGGGGCAGGGGTCTCAGTGAGAGGGAGGAGGGAATGCCACTCTGGGGGTGCGAGAGGCTGGAGAGGCCCCCTCCACAATGCGCTGGGAGTGAAGAGCATCAGAGCACCCAGTTTGATAGCAGAGGTCCTACTTTGGCCCCAACCTCTATCTTGTCCCTTTGAGACTTACTCCCTGAAAGGACATCTGGCCTGGAGAAGGCCGTGTGTGTGTCTGTGTATGTTGGGGGGTGTTGGACCCTCCTCCCGCTTCGCCCTCCAGACCTGCATGCACTTACCGGAAGCGAGGTGAGTCCTTAAGACACTCCTCGAAATCCAGCTTGACCGTCATCTCAGCTTGACCGCTCCGGGGGCGGGGGGGGGGCCAGTGGGCCCTGGGGCCAGGCAGGTGGAGACGCAGGTAGAGGCACTCTCTGCCTCAGGGCGGGTGTTGATGAGGAAGAAGCAGAGGGTCCTCTCCTGGGTA
Organism: Equus asinus; assembly: GCF_041296235.1. NCBI lineage: Eukaryota > Metazoa > Chordata > Mammalia > Perissodactyla > Equidae > Equus > Equus asinus. Next base: position 11,902,005 of record NC_091802.1, read on the forward strand.
GAGCCTGGGGGGGCGCAATTTTTTCCCCAAGGGGAAGGGGTGTCCTAGGAGGAGCTCTCACCCCACACTTCCAGGCAGCGCTGGGAGGGGCAGAGGCGGCGCTTGGGCGGAGGAGAGGGGCCTGAGATCAGAGAAGCCACAGCCCCGCCCTCAGGGACTATCTACTGTCACCTTCCTACTGGAGGCCCTGGTCTCTCTTTGCGTCTTTCTCCTTTAGTGGTTGAATTTGAGGGGCTGGCAGACATAGGTTCAAATCCTGATTCTGTTCACTTAGAGGCTGTGTGACCCTGGGCAAGCTCTCTGATTCCTCAGTTTTCTCATCTGGAAGATGGAGATGATAACCCCTACCTCAAGGGTTGTAAGAATTAAAGACGATTTATGGTTGACTGAATCACACCAATCATTGCCATCCTGCTGCAGTTGGGCATTCCCAGACTCCTAGTTTCTTGTTGAGTTCAGTTCTCCAGACTACTCCAAGCTTTTTTCTCTGCTCAGCTTGCCCTGCCAGTGGTTTCCTGGGTGTGGACTTCCCCCCCTCCTCCCCTCTCCTCAAGGATGGAACAGGCCCAGCCTGGGTCCCCAATTCACAGCCCCAAGATGCCTGCTCTTCTTCTCTTTATTGTCCACCCCTAAGGTGGTGACGGCAGGGGAAGGTTGGTCCCCACCCCATCCCCAGCTGGCTACATTTTCCATTGTCTGGCTTCTTCCTCTTGAGTCCACTGAAGCTGCAGAGTTGCATCTGGAGAGAGAAGGGGTTGGGTTAGTGGCTTTTGTGCAGCAGGCATGAGATTGGCCCATGTGACCCCCCGGATTCCGTAGAACCTACCCACTCAGCTCCTCTCCCTCCCTGGGTAGTGCAGGTAGCCCCTTGCCTCAACCCGGGCTCAGGCTCATGTCTGTGCTGGTTTAGGTGTGGGGAGTTTGGGTTGCTTCCAGGTACCCTCTCTGAGCTTTCTGGGCTTCGCCAGTTCAGCCCTTTGGATACCAGCAACTGACACCAGCTGGACACCGCTTGGGAACTACTGTCTTTGGATAGGGCAGTACCTGGAGTAGGGTGGGTGGCAGAGAGGAGTCAAGAAGGAGGCATGGGGCCAGCAGGTGGTATTCAGCTGGAGGGGGTCCTAACCCCTTCTGAGCCTCCCTGGTTCCTCCTGCACAACAAGGGCCTTGCATGCCAGGATGTTTAGGGCCTCCCTTAGCACCTGTTGCCAATCTATTGGCCTGAAAAGGGTCAGGGTTGGGGGGAAAGGAGCTTGCCAAGAGCCAGGTCCAGTGAAATGGTGGCCTGGTGCCCTCACCAGGCTGTGATGGTGTCACTGTCAGGGAGTTCTCGGTAGCCTTGGGATCCTGAAAGGGGCTTCCTATGTGGTCCAGCAGACGGACTTCAGTGCTTATGGGATTCTCAATCATCCAGTTCAAGCTTGTGGAACCTGGAAGCATCACAGTTTGGGGCACCCATCAGTCTGTTGGTTCTCAGCTCTCCTGTCCCTAGGCTGACCCAGCCCAGCTCTCACCGTCCTCCTGCTCAACTTCTGGGTCCTCCTCAAGCTCTGGGTGGGGAGAGCGCCTCAGGTATCTTCCTTTGCTATAATACTCCTTGCGTTGCAGATCAATTTCCTGCTCCAACATGATGGTGACGGGAGCTGGGAACTGATTTCTCAAGGTAGGGGGATCTGAGGAGTCACCCAAGTCAATCTCAGTCTCAGGCCCCTCAGGTATCCACTGTGGCCCCCCACCACAGGGGAGAAGCTGAAGCCCCAGGTTCTCATCTCACTTCTATTACCTCCTCCCATTTTAGAAAATCTCAGTAACCTCTCCATACCCCACCGTTCTCTTGGGCTTTCTGTTCCTCCTTACCAGCCAGCCTTCCTTGGGGACTATCCTGATGGGGATCCCACCCGAGCTGGACTCTGTCTTCCCTGGGGTCACCATCCAGCATTACCTCCCTCTTAGGCAGGACCCTAGGCAGACGCCCACTGAGGAAAACAGGCTATGGTGGAGAAGGCTCTGGACAACAATTCCCCCGTGTCCCTGGGGCCCCGCCATAGCTAACCCTTGGCTTCTAGGATGTGGTTCCGGGTCACCAGGTCAGTCTCAACTTTGACTCCTCTGGCCAGTCCTCCTGCCCAGCTTCTCTCCACAGGCCTGGGCTCTGGGTTCAGCATCACACCTCGACTGCCACTGCCCATACTGACACTACCCCCATTGCTGTTCTTCTTATTATCCAAGGGCAGGTTTTTCTGAGTCTTGAGGAACTTTCCTTCATTGTAGTGTGTCTTGCGGCGCTTCTCAAAATCACTGGAGTCTGTGGGCCAGTGTAAGAGCTTGGTTTTCCCTCCAAGCTCTCGCTGAAAGTTCACTCCGCCTCCCCTTTTCATTCAATCCCCGACCCTCATCTCACATGTCTTGGAAAAGTTGTCTGAGGACCCTAAGCTTCTATTATCACTGTACTGGAGGACCTTGGGGCAGAAATTGTCCATTGTTGCAAACCTGAAGGGGAGGGAGACTAGTTGGGGGCACTGAAGGGCGAGAACAACAATGGGGGCAGGTGGTAGATAGGGCGAAGCTGGCTGACTCCCCCACCTTGGCCTTGGTCAGTTCTGATGGGAATTGTAGTACCTCCCATTTTAGGGGCCAAAAAGCTGGCTCAGACCCCAGAGTCCAGAGGTGGAGGGAGGAAGAGGTCCCACACCCCTACTGAGCTCTGGCAGGACTCTCACCTCTCTGCTAGCTCCTCTGGAGTCACTGTGTGGGAGGAACCCTCAAGCAGGTCCTCACTGTTGTCCTGCAGCCTGCAGAGGAAGGAGGAAGCAGTGCTGAGAGGGAGGCATCAGGCAATATCCAGTCCCTGAGGCCTCTCTGCCTCCTCCCCACGTCTCTTCCTTTGAATAGGGAAGAGTCTGGGCTGACGGGCCCAGACTGAGGGCTCAGCACCTGTGGTAGGGAGTGCTGGGCTCATCCACCTTCATAAATCCGTAGTCCTTGTCAGCAGGGTGGTAGGTGGCCAGGATATTCATTTCATCCCAGCGCTGAGACTTTTTCCTGGGGTGGGGGAAGGACACACAAAAAACGGAAGGAAACCTGGTGACCTCTTCCTTACAGACCTCCCTCATTTTTTCATTCAAAACCTTTTTCTTGTACCCTCTTTGTAGTTCCAGAGGAGTAGGAGGCTGGGGATAGGATCACACCTAATGATAATCACTTACTACGTGGCCAGGGTCTGTCGGGTACCTACTGCTCTCCCCCAAAGGCCGGGAAACAAATTTCCCACCCAATCACCCTCACCTACTCTCAAGTTCTCAGGACACTGCCCGGTCCCTTCTGGCTCCGCCCCCTCCAGTGTCTGGAACCCCTCCCTCCCGGCTCCGAGCAGCGTGCCCACTGAGCTGGGCTTCTTACTTCTCCACACTGGGGGATTTCTGCATCAAGATGGAGCTGCAGTTTTTTAGGATGCCCCGGGGCCGGTCCTCACAAGGTTTGTGGGGGTGCAAGAAAGTTGACCCAGGGCGCGAACTGCTTCCCGAGTGGCACACCCCAGACCCACCGGACCCAAGGCTGGACGTCCCGGATACTGTGGTTCCAGGAAAGGGGGGATTAAATCCACCAGCGTATGTGCCAGACACATGGCTGTGGCCCGCAACCTCCCCAGGGTACTGGTTGGGCCCAGAACCGAGGATCGCTGCCCCCCCGGAGGACCGGCTAGAACCAGGACTGTGAATTACGACTCCCCCGGAGTGAGGGGGGTGCCCAGAACCGTGACACAAGACTACTCCGGAGGGCGGCCTGGCGCCTGCCTCTACTCCTCTGATGCCTCCTCGCACTCCCCTGGTTGCACCTCCAGGGGATTCCCCGTTGAGGCAGCCAGCAGCCCCCAGAGAGTTCTGCTTCTCCATGGCCCCACCAGGGGGCCACTCTCAGCTACCCCGCCCTGCCTCCCTACTCCGCATAGCCCCGCCCCCTGGGGCCCCGCCCCCACCGCGGCGGGCGGGGCCGCTTGGGCTGAGGGCCTGGTCCCCTCCCCCTCTGTTCTCTGGCGCCGCGGAGGGCGGAATCAAGACTCTATCTATATAGGGACCTCAGGCTGGGAGCCCCTCCCTTTCTGTCCCACCCAAAGACTTTTCTTTGTCTGTGGGATTTATTCCCGCCCTTCTCCCCCATCACCGCCCTTATCGGAATTATCCAATCATAGTCAGGGGTCCTGGTCCAGGGTAGAGAAGACTTAATTGTGACGTCACAGTCCTCCAGCCTTAGCGCGAGCATCGGAGGGTTGGGCTGGGGCTTTACTATTAGCTGTGGGGGGTCTTTTGGGACCGTCAGCGTCGTTGCGTGAAGCTGCCTTCCGGGGTTTCTTTGGACTCTTTATTCGTGGCTTTAAAATCTAAGAGTTTGGTTGGATTGGAGTTCAAGGTGGACTTGAATAGAAACATCGCGAACCTTTTTTCCTCCAAAAGTCGGTCCGCTTTGCCTCTCACGAGAGGTGATACAAAATGGAGTGATTGCGACACTGTCGTAAGACATATTCGGTCTCAGCGGTGTGGAGGGCAGAAATTTTCATTTATAAAACTACCAGTTCCCTCCTCTGGGTCCTCCAGACCCGGCTCACACCACTTTCAAGAGGATAGCGCGAAAGGAAGACACCTCCTCCTCTTGCCGTAAAGCGAACACTGCAAGGTGTCGCCTGCCTTGACGAGGGCGGGGTCGTCAGTGCCGCTGTCGCAAAGCCGAAAGTGTTGGGGCTCCAGCGCCTCCTCCGTCGTAAAGATGTCTGCGGCAGTTGCTTCTTCCACTGTCGCAAAAGCTCCCTGCCCAAATCTTCACCCTTCTCGGAGTCACTCCGTCACCTCTGCGTGTCGTAAAGCAAACCTTCCGACCCCGTCGTCCTTCTGTTCCCACCGTGGTAGACTTAGCTCCCTAGCCCGGGATGCTTCATTGCCCGGCAGTGCCGTAAAGCATATCTGGCCCCAGCCCCTGGTCCTAGTCCCTCAGGGTGTCTGTGCACCGCGGTTGCCACGGTGCCGCCAAGTGCGGCTGTCGCGCGGCCCCGGTGTCAGCGGCGATGGCGGCGGGGTCGGGTGGGAGTGGGGGCTCTGGGGGAGGCCCCGGGCCGGGGCCGGGTGGGGGTGGGGGCCCCGGCGGGAGTGGCCCAGGACCGGGGTCTGGCGGGGGTCTAGGCAGCGGCGGGGAACTGCACCCGCGCACTGGGCGCTTGGTGAGCCTGTCGGCCTGTGGGCGTATAGCGCGGCGGCAGCAGCCGGGCCAGGAGTTTAACCACGGGCTCGTGTTGAGCAGAGAACCCTTGCGTGATGGACGCGTCTTCACCGTCCGCATCGACCGCAAGGTGCGAAGCTGGGGCCGCGGAACCGAGATGTGGAGGGTGGTGGGAGGGGACGAGAGGGAGACGGGGTCGGACAGCCAGGGTAGCCCATATCACTGGGTGCGGAGAGGGAACCGACAGACCTTAGGACACCAGGTGACGGGCAGGAAAGGAGCCTGAAGTAGAAACATTCATCCGGAAGGCGAAGGAGACAAGGAGAGCCTGAATTTCTTCAAGACCTAGGAGCAGGGAAGGGATACAGGGCCTCACCCGCTAGAATGACTAGGGAACAGACCTCTTCCAACAATTTCTGGGAGATGGAGGATGGAGAGATGGCAGAGAGTGATGGGAGGAGAAGAGAGAGAACCAAGGAAAGAACAAACCGTTAAAGGACAAACTCACGCACGGGTTGGACTGGAAAGATGGGTGAGAAGAGAAAGTCAGAGAGAGGGAGTTGTGTATACTTGTGTGCGACTTATTGAAGAGGGCTGGCGCCCAGAGGGGGAATTTGGGAAGGTAGTGAGTGTGAGTGGAGCCAGAGCCTAGAAGAGAATTAGACTGGGGGAAGAGAATGATATATAAGAACCAGGGATATATATGGGCATGGAGAGCTGTGAATTTGAGTGGTTGAGGAGCCACAGAGACCAGGGAAGTTAGGGCAGGAGGTTGGAACCAGGGAATTTAGCCAGCATGGTGGGGAAAGTAGTGGTGTTGTAGACACTGAGCGCCCAGAGTACAGAGCAGAGTTGCTAAGGGAGAGCGGGCCCAACAATCCCTGCACCAGAGTCGAGAAAATTACTTATGGGACTGCATTTCTGGATTAGTGTCTCATGTCTCAAGAGAGAAAAGCCACTCAGCTGTCTGAGAGGTGGGAACAGGGAGATGCAACGGCCTCTGAAATGTTTCCCAGTGGTGGGAGACCCATTCGTGGCCCATCCTGAGTCTCTGTTCACCACTCTCATCACAGGTCAACTCCTGGAGTGGCTCCATTGAGATTGGGGTGACGGCACTGGATCCCAGTGTGCTGGACTTCCCAAGCAGTGCTACGGGACTAAAGGGGGGCTCATGGGTAGTGTCGGGCTGCTCGGTGCTGAGGGATGGACGTTCTGTGCTGGAGGAGTATGGTCAGGACCTAGACCAGCTTGGCGAAGGGGACCGTGTGGGCGTGGAGCGCACAGTAGCTGGGGAGCTGCGGCTCTGGGTGAATGGGCGGGATTGTGGTGTGGCTGCCACGGGCCTGCCCACTCGTGTCTGGGCTGTTGTGGACCTTTATGGCAAGTGCACTCAAATCACCGTGCTACCCCCTGAGCCAGGCTTCAGCCCCCCTACTCCCATCTCCACACCTCCCCTCGAGCCCTCTGCCCCCCCGGAAGATTCTGCCTTGGCTGAACAAGGGACCTCTGGAGATGAAGGTGAGAACACAGCTAGGGCAGTAGTGGAGGAGTGGGGTGGAGGGAATGGCTGAAGGAATGGGGGAAATGTAGTGACAAGTGAGGCTGGGTGTGGGCAGGGGCACTCAGACCCCAGAGTCTGTTGAAGGGGAGAGCAGGGGCTAGAGGAGGGGGTCTCCTGGCTGTGGGCCCTGCAGCAGGGGCTGAACCCTTATTCCCCTCCCATCCTACCTGGTCCCCAGCCTTCATGGTGTCCCCAGCGCAGGCCCGGCCAGAGACGTTTCCTAACAGCCTTGAGTCGCATAATGGTGAGGGCTATGGGTAGGCCCTGGGAAGGGGAGCGGGAAATGAGGTGGACAAGGGAGGGGTCTCAGGAGAGGGGTAGGGAAAGAGGGGCAAGCCTGCGGATGTAGAGGCTTATTTCAGCTTCTTTTTTCCATCCTGCTGCTGTAGACTTTGCCAGCATGGAGCTCTCTGAGGTGGTGAGCAACGCCATCCTGTCTGCCTACAATGGGGGGCTCCTAAATGTGAACCTGAGCTCCCCACCGGCAGGGGAAGGGCTGGGGTCTAGCAGTGCTGCCACCTCTCCCATCCTCACTTCCAACGACGCGCTGCTCTTTCATGAGAAGTGTGGAACCCTCATCAAACTCAGCAACAATAATAAGACAGCTGAGCGCCGCCGGCCCCTGGATGAATTCAACAATGGGGTTGTCATGACCAACCGCCCGCTCCGGGACAATGAGATGTTTGAGGTGTGCAGGATCCTGGGGTCTGGCTGCCACCTCACCTGCTGGGAGCTAAAGCTGGGGCTTGATTCCTGACGCTGGAAGGGTAGGGCCTGGGGAAGAACCAAGGGCTGAGGGTCCTTTCTCTGCATTTACATTCCCTGCCTCTCCCTTCTGCTATCACTCTACCCAAGATCCGCATCGACAAGCTCGTAGATAAGTGGTCGGGCTCCATTGAGATTGGTGTCACCACCCACAACCCCAACAGTTTAGAGTACCCAGCGACCATGACCAACCTGCAGTCAGGTACCAGCCCCTGGCAGGGTCGGGGTATGGGCCTGGGGTCGGTGAGGTGAAGGAAGCCCAAACCCTAACCCGGGTGTCTCCTTTTCGCTAGGCACCATCATGATGAGCGGCTGCGGGATCCTGACCAATGGCAAGGGGACCCGCCGAGAGTACTGTGAATTCAGTCTGGATGAGCTGCAGGTGAGGGGCATGGAGCCTGGGCCACTCTCCAGCGAGCCCCCGTACTCTGCATCCCTGCCTGGGCACCATAGTCCCCTCTGGGACCTAGGGCAAGGCCTTCTATCTTTTGCCAGAAGGTTTCTCCTGAAAAGGCAGGGTTGCCCAACAGTTAGGCACTCAGATTTTGGAGTCACGTGGGTTTAATTCCTTTTACTGTTTGGCCATTTGTGGTAGTGACCTGAGGCAAGAACCTTATCCTCTTTGGTAGTTTTTTTTTTTCCTCCCTAATTTCTAAAATGAGCCTGTTAGTAGTATTTTATAGGTTGTCATGGGGGTTAAAAAAGTTGATGTTTATAACATGGAACACAGTGCCTGACTTGCATTGAGCACCCAGGGTGGTCTGAGACTCATGGGAACCTTTTAGAGCTGTTCCTCTGTGCCATAGGATGGTGGGAAGGTTTTAGGATCGCTCTCTTCTCACAGCCCCCAGGACAAGTGTGGAGCCTATTTGTGGATGGATTCTAGACTGTTATTTTTCTGCTTTGAATAGGAGGGCGACCACATTGGTCTCACGAGGAAGTCCAACTCTGCCCTACACTTCTTCATTAATGGCATCGATCAGGGTAAGGGGAAGCTAAGAGAGGGCCATTGATCCAGGGCTTTTGGCGGGGGGGGATCTGTGCCTCATCCTCCTGCCTCTCTTTGATGCTCAGTCTCCCTATATTTGACTCTTCTCCCTTCACTCACCCATTCCCTGTGCCTTCCACCCCCACAGGTGTAGCTACCCCACTGACGCCCCCAGTGGTGTACGGTGTGGTGGACTTGTATGGGATGGCAGTGAAGGTAACCATCGTCCACAATAACAACCACAGCGACCGTCTCCGCCGGAACAATGCCATCCTACGGGCACTGTCCCCTGAGGGTGCTCTCCGCCGTGCTGCTCCTGCTGCCCAGGCAGAACCTGAGCGCCTGCTCTTCCACCCCAACTGTGGGCAGAAGGCAGCCATCACCCACGAGGGACGCACAGCACTGAGGCCCCAGTAAGGTCCATGGGGTGGGGAGAAGCGTGCCGAAGGGGCTCTAATAGGATTGGGGGACGGGGAGGGAAGTGGGAGGCAGAGAGAGTTCTGGCCTGGGGCATTCTAGACAGAAAGGAAGGGAGCCTCCTGGAGTGTGAAGTTTAGCTGGTTGACGTGGGGCAGTGGGTGTCGGGCAGGCATCACTAGGCTAAGCTTTGGCATGCTCAGAGTGTGTTTTGAGGTCTGAGTCCCCACTTGCTGTGCCCTCAGTGCCACCGATGACTTCAATCATGGCGTGGTGCTGAGCAGCAGAGCCCTGCGGGATGGAGAGGTGTTCCAGGTGCGCATTGACAAGATGGTGGACAAATGGGCTGGCTCCATTGAGATTGGTGTCACCACCCACAACCCTGCCTACCTCCAGTTGCCCTCCACCATGACCAACTTGCGCTCTGGTGAGCTCCCAAGAAGGGCAGGGCCAGGATAGGGTCCTAGAGAGGAAGCTGTCCCCGAAGCCCTGACACTTGTTCTCAGCCCGTTTTTTGTCACTCTTGTGACGACTCATTCAGTGGCTGAGGAGTGCCACGTGGACAGGGCCTGCAGCTGGCTTGGGAACTGCAGAGGTCTCTTGCCCTGCCCTGGGAAGAAAGCCAACTGTCAAAGGAAAGGCAGGCTGGGCTGATGGCTTTGGGGAGTAATATGGGGACTGATGTATAAAGGAGAGGAGCCCTGCTTGCCCTCATGTCCTCTGCCACTCCTTGTCCCCCAGGGACCTGGATGATGACCGGAAATGGGGTGATGCACAATGGGACAACCATCTTGGATGAATATGGGCACAATCTGGACCGCCTCAAGGTGGGAGAGTGGGGGGACCGCCAGGACTCAGCAGTGGGGAGGTAGGCAAGGTGGGGCTGCTGCAGGACCAGCCCAGGCAGGAACTCTGCCTGACTCCTCACTCCAGCCCCCCTTCTTCCAAGGCAGGGGACACGGTGGGAGTGGTGCGGCGGGAGGACGGGACTCTCCACTTCTTTGTCAATGGCATGACTCAGGGCCCTGCCGCCTGGAATGTGCCCCCCGGTGTCTATGCTGTCGTCGATCTCTATGGCCAGGCAGCACAGGCCACCATCGTGGACGACGTGGGTGAGGGCCGGGCTGGGTAGAGACAGGGGGTGGGGTGGCCTTGGGAGGCCTCAGAGACAACTGTAGGCCTGATGGGTGATGTCCACTCTTGCAGAGGTGCCCCCTGTCTCTGAGCCACTCCCTGAGGCGAACAACCAGGCGTCTCCAAGCTCCCCGTCGTCAGGGGCTGGGGGCTCTGACCTGCGATTCCACCAGCTGCATGGCAGTAACGCGGTCATCACCAACGGGGGCCGCACTGCGCTCCGCCACAACTGCCGCAGCGAGTTCAACGACGCCATCGTCATCTCCAACCGGTCAGTGCCTAAAGTTTCATGTCCCCACTCTCCTACTGCTCAGCCTCAGTTACCCCAGCCTCAGCTACCCTAGCCTCAGCTACCCAAGTAGGGCCTGTCTGATTGCCACTCTCCCTGGCAGGGCTCTGCGGGATGGCGAGCTGTTTGAAATTGTCATTCAGAAGATGGTGGATCGCTGGTCAGGCTCTATTGAGGCTGGTGAGGGGCACCTGTGTGTATGTGCGCTGGGGGGAGGTGCTGGCTGCCTGTGGCTGGGGGCTTGGCTCTGACCTACCCCTGTCTCTTCCCAGGAGTGACTGCTATTCGGCCAGAGGACCTTGAATTCCCCAACACTATGACAGACATTGACTACGACACGTGGATGCTGAGGTCGGGCTGCCTGATCTAGGGATCAGCTAGGTGGGGCTGGGTGGAACTGGCTGGGAGGAGGGAAGCAGGGTTTGAGGCCCCTGGTGGCCATGGACAATGACATACCTAAGGGATATAGGTGCCCCTTCCCTTTGATTTAGGGAGCCCTCTCCCCTACTGCAGGGGCTCAACCCTCCTTTCTCTTACGGTAGTTTCTGCTTTTCCCTGATGGCCTCCCAGGGATGTAGGAGATAAGATTAGGCCTCAGACTCCAGATCAAGACCCCAATCCAAGGCACTGGAAGGTTCTGACAGGCAGAGACTGGGCAGGGACCCGTGTGGGCAGGAAGCTAGGTAGCTGACTTGTCCCTTCTGCCATCCCCCCAGCGGCACAGCCATCATGCAAGATGGTAACACGATGCGCAACAACTACGGGTGTGACCTTGATGCACTGGGCACAGGTGCACGCATTGGCATGATGCGAACTGCCAAGGGCGATCTGCACTACTTCATCAATGGCCAGGACCAAGGCGCTGCCTGCTCAGGCTTGCCTCCGGGTAAAGGTGACTGCTCTGTGGCTTTCAGCCTGCCACCCTCAGCCTGGCTCACCCTGGGCTATCAGGTTTCTGACCTGGTCTTTCCCTTCCCAGAGGTATATGCGGTAGTGGATCTGTATGGCCAGTGTGTCCAAGTGTCCATCACCAATGCCACCGGTCCCATGGACAACAGCCTGGCGACTAGCAACACTGCCACTGAGAAGTCATTCCCCCTGCACTCCCCAGGTTCAGTCGGCAGGGAGGGAGGAAGGGAGGGCAGGCTCTCCTTGCCTGCTGTGGGCCTGAGGGATACAGCTTCCAGGGCGGGGAAGCTGTTCAAAGACAGGCTGGCTGCAGCAGCTGCAGGCTAAGGGGAGGGAACTACCCCTGGTGGGAAGCAGCCAAGAAGGAGGGATGAGGTTATGCCTGGTACACAGGGCTTGGCAGATGGGACCTTTATGTCACTTTCCTGTTTCACCTAAAAGCTTTGCTCTGTGTCCTGTCTGAAGCTTGCTGCCCCAATCCTACCCTTCCTCCGGTGCCATCTTTCCGCAGTGACTGGCGTGGCTCACCGATTCCATAGTACTTGTGGCAAGAATGTCACTCTGGAGGAGGACGGCACAAGGGCAGTGCGTGTGGCTGGCTATGCTCATGGCCTTGTCTTCAGCACCAAGGAACTCAAAACTGAGGAAGTCTTTGAGGTAGGCTGCGGAGATGTGACAAAGGAGGCTGCCAGGCCCTTCACAACAGGGCCAGACTGCTTCCTACCCTCCTGCCCCTACCTAGTGCCAGCCAGTCTTTTCTCTCTCACAGGTGAAAGTGGAAGAGCTGGATGAGAAATGGGCAGGTTCCCTCCGGCTAGGGCTGACCACACTAGCGCCAGGGGAGATGGGGCCTGGAGCAGGTGGTGGTCCGGGGCTGCCTCCCTCCCTGCCAGAGCTACGGACTAAGACCACCTGGATGGTGTCCAGCTGTGAAGTGAGGCGTGACGGGCAGCTCCAGAGGATGAACTATGGCCGGAACCTAGAGAGGCTGGGGGTGAAGCAGCTGGCTCCAGGGGTAGGGGTGGGGTTGGGCATAAGGCTGGCAGGGAGAGGTGGGCTGAGCATCTGTCCTTGTCTTGTCTCACCTTGGTCCTAGGTGGGGAGCCGTGTGGGCGTTCGGCGGGGGGCAGATGACACGATGCACATCCTGGTAGATGGAGAGGATATGGGGCCTGCAGCCACTGGCATTGCCAAGGTAGACCCAGTACCCTTCCTTGGGTTCTGGGGGTGGGATTGAGGTCTTCCACTGATCTCTGACTTTCTAGGTCTTGTGTGCCCCCAGAACGTTTGGGCTGTGTTGGATCTTTACGGGCCAGTGCGGAGTGTGTCTATTGTCAGCTCCACGAGGCTGGAAGAGCCAGAAGGCACCCAGCCTCCTTCCCCAAGCTCGGACACTGGGAGTGAGGGCGAGGAGGATGACGACGAGGGCGAGGAGCATGGCCTGGGAGTAAGCGGCTACAGCAGGGCCTGCTGGGCAAATGGATGGGCATTTAGTGGGCCATTGACCACCAGCTTGTTTTGGGATTCTCTGATCCAGCCCTGGACAGGGAGAGGCTTATATGCAAGCTCTGTGTAAACTCCGGAGGGTAGCTTGGGCCTCGCATCGGCAACCCCAGCAGCTCAGTTTCTCTTCCATACCAGGGCCAAAATCAAGTGGCCATTATGCCCACAGTCCTGGAGTTCCTAGAGAACCATGGGAAGAATATCCTCCTGTCCAATGGGAATCGTACAGCTACACGAGTGGCCAGCTACAATCAGGGCATCGTTGTCATCAACCAGCCTCTGGTGCCTCAGATGCTGGTCCAGGTGGGCCTTGCCTCCTTATCCCCAGTTCCTTTTGTTCAGGGTGACTAAGGACCAGCTCTCCTGGAGAAAGGCCTTTCCAGGTTGAGGACGAAGTGGAAAGCAGGCTCCTCAGATGAGCTTCCTGGGTTTTTGTTCATACCCTATGGTGGGGGTTGTAGATCAGTTACCAGGAAGTGCTCACCTGGTGACCGGTGAGGGAAGCAGTAGGGAGGGGCTGGGGGAGTCCACGGGAGATGCCTGATCCTGTATGTGGGAACAGGGAGGGCTTTCTGCTGCAAACTAAAAGATGTCAAAGTTAGCTAGCTGAAGGAAGCCCCTAGGCACAAGAATCCTTATAGAGGCCACAGCAAGACCAAGGCTGAGAGAGGGAAGGAAACAACTGAGTTTGCAGTTTCTCGTCCCTCCAAGCATCAGAAGAGGCAGCATCCGAGGCCTCTCTGGGAGATGCTATCTTCCCTCCCTGGCTGGGGTGAGGAGCCTGGTTCTGCTGGGCCTCTTCCCAGGAGGCCATGACTGGGGAATAGTTGCCTTCTCCCCCAGGTGCGGATAGACTGCCTGAATCGGCAGTGGACATCTTCCCTTGTCCTGGGAGTCATCACCTGCCCACCAGAGAGGCTCAACTTCCCTGCTTCTGCCTGTGCCCTCAAACGGGCAGCCTGGCTGCTGCGGGGCCATGGGGTCTTCCACAACGGTCTCAAGGTGGGTAGGGAGCAGAGAGAAGGGAGAGGGCCAAGTCTCTGAGTGTGGAGGGGCTGGCCAAAAGGGAGAAGTGGGCCCCTGGCTCTGCAGGTAGGACCGCAGGTAGAAAGGGGAACTGTAGTTGGGTTACGCTGTGGTGAGTGGGCAAAGGCACTCTCGGGCTTGCCGCTGCCTCCTGTTTCTCTGCTGTGAAGAATGTTGCAGTGGGGAAAGTCGGGGTGAGTCTAGGTAATTGTAGGGGAGGCAGTAGAGCCCAGGCAGTGGGTAGATGTAGAGGCAAAGCCCAGGGACCGGCCACCTGAAGAAAAGTGAAGGGCAGGGGTGGCCGCTGCAGGTGGGAGTCTGATCTCTGGGAAGACAGTGTGTCTCTCCTCCCAGATCTGTGAGAAGTTTGGGCCAAATCTGGACACATGTCCTGAAGGCACCATCCTGGGACTGCGGCTAGACAGCTCTGGGGGGCTGCATCTCCATGTCAACGGGATGGACCAGGGGGTAGCTGTGCCGGATGTCTCCCAGCCCTGCCATGTGCTTGTGGACCTCTATGGGCAGTGTGAGCAGGTGAGTGGCAAGGGAGGAGGGAGTGCCTGGGAGACTGGCTGTCTGAGGAAAGGGGAAGTCTGGTCCAGGGAAGGGATCAGCAGGCCCTGGGGGCTGGTCACACTCTGGCTGACCACTCCTCTGCAGGTGACAATTGTGAGTCCTGAACCAGGGGCTGCTAGTGGGAAGAGTGCTGGAACCCAAGGGGACATGGAAAAAGCTGACATGGTGGATGGTGAGCCAGCCTGAAGGGACCAGGATCCTACCTCACCCCCACCCCATACTTCTAGCCCCAGCTCCCATGAGCTGTGCCCTCTCTACCCCATCAGGTATCAAGGAGAGTGTGTGCTGGGGTCCGCCGCCTGCTGCTAGCCCTCTCAAGACCTGCGAGTACCATGCCCTTTGCTCCCGTTTCCAAGAACTGCTGCTGCTTCCTGGTGAGTCCCTAGTCCCCCCAGAACCTGCCTCATTCTCTGGAGGTCAGTCGGAAGGAGGCCACATGTTTGAGACCCAGGGTGGGAGCCACAGCACCAAGTCTGCCACTCACTCTCCTGCAGAGGATTATTTCATGCCTCCACCGAAGCGTAGCCTGTGCTACTGTGAGTCTTGCCGGAAGCTGCGAGGGGATGAGGCCCATAGGCGCCGTGGGGAGCCTCCCCGGGAATACGCTCTGCCTTTTGGCTGGTGCAGGTTCAACCTCAGGTACGTGTGGAGCAGGGTGATGTGTCTCCTTTACTGTTCTTTGCCCCCTTGAGAAAGGAGGGTCCCAAGAGGGTGTATGGGAAGAAGTGACAAGCTTCTTGTTTAGGGGATAACCTTGGGGAGCCAGTGACCTTTGTCCAATGTGCCCTATCTGTCCACCCCCTAGGGTGAATCCCCGCCTGGAGGCTGGGACACTAACCAAGAAGTGGCACATGGCGTATCATGGGAGCAATGCGGCAGCTGTCCGGAGGGTGCTGGACCGAGGGGAGCTGGGAGCAGGTACTGTGGCACCGGCAGAGGCAGGGCAGGCTGGGCCTGTGGGCCATGCAGAGGCTGCCCTGACCCAGCTCTCTTCACAGGCACTGCCTCCATCCTAAGCTGCCGGCCCTTGAAGGGAGAGCCCCGGGTAGGGTTTGAGGAGCCTGGCGAGAACTGTGCACCTCCTCGGGAGGAGCAGCCGCCTCCAGTGCTGCTTTCCCCCTCCCTCCAATATGCTGGGGCCGAGACCCTGGCATCCAAAGTGCAGTGAGTACATGGGGGTGGGGGGCGGTGGGGGACAGGGAGACTCGGGTCTCCATGATTTGCCCTGCCATTCCCACCTTGTCTTGCTAGTTCCTCAGTCTCCACCCTAGCCCTTTCTTCACACGTTCACTGAACAAATACCACTTATTTTGTGCTATTTCAATGAACAAAAAAGGGAACCTTGCTCTTGTGGAACTTATGTTCTCTCTCACTCTAGAATGTTTATGCATAAGTATTTAGTATTTTTAAAAGTGAAAAGTAAGTGTTATGGAAACAAAAAGTGGAGTGGGGTAAAGTGGATCAGAAGTGTGGTTGGAGTGTGCATATTAAATGGGGTAGCCGGGGTAGAAATTGTTAAGGTGAGATTTGAGCCAAGGCTTGGAGAAGGAAGTAAGGGAGTTAGCGAAGCAGGCTTTGGGAGGAAGACCAGTTCAAGTAGAGAGAATGGCTAGACCCAGGTCTCTGAAAGGTGGGAGTGTCCCCTAGGAAGAGCAGGGCCAGTGCAGTGGTTGCCATTAGCAAGGGGGAGGGAGATGGGGACCAGGGGCCTCACCACCCTATTTCTGCTTCTTGCTTGACAGATTCCGGGACCCCAAATCCCAGCGGACGCATCAGGCCCAGGTGGCGTTCCAGGTGTGTGTGCGCCCTGGCTCCTACACTCCTGGTCCCCCTTCTGCTGCCCTCAGAGAACCTCCTGACCCTCACTTCAGCCCAGCCGAACTTGAGTGGGTAACCAAGGAGAAAGGGGCCACGCTCCTCTATGCCTTGCTGGTACGGGTGGAATGAGGGGTGAGACCTCACTACTACAAGCACAGTTGGGCCTTGGGCCTGTGGACTCTGAGTGACGACTGCCTCCAACTCATTCCAGTGACCCATGGCATGCACAGGTGCTCAGTCTGGCAAAAGCACGGGAGCACGTAGGCAGGCTCTCAGATGTAGATGGGAATGGAGCACATCTCCATGTCCAGGGCCCAAAACACTCCCTCTGAGGTGAGGGAGCTTGTGGGGAGCCCAGCTCCAGGCCCTGGGTAACCCCCCTTCATGCACTGATTTGGGGAACACGACTCCCTATGACTCCCTCCCCCATATCACTTAATTTATTTCCGTTTTTGTTCCTGATTACTGTGAATCCCAGAGGAGTCTCCCTGTGCCCCACATGAAGCTGCTTTTTCCCGGGGCCACCGGGCGGGAGTGGGGAAGGGCGGGTGCAAGGCAAGGTGGGGGCCCTCTGTACAGTTGTTACTGACTGATTTCTAAGGAGCCAATAAACACCGTCTCAGAACACTCGCCTCGGCCTCTCTCGCGCGCGCCCCTCAGGGGAGCCCCGGCCTGCCGGGGCTGTCCCCGGTGTGCCCGGCCCCGCAAAATGAGGGGCTCTGCCCGCGGGGCGCTCCGCAACTGTCGCGCGGCCAGGAGCGGCGCCTGGGCTGCGGGCGGCGCGGGCCCGGGCGCCCCGGCGGGGTTTGGACAACGCGGGCATCCGTCGCATGCGCTTCCGCCTCTTCCTTTCCGCCCAGCCGCGAGGCTGGCTGCTGCCCTGGAAGGACTCAGCTCAGGTGCCGGATGTGACGCAGCGGCCAAGGCGCGCAGGAGGCCGCGGAGAAAGCGAAGAGAAGGCGGGTAGGGAGGGGCCGGCGCCCGGGGTTGGCCGGGCAGGGGGCGGGGAGCGCCGCGCCGGAGACTCCGGCGCCGCCCGCGCACGCGGTGGAGCCGCGGCTGTCGGCCGGGCCGGGCAGGGCGGCGGGCGCCGGACACGTGACCGGGGCGGCGGGCGGGCTTCCGCCTGGGCCGGGCAGGGTCCCCTTTAAGCGCCCGTCTGCCCTCAGGCCCGGTCCGAGGTCTGGCAGTCAGTGACAGAGCCGGGCACACACGGCCCGAGCGCCCCCGGCGGCACCATGCCTGCGCTCTTGGAGCGCCCCAAGCTTTCCAACGCCATGGCCAGGGCGTTGCACCGGCACATCATGATGGAGCGGGAGCGCAAGCGACAGGGTGAGCCGGGGCAGAAGCGGGCGGACACACGGCCCAGGGCGGCACTGCTATCCCAGGGCTGACTCCCACCCATGGGCCGACCAGTACGCTGGCCGCCGAAGCTGGAGGGGGCATGGAACAGCCCCGTTGTGGTGGGAGTTGGAGGCCAGGTCTAAACTTTAGAACCCCTGAGCTGGGAAGGACCTTGGAGAGCACCTAAAAAAACCCTCCCTCTCCCTATCCCCTATTGCAGTGATGGGGAAGCCTGTCCCCTCAAGAGGGAGAGAGCCATTACCAAGAGCATAAAGGAGCACTGGGATAACTAGTTTTTGCTGTTCCTCAGTCTCTAACGTTCTAATATTTTAACCACCCTGCAACTTTGCCATTCTGCCTGACTCTTCCTCCAGAGGAAGAAGAGGTGGACAAGATGATGGAACAGAAAATGAAGGAAGAGCAGGAGAGAAGGAAGAAAAAGGAGATGGAAGAGAGAATGTCGCTAGAGGAGACCAAGGAACAAGTAAGCAGTCCCTTGATCTCTCCCAACTCTTTTTTCCCTTGGCTCTCCTGCCTTTATCTTCTCTCTCTTCCGTTCCCAGATCCTGAAGTTGCAGGAGAAGCTTTTGGCCCTACAGGAAGAGAAGCACCAGCTTTTCCTGCAGCTCAAGAAAGTTTTACATGAGGAAGAAAAACGAAGGCGAAAGGAGCAGAGGTGGGATTGGAGAGCTAGAAATAAGATTGGGGACAAAGTGTAACTGGGGATCAGGTAACAAAAGGTCAGTGTTTAATGGCAAAAGAGGGAGTACTTGTCCTTGATTTTGACCTGCCTTTCACTCCAGTGACCTGACCACTCTGACATCAGCTGCATACCAGCAGGGCCTGACTGTTCACACAGGAACTCACCTCCTCAGCATGCAGGGTGAGCTTTATAGAAACCACTTGTTAGAATGGGCCTTCCTGGGGGGTTGCAGCCTCCCATTTCAGCATCAGTGAAGCCCCTCTCCCTCCATAGGGAGCCCTGGAGGACACAATCGCCCAGGCACCCTCATGGCAGCTGACAGAGCCAAACAGATGTTTGGACCCCAAGTGCTTACGGTAAGAGGATTGGGTGTCTAACCCACTGTTTTTCCCTACTTCCACCCAGACCTAGGCATCCTCAGTTGACCATTACAGTCATGCGTTGCTTAATGATGGAGAGACGTTCTGAGAAACACCATAGGGTGTACAAACCTAGATAGTATAGCCTACTACACATCTAGGCTATATGGTGCTAATCTTATGGGACCATCATCGGTGTATGTGTGGTTCATTGTTGACTGAAACATTGTTATGCGGTGCATGAATGTAACACTTATCTGTATCAGTAAAAATGGGGCATGCACAAGTTACTTGAGTTTCTGCTTTCAAGGAGTTTACACGCAATGAGTTCTCATCCTCCCTTTTTAGACCCGGCACTACGTGGGCTCAGCAGCTGCTTTTGCAGGGACCCCAGAGCACGGGCAATTCCAAGGCAGCCCAGGTGGTGCCTATGGGACTGCTCAGCCCCCACCTCACTATGGACCCACACAGCCCGCCTACAGTCCTAGTCAGCAGCTCAGGGGTGAGTGGTGGGAAAAGAGGGAGAGGGCTTTTCTTAAGGCCCAGAGGGAGGAGTGTTAGAAACAGGCTAAAAGAAGGTTCTAATGGCTGTGCTTCCTGCCTTTCTCAGCACCTTCAGCGTTTCCTGCAGTGCAGTACCTGTCCCAGCCACAGCCACAGCCCTATGCCGTGCACAGCCACTTTCAGCCCACCCAGACAGGTGATAACACCCCACGAACAGGCCCTAGTTCCGAGTCCTCCCTTCCTCTTCTTCACTCATTTCATACACTGCTCTTCCCCACCCAGGGTTCCTCCAGCCTGGTGGTGCCTTGTCCTTGCAAAAGCAGATGGAACATGCTAACCAGCAGACTGGCTTCTCTGACTCAGTAAGTATGAAGCCTTGGGAAGTCAGGGAAAGGGTTAGACTAAGGGGAGCCCTAGGCTGCCTCAGGTTCTGACTCTGTTCTCTGCAGTCCTCCCTGCGTCCCATGCACCCCCAAGCTCTGCATCCAGCTCCAGGACTCCTTGCCTCCCCCCAGCTCCCTGTGCAGATGCAACCAGCAGGAAAGGTAAGGATGCTAACCACACCTGTCAGAACCTGTACACTAACCAAGGAAAATAGGATTGGGTAGGACAGGTGGCCCACACCTCCCTTTTCCCCTCCTCCTGGTTGTGAGGGTGTGAAGAAGGGAGACTATGCACGCTGACAAAGCAATCCTTTCATCACCACCAGTCGGGCTTTGCAGCTACCAGCCAACCTGGCCCTCGGCTCCCCTTCATCCAGCACAGCCAGAATCCGCGCTTCTACCACAAGTGACCACGA
Source organism: Equus asinus (assembly GCF_041296235.1). Lineage (NCBI taxonomy): Eukaryota > Metazoa > Chordata > Mammalia > Perissodactyla > Equidae > Equus > Equus asinus. The sequence goes on from NC_091802.1 coordinate 11,921,908, forward strand.
GATTTTATCTTCAGCCTCACCCCCACTCCCTGCCATGGGTGAGGGGCCCTGGTGTGTCCCAGTCCTAGGCCAATAAAATCTATCTGCCACTGCCCCTGGCTGCTACTGTCTGTGTTGCCTCCCACCTGGACTAGGCCCGGACTGCTTGGAGGGTGGGGGGTGGCAGGCAGGTCCACGGCAAGTCACAGTGGGACAGTGGGTTGGTTGATTGTAATGAACTCAGTGGCAGAATTCAATCTTATATTCTGGTCTTCAAATTTACCTTCCAGTCAACAAATACCCATTTAATCCAAAGCAGCGGCTGAGTTGGGGGCTTCATATTAAACTTGTAGTTTTATTCAGGTTTGATTTTAACAAATGTGTCGGGGAGAGAGCCCGCAGGAAAGGGTGAAGCCCATGGGGGCAGGGCCCTCCCAGATGCCTGAGGAGGGGGCAGGTCCCCTCCCCTCTCCTCCTCTTCCCTCCCCATCTATAGGGATCTGGGGAGAGACATAGGCAGGGGAGGGGGCTGGTCCCCAGTCTGTGGGGGTGGTACTTGGGGTTAAGGGCCATGGGGAACAAGAGACCAGACCAAGGATGCGTGGGGGAAGGGCACAAGGACCATTTGCTAGAATCCACAGCTTTCTGATTCCAGATTGAATTAAAAAAAAAAAAAAAAAAAAAAAAGAACTAAACCACAAGCAGCACCCACCCCCTCTCCCCCACCAGGGCTGTAGTGCGAGGGGAGAAGAAGAGGGCAGCTTCACCAAGGCCATGGCTCACTCACTCCTGGCCAAGGGAGCAGGGTGAAGGGCAGGGGCTCCCCGACAGATTGAGGGGGTGGGGGAAACCAAAATAAAACGTCAAATAAATTGTGTAGGAGTCGTCCAGCCAAGGGCCGGGCCAGAGCTGGGCCAGGCTGGGGGAGGGGGCCTCTGTAGGCTCGAAGATCACTGCTGCCACCACCGCCACCCTGGGTAGGAAAGAGAAACCAGGTAAGACAGCATAATACCTTCAATAGGACAAAGAGTGAGATGGACAGGACCATGTTGGGGGTGGAGAGTAAGCCCAGAACAATTAAGACTAAAGCAACTCTTTGCTGGGACAATCCAGTGTGTGAAGAGGGCTGGAGGAGAGGTTTGTCACACTCACCTAGGAGCCAGTTATTTTGCCATGGCCTTGATTGCAACAGCTGCCTCCTCTGTCATGGCGGACAGCACCGTGATCTGGAGGAGCAAGAGGGATAGTCAGAAGTCTGAGCTCAGAGGAAGCAGCACAAAGAACAAAGCTGGGCACAAATGAAAGGGGGGGAAATCATACCAGGATCTCTTCTCCACAGTCATATTTCTGCTCAATCTCTTTGCCGAGGTCTCCCTCAGGCAGACGAAGGTCCTCTCGCACCTCCCCACTGTCCTGGAGCAGTGATAGATACCCATCCTGGATGCCAATCAGCTGGGGGCAGATAGGGAAGGAAGCTGAATGAGGCCCAGGTAGGTTGAGGATACATGGTCTGATGGACAAACTGGGGCAGCAAACTGCCAATACTAAATACCCTCTCCTCCTGCTATTTCCCTCCTCTCTCCCAGCACAAGCTCTTCCTGTCAATCTGTATTTCCCCCACAAACCACTAATCCACCTACACTCAGACCATCTACATACCTGGAAATCATTCCTTTTGATGTTGGGGACATCCATATTATGAGTTGACGGGCAGATATCTTCATATTTCTTCCCAGTAAAGATGTCGATACCAACCAGGTGGACCTGTGTGTATGCATCACATCAAAGAGAAACCCAACCAAGCTCTAGGATGGAGGAGATAAAGGCCCATGTTGTTCCTAGCTGGTGAGGGAAGTCAAACTATGCTGTTAGGGCAAAGATTAGGGGAGGTGGAATTGAACCAATCAACTTGAGAAAGAAACACTGAAGCCTCCAAAAACAACCTGAGGTGATAAGACCACCATTGAGACTGGGGTTGACAGCACCAGGGAAACTGTAGGGCAGGCTTGGAGCAGTCAGTTACCCTGACCCATCAAAACACGGACAGACAAGAGGCGAAGAGCCTAGGGGATGGGAGGAGTCTAGGTAAAAGTCTGGAAGAGTTTCCTGGACATCAGCATAACAGGCTGAGAACTTGGGAAATAAGAAAGGTAGAAGGGAAAGAGCTGAGAAAATAGGACGGCATGAGAAAGGACTATGCAATTAGGAAATACGGAAACCAGAAAGAACACAGAAAAGGATCTAGACGTTAGGGGTAACCCAGGACAAATGCCAAGTCAATAGAAGATAGAAAAACTGATTAGGGAACAAAACTACAAAAATCCAACAAGGATGAACGAGATTGAGCTTTTGATGAAAAAGAAAAGTCTGAAGTGATGAAAGCACTAGCAAGAAGGTCAGGACCCAAGAAACCAAGGAGGAGGCTCAGAGAACTCAAGGAGGAGGGCAAGCAGAGGCAGTTTGACACTGCGTCAGAGGTCCAAAGGGAAAGCTGGCACTGCAGAGTGGGGCAGCAGGGTGATCTGGAAGCTCAGAGGTACACTTGGAGTTCCTGCAGGGAAGGCTGCATTCTGTGTTAGGATTGTAGAAACTGTGGGCAAAGTGAAGGAAACCAAGAGCACCTACAAAGACTCAAGGACAGAGAGACAAAGGAGAAAAGTAAAAGTCAGGAATAAGGAAGGACCAGCTGAACAGCCTGAGCATAAAGGACCACCAAGAGAAGTTAGAGACTTACACAAAGATGGAGAAAGGAAGCGATTACCAGAGAATGGTGGGGCACAGGAGGATAACCAAGGAAAAGGCTGAAGGCTGGGGAGCAGGTATAGTAGGCATCCAGGGCTGAGTACTGAACACAAGGAACTGGATGGTAAGAAAAGAAGGAAAGGAAGGTAGAGGGCTAAGACTGATGACAGCTTGCTGCCAGGAACCCCATGGATATGGGAGGTGCAGGGAAGGCAAGATGTGAAGAGGTGAAATTCTAACCTTGGCGTGGCCGTGTTTGCCAGTCTTGGAGGTAGACATCTCCACGATCTTACATGGCCGGCCTTTGAGCACCACAAAGCCATTCTTACGTAATGCTGAGCACTGCATCGGGAAGGTGGCTGAGGCCCCTGCATCTCCTGTCTCGAAGTCCAAATCATCTGCCATTTTAAGAGGCTTCGATTCCAACTAGAGTCAAGAAGAGAACTAGGGTCAGCAAAGACAGAGATTAACAGGGGCTCCAACCTATTCCACTCTCTGGAAACATGACTTCATTCCCCCCCCAGCCTCTTATTCCATTACCCACCTAAAATAAAGTCGAAGTCCCTAGATTAAATACTGTTTGGAATCACAAAATACTTCAGAACTGGTGTATATATGAGGTGCGGGTGGGAGGAGGAATAAGCTGCATCCCCACCCCCAAATGAAAGTGAGAGGTGGCTCGGGAAAAGAAGGCTCCAGGAAGTTAGGATGCCAAATCTCTGAGATGGGCAAAGGCCTAATTCCTGGGAGGGGGAGGACTCAGGTGTTACTTGCCACTGAAACCAACCACCCCTCTTCCCCACATATAACCAGGGCTATAATTAGGTGAGCAGCTATGAGCCAGCAAAAGGGCGGGGCTAATGGGGGGGAGGAGAAGGGAGGGTGGAAACCGGAGGACAGGGCCCCACCCGTCTCTGTTACACCACCCCCCCCCCACCCACCGTATCCACACACAAGCCAGTCACTGGTACAGGAAACCACAAGGCCTCTTTGGGGGATTCCCGCCTCTCCAACACGCGTTTACAGATGCAGTGGAGGGGGAGAAAGTAAAGTTGTTTTCAAACTGATCCCCCTGCCAAACACCTCGGTCTTGTTTCCCAAAGGGAACCCAGGAACCCAGCCTCTCCTTGAGGGCCCTCCCACTTTTCCCAGGATGCATCGGTCCTGTCGGCTTTTCAGGCCGGGCCTGTACAGTCAGTAGAAAGTGGGGGAGTGGGGAGTGGTGAATGACAATAAAATGAAAGCAAAAGGCTGGTAGTAGTGAGTAGTATAAATTATACTAGGATAGTAGAGTTAAGGACTCTAAAATCAAGAACTCCCAAATCAGACACAGCGAGGAACACAGTGACAAGGTGAAGAGCACCCATCACAGCGCGGAACTCATCTGCCCTGGACTTTAAGACGCTGTCGGTACAACCAAGAAGAGTTGGGCTCGCGTCCAATCGTCCTCGGTTTCCCCATTTCTCTGATCTCCCAGCGCAGAAGAGTGCCACTTACACCTGGCTGGCAGCCTCACTTCATGTGAGGATTGGGGGAAAGTTTCAGGGGCCCATGAGGTGGGGGCGCGCTAACATATGCCCGCAGCGGGCTCTCCAGAGTGATCAGGATCTGGGCCTCGGGCTTCTCCCACTCCTCAAAATTCCACACTCCCTTAGGCGCCCGCGAGGACCAGCTCTGCCCGCGCTGGGGGTTGCCGGCTCCCCCCCACCATGTGGCCGCCGGGGGCTTCCGGTGGCCGGGATCTGGGGGGAGGGGTCCCCACGCTGCCATGCGGCCCCGGTCCACGTTCGGCCATGCGGCCTCCGACCCCGAGGGCAGCCTCCCGTGGGGCGCACTTCCGGTGCCGCGGCCGCCCCCCCCTCAAAAGCCGGAGCCACGCCGCCTCCCCTCCCCCCCGCCGGCCGCCAACCCCCCCCACATGCCCTCTCACCGAACAGCCCCCTCCCCCACCTCACGTGGCCGCGCGGCGCCCGGTTCTCAACGGCCCAGGTACCCTTGCCCCAGCGGGCCGATCTAGCCCCCGGCCCTCGTCCTGGCGTGGCCGCCCGGCGGCCTCTCCCGCGTGGTGGCCTCGCGGCTCGCCGTCCCCCGCCCTGCGTCGCTCCAACGTCACCCGGCCGGCCCCAACCGTCACCCCGCGCGCCAACCGGGACGCGCGCCCGCGCCTCTCCGCAACTCGCGCCGCTCGCCGACCGAACCCCGTGCGGCGGCGGCCGCCGCTCCCCTCTGCCCCCTCCCCGACCCCCGCGCAGTCCCATCTGTGTGCCCAGGCCAAACCCAAGATTCCGCGCACGCGCGCGCTGCCAGCTCTCACCTCGCGCGAACGCAGTGACTCGACTCCGTCCGCTCGCCGCGAGTCCAACCGCTGCCTCCGAGCCGCTGCCGCCGCCGCCGCCGCCTCTACCGCCGCCGCCGCTGCTGCACACGGGTCTTAGTACGCAGGCGCCGACTCCCCACTGACCAACCAAGCAGCCCTGTGACAGCCGCGCAAGCGTGCTATCTATCTCCTCGGCCCTCCACCCCCGCACTGCGCAAGCGCACAGATCCTCCCCGAGCTCCACCCTCCCTCCCACCTACCCATCCAATGACGCTCATACGTGACCCCGCCCCTCACAAATCCTGAGCTCTTCCCACCAGTAGGCAACGCGCAGGCGCACCCGGTTTTTTAAGCCCTTGAACCACCTCTTCTCTCCCGGTGATAGACCGCTAGCCCTACCGAACAGTCCTTGCGCCTGCGCAGTAAGGAGCCCTGCACTCCACACCCTCTGAAGGAAACGCCTCGGCCTCAAAGCGCATGCGTGTTGGGAATCCTGAACGCCCCTTCCACCTCAGACGTCGTCTGTACGCCCGGCGTTGAAAAGACCACGCCACGGTACGCTTGTCTTGTCCAGAACGCATGCGTCCTAGGAAATGCCCCACCTCGGCTTTAACTGGACGTAAACGACTCACACGTTTCAGAAAACTTGCACTGTGGGTGGACCCCTTGTCTCGAAACCCATCCCCCCCGGTCCACACATGCGCAAGAGAGCTCTTTCCGCTCCCCAGTCCTAGCGCGCTAGTGTGGTCGGGTTACCACCCATCTCGGCTTCACTTCTCTAAACTGTACGCCTCTGCTCTGCCATAGAGTTTCACCCGGAAAGATAGAGCGGTCCTGTCCCAGCCACCATCTTGTTTAAACCTTCGGTCCTTATTGGTCCTTATGGCTTCCATAGAGGCCTTTTTACCTCTGATTTGTAAATAAAGAGACTTACGTGGCATTTCTCTTTTTCCCAACTGTTCTCTGCGGTCTCCAAAACAATAGCGAACACCTTTAGAAAAAATTCTCCATGAAGAAGAGTGGTATGTTAAATTCCACTGACGTTCTCTATAGCATAGGAGATAACCGTGAAGCTGGAAACAAGCTACCTCTCGGAATGTGTTTCCCTGGCCCTCGCTCTTGGGAAGAAAGCGGCTTCTTTTCCTGAAACTTTATAGTCTTTTCTCTCCAGTTCCCAGGTTTCCATCACTACCTTCACGGCTGCCTTGTTTGTGTCGGTAAGCTAGGCGGACAACAGTACTGTGGAACAAGACGAGCAACTAAATATCTGGTCTTGGAATCCAAAACCCTGAATCTGGTTCTTGTTTTGTCCAAGAATCCTGTGATACGGTAGATGTGAACTGCAAGCACTATCTTGAGTTACTACATTTATGCTATCACCCCTAGCTCCTTCCATTCAATTTTTTGAAATTTCTGCCCTTGTCTTTGTTAAAAAAAAAATTCTAGGGTGCATTGTTTAAAAATTCAATTCCTGCTCTTAATGATGTGTTGTCCATATGATCCAACAATTCCTTTCCTAGGTATACCCAAAATAAAAATGGGTATGCCAAAAAAGCCTTGTATGAGAATATTTACAGCAGCATTATTCACAGAAGCCAAAAGGTGGAAACAACCCACATATCCATCAACAGATGAATTGATAAATAAATTATGGTATGCAGATGTAATGGAATATTATTCAAACACAAAAAGGAATGAAGTACTAATACACGCTACAAGCAGGTGAATTTCAAAAACATGCTAAGTGAAAGAAGCCAGATGCCAAAGGTCACCTATTCTATGATTCTATTGTGAAATATTCAGAATAGGTAAATCCGTAGAAACAGAAAGCAGATTGGTAGTTGCCAGGTACTGTGGGGCAGCCAAAGGAGGGGTAACTGCTTACAGGGCTGGGGTTTTATTTTAGAGTGATGAAATGCTTTGCAATTAGGTAGAAGTGGTGGTTGCACAATGCTGTAAATGCACTAAATGCCATTGAATTGTTCATTTAAAAATGGTGGGGCTGGCCTGGTGGCGCAGCGGTTAAGTGGGCACGTTCCGCTTCCTCGGCCTGGGGTTCGCCCATTTGGATCCCGGGTGCGGACATGGCACCGCTTGGCAAGCCATGCAGTGGTAGGCGTCCCACATATAAAGTAGAGGAAGATGGGAACGGATGTGAGCTCAGGGCCAGTCTTCCTCAGCAAAAAGAGGAGGATTGGCAGTAGTTAACTCAGGGCTAATCTTCCTCAAAAAAAAATAATAATAAAATAAATAAAAATCTGTCGTACAACGAATGTTCAAAACAGCATTATTCATAATAGCCAAAAAATGGAAACTACCCAAATGTCCCTCAATTGATGAAGATGTAAATAAAATATGGTATATCTATACAATGAAATATTATTCAGCAATAAAAAGGAACGAAGGACTGGGTACATGTTACGACATGGATAAACCTTGAAACATTATGCTAAATGAAAGTCAGTCACAAAAGACCACATAGTAGATGATTCTATTTATATGAAATGTCCAGAATAGGCAAATCTATAGACACAGAGTAGATTAGTAGTTGCCTAGTGCTGAGGGGTTAGGGGAAAGAGGAGTGACTGCTAATGGGTACAGGGGAAGGGGGAGAGGGTGTCTTTTGGGGTGATGGAAATGTTCTAAAATTGATTGGAGTGATGGTTGCATTCTTCAGATATTAAAAAACATTGAACCTTACAGTTTAAATAATTACATTGTATGATATGTGAATTATATCTCAATAAAGCTGTTACTTAAAAAATATATTGCTGGGGCTGACCCCGTAGCTGAGTGGTTAAGTTCATGCGCTCCACTTTGGCGGCCCAGCTTTCACTGGTTCGGATCCTGGGCGCGGACATGGCACCACTCATCAGGCCACGCTGAGGTGGCGTCCCACATGCCACAACTAGAAGGACCCACAACTAAACTATACAACTATGTACTGCGGGGATTTGGGGAGAAAAAGAAAAAATATATATCTATATTGCCGTCTTTGTATGACAGGACATAGTGTGCATAATGTGACAGTCTTAATTGGCTCATTTCTCTGAGACATTGGGGAAGTGTCCGAGCTGAGCAAAGGCACAGCTACATGATAATTAAAGGTGGCTGAGCGACAACAGCCCCCAGGAGCTTCCAATCAAAATAGAAGAGGCACCAACAATCGTGATAGGAGACTAAAGCATGCACACTCTGAGAAAGAGAAGGGCCAAATCTTGCATAGTATTGTAGAGTGATGAGATAGCACCTGGGGGGACCACAGGGGCATTGCATCTATGCAGTCGCCACAGTCCAGGGTAGAGTCCTCAGCTTTGTAAGCCCCAACATGTTATTTTGGCAATCAAGTCCCTTCTTTAAGGAAACCTTTCCTGAACTACTAGACTAAGTCAGCTTCTCATGTTCTGTGTTCTCATAGCAAACAGATCTCAGTATTATCACAGATTGTTGATATTTATTTATCTGTGTAATTGCTTTACTAATGTCTGGTCTTCCCCATTAGAATATACCCTGTATAAGGACAAGAACCTGTCTGTTTTGTTTACCATTGTGTCCCCAGCTCCTGGAACTGTGCCTGGCATATATTTGGTACACTGTAAGTATCAATTTAATGTCGAGCGAAGGTATACGTGACTCAAGCTAACCAGACTCACAATAGATTGATGAAGAAATGGCAATATCAACTTACTTATAAATGAATTGAAATAGCCAAGGGCAATAGAACATCTTTGTTGGGTGGTCCATCTGTCCATTCTTTCTGTAAGAAAATAAGTGGAAAGATAAAATCCAGTCAAGGATCCTCGAAATCAAGGCAAGGGAATTAGCTACACTTCCTTCATGACAAGTACCATACAGCTGTAAGAACATAATGTGTTTGTCTTCAGTGTATAAAAGGCCTGTCTGTCTTCCCTTCAAAAAGAATCCTGGAATAGTAATAACCCTGGATCGGGACTCACTTGAAAATTATTGGAGAATCTCTCTGCTTTTTTTTCTGATTTACATACCAAGCATTCCCCTTCAGTTCACATAGAAGTTTCTTTTTTTTTTTCTTTTTAGTGAGGGAGATTGGCCTTGAGCTAACATCTGTTGTCAATTTTCCTCTTTTTGCTTGAGGAAGATTGTCACTGAGCTAACATCTGTGCCAATCTTCTTCTATTTTGTATGTGAGATGCCACCACAGCATGGCCTGATGAGCAGTGTGTAGGTCCGTGCCTGGGATCTGAACCCACAAACCTGGAGCTGCCAAAGCGGAGCGCACTAGCTTAACCACGACACCACCGGGCCAGCCTGGCAAGTTTCTTTCTTGAGAACTGATTCAAATACAATTGATCAGATTAAATCTTGTTTTAATGACATTCACATTCCTTTCCCACCTTCTTGTGGTTACACTCACTCATAAAATTAGAATTCAGATATTCTTGAAAAATTCTCCAGCTACCCTTCTATAGATTTTCAATGGCTTTGGATGATACCCTGACAATTAATCTCAATTATTATTTCCTCATTTCTTTTTCAAAGGGTAACAGTTTAGGGGCAGCCATATTCAACTGAGAAAGAAGTTTGTCAAATGACTCTATATCTTTTCTGGTAGACTTTTTAAACCTTCTATTTTGAAATAACTTTAGATTTACAGAGAGTTGCAACAATAGTACAAAGGGTACTTTAAGGAACGCCAATGAAAAATTTTGAATGGGAATCAATGGTGTAGTGGAGGCTGGTTGCACTACAGCCTTATAAGAACCAATTGTGTACATCTCTTACCAACTCCATGTTCAATAATGTCTTATTGGTAACTTGAAATTGGCCATGATGGAAGTATTTACACCATGGAAATTGGCAGAAGCTGCAAATCAGGGCCCCCTCTCCAGAGCCAGTTGTTAAACCTTTAGCAGCACACCACTGATAGAGACCACTAATAGGAAAGATGGTTCTGATGCATATAAAGTAAGGTTAGATCAGGATAGTCCAACAATAGTGTGAGAGAGGGGTTGAAGGAGTGAGAAACCGGAGGTTAGAAAACTATCATGTGGTTCAGATAGCAAACAATGGGGGTTTGGACTAAGGGTTCCTGAGGAAAGCAGAATTTTAATAACTGGACCTTGAAAAATGGGTGGAATTTGGGGAAAAAGGTAGAAATAAGAGTAAAGAGCATTCCAAACAATGGGACCAGTGAGAGCAAAGGTGTGGAGGAAGAAGTGCAGAGTGAAAAGAGGAGCCATGCCAGTGGTTGGGGTGGAGGGCAGAGATTGCAAATGAAAGGTAGAGGCGGAAGGGAGGCCTGGACCAGATCGTGGAGTCTCGAGTCTGTGCGAAGGAGCAGGGTCTTTCTTCAGTAGGTAACAGAGGCAATGCCAGTCACTGATGTGGCTGGGTTCTAGGAAGCTCATTCCAGCCATGGGTGACACAGGATCAAAATGCATAGGTGGAACACAGGGGATTTTCAGGGCTGTGAAACTATCCTGTATGATACTACAATGGGGCATACACGTCTTTATAAACTTGTCCAAACCCGTAGAATATACAACACCAAGAGTGAACCCTAATGTAAACAATGAACTCTGAGTGATAATGATGTGTTACTATAGGTCCATCAGTCATAACAAATGTAGCACTCTGGTGGGGTATGCTGTGCGTGGGGGATGCTGTGCATGGGGGTAGGGGAGAGGTATATGGGAACTCTCTAAATTTTCTTTTTTTTAAAGACTGGCACCTGAGCTAACAACTGTTGCAAATCTTTTTTTTTTTAATTCTTCCCCCCAAAGCCCCCCAGTACATAGTTGTCGTTTCTAGTTGTGAATGCCTCTGGTTGTGCTATGTGGGATGCCGCCTCAGTGTGGCCTGATGAACAGTGCCACGTTCGTGCCCAGGATCTGAACCGGTGAAACCCGGAGCCGCCCAAGCGGAGTGCGCGAACTCAAGCACTCGGCCACAGGGCCGACCCCCCACTCAATTTTGTTGTGAACCTAAAACTGCTTAAAAAAAACAAAGCTGTTATATTTGGGAAGAAACAAATGAAGCTGAACTGGAAGCAAGAGACCAGCAAAGAGCCTTTGACGGTAGCCCAAGTGAGCAAGAATGAAGGTTTGGATCAAGGCAGTGGTGATGAGGCAGGGAGGAAAAGACGAGCACCAGAGACATTTTGGAGATTTAATTGATGAAACTTGGTGATTAATTGAATGAGGAAGATGAAGTCAAAGGGTAGGTCAAAGGTGCCTTCAGTTTGTGTGGCTGGCGGACATAACGTATTAACCAAGTCACTCCTGAAGATAAATGCAGTAATACAGGAATTAGGCAATCCTCTTAAGGTTCTGGGATTCTGAGATTCTTGGGGAGTCTGCTCAGAGTTGGATGGGCTGTGCACACTAGTCTCACGGCAGAGCTGGGCTTGGGAAGGTAGGTAAGACTGGAGTTGAGGACAAACCAGTTGTTGTCTGCGCCACTTGTCCCTTACCTGGAAGAGACAGGGTTCCATTTGTATCAAGAGGAATGATTTTACATAATTAAAAAGATTCTGTCAAATTTTCTTTATTATAAAAATATGATTCCATTGTAGAAAAAGTTTTGGAAAATGTAGAGAATAATAAGAAAAAAATTAGCCATAAACCCAACACCCAGAGACAACTATTAATGTTTTACCATATTTTGCTCCAACTTTTTTTCTATGCCTTTTTAAAAATGCATCCAAGGGGCCGGACCCATGGCCCAGTGGTTAAGCTCGCACACTCTGCTTCGGCGGCCCAGGGTTTCACCGGTTGGGATCCTGCGTGCAGACATGGCACAGCTCATCATCGGTGTCCCACATGCCACAACTAGAAGGACCCACAACTAAAAAAAAGTATACAACTATGTACTGGGGGGATTTGGGGGAGAAAAAGCAGAAAAAAAATGCATCCGAGATCACAGTGAACAGATTCTATGTTGCATATGAAGGTAAATTAAGTCAGCTGATGGAAGGAATTTCCAGATATAAGTACAAGGAAAACAGGCAGGGGTTAAGGTCAGGGTGGGGGGCTTCTCTGTGGTACAAATATTGCACAGTGAGAATTTATCATTATCAGGGGGCCTGGGCAGGGACTAGTCTCCCTTCCACCATCATGGGCTTGCATAAAAGTCATACACACCAAATGAACTTTGAGGGAGGGCAAATAGGTAACCCTTTGGTGGTCATGGCGGTGGGTTCTTGGACTTGCTCTCCCAGCACCCAGCTGCTGGGATGATAGCAGAAACCTTGACTGCCTTCACTCACTCATCCACTCATTAAGTTAATACTTACTGAGTCCATGAAGCACGAGATACTTGGGATGCAAGAGTGGCGGGCTTAGCAGTATGGTCCCTGCCATACTGGGATCAGGGGAGCTTATCAGATAATAAAAAAATATATAATGTTGGTCTGTGTGCTCAGGCCAGCACCTGGCTACCACCAGTCAGTGATGGGTTCATGAATGGCACTTGGTATGAGAGCAGGAGGAGCACCCTGAGCAGATGCCTGAGGGATCTTTGTGATTTTGACCTTGCTTCTTTGAAAGCTAAGAAAAAGAGGGTGGAGGTGGAGTAGAAGGAGACCACAGTGCTTCTGGGCCTGGTGGAAAAGCCCTACCCCAGAGTTCTCCCCACGCATTATTGCCAGAGGCCTTGCTGAACCTGGCTAGAGAGACAAGTCAGAAAGTTTCTTAGAGGGGCCGGCCCCATGACTGAGTGGTTAAGTTTGCACGCTCCACTTCAGCAGCCCAGGGTTTCGCTGGTTCGGATCCTGGGTGCGGACATGGCACTGCTCATCAGGCCATGCTGAGGCAGCGTCCCACATAGCACAACCAGAGGCACTCACAACTAGAATCCTCAACTATGTACTGGGGGGCTTTGCGGAGAAGAAGAAAAAAAAGAAGATTGGCAACAGGTGTTAGCTCATCTTTTTTAATTAAAAAAAAAAGAAGCGAAAGTGTCTTAGAAACAAGAACAAGTGAGTAGGGAATAGGGCTGGGGACAGAACATAGACCCAGCTCATAGAGGAAGGGAGCTCAATGAGCCAATCACAAATGGCTATAGAGTGTTCATCGTGATCATTCATTCATTCACTCTCCAGCTGTTGACAGATCCCTTGCTCTGTGCCAGGCCCTGCAGCCAGTGGCGGGAATTAAGAGGTAGTCAGGCAACTACAGAGCAGAGTGATGCGGCCCACTGCAAGGAATTTGGAGGCTGAGTGAGCGCCAAGACAGGGCCAAACCCAGCCTAGAAGCCTGGCAGGTCTTTTGGCAGGAGAGACACCACAGCAGGGGAACCTGAAGAAGGACTGGCCCTCAACAGGGTAAGGGAGGGCCTGGGAGTTCTGTGAGTGAGGCATAAAGAAACATTAGCTGGGTGTCAATCCTTCTTGGCTTGTCTAGGCCAATAAAAAGAATACCTCAAGGGCCAGCCTGGTGGTGTAGTGGTTAAGTTTGCATGCTCCACTTTGGTGGCCTGGGGTTCACAGGTTCGGATCCCAGGCACAGACCTACACACCACTCATCAAGCCATGCTGTGGTGGCATCCCACATACAAAATAGAGGAAGATTGGCACAGATGTTTGCTCAGGGACAATCTACCTCAAGCAAAGAGGAGGATTGGCCATAGATGTTAGCTCAGGGCCAATCTTCCTCAAGCAAAAAGGGGAGGATTGGCAATAGATGTTAGCTCAGGGCCAATCTTCCTCACCAAAAAAAATAATAATAATAATAAAATAAAATTCTTCAACAAATCAACAGAAAAAAATTAAAAAAAAATAATACCTCAAGATGTAAGAGAGGAGGTGAGGTGCAGATGACATCTGTGTTAAGACCAGAAAGATCCAAAGGGCAGGTTGGGGCCTCAACTCTGACAGGGATACCCTTGCTGCATCTTCGGTCGCGGGCCTGTGCGCCTGGCTACAGTCACAACCCTAATCCCATTCCTGTCTCCTCCTGGCCAACTCTTGCGTGCCTGTCAGAACTGGGATTTGGCTCCGCCTCCCGCCAATGCCGCCCTGGACACTCCCAGGCTGACTTGGTTGGCATCTTCTCTGCCTCACCACCTCTGTGCTCACCCCTACCTAGCACTTGTCTTACAGACAACGCATAAGTCTACACCACCAGACCATGAGCTCAGTGAGAACAGGGTCTTTGCATCCCCAGCACCCACCACAGAGCGTGGTCTGTGGCTGGCTCTGAATGTTTATAGAATAAATGAATGGGGAAGGGGGACAATCCGAGCAGGAGAAACTGCCCAATGCTCGGAGGGAATCAGGAAGGAAGAGTGTTGGAAGCCAGTGAGACGCGAGTTTGAAGTTAGAGATTAAAGAATACTCTCTGGGCACACTTCAGGTCACCTCGTCCTGACTGCCCAGGGAAGAAGCCTGAGACCTGCGTGCGCTTCTCTCTCCTGTGCTCACCTCCTCTCCTCCTCAGGATACTTGGTCCAACTTAGAATATCAGACTTTTCTGGCCATTGGCACCCCCAATTTCTGTGAAGGAAAAGGGGGCTGGACAGCTCAGAGGTGAGTGGGAATCACTAAATGCTTGTCTCTACAAAGTGGAAACAGCCTTAAAAGTGGAGCTTAGACACGACAGAGCATTCCTCTCACCTGAGGCCTGTGTGGAGAGGAGCGCGTCTCCCCTCCTGCCACCCCTGAAGGGAGAAGGAGTCCTCCAAGTCAGCCCGGCACTTCCTCTGGGCAGTCCATCTCAGGCGCTACCTTGGCTCCCCAGACTGAGCTGTAATGTGAGAGTTTGATCTGAGAGGCTCCAAAGACCTGCCTGTCCAGAAAAACATCCCTCCACCCTCACTGCCCTCTGGAGCCTGCCAGGGAAGCCTGCATCCCCACCAATGGCGTCCAGTCTTCTGAGATGACTCAGTTCAACCAAGAACAACCCAGTAAAGGGCTTTATATAATCATTCAGGGGCCACTCATTCAGAACAAGGTTCCACCTGGATTCGAGGCCTGACAGAATTAGGCTCCAACCAGCTACCCCTGCTGTCCCTCCGAAGAGCCCCCACAGGCTTCCTGTGCCTCCCAGACACGGCCGTGCTGTTCCTGCCCTGGGCCACGCACTGTTTGTTTCACTTTGGCCCAGTCACTTAGCCTCTCTGGGACATTTCCTCATCTATGAGAATAGAGATCAACACTTATTTCGCAGAGAGCTCACCCAACCCTCGGGCTAGAAATCCCATCTGTGCTCAGGACTCCAAACGCGTGAGTCTAGCCCGGACTTTCTCCTGAGCTGCAGATGCTTCCCTCCAACTGCCGGCTCGAGCTCTCTTCTGGGATGTTTCAAACAAGCTCCAACCAAGCTCCCGACTATGTTCCTCCTCCAGCGTTTCTCATCATCATCCACCCAAGTTGGCTCAAGCTAAAAACCTGGGTTCCTTGATTCCTTTTCCCTCACCCTCACATCCAGTCCACCACCAAGTCCTGCAGACACTATTTCCAAAACAGACTTCAAACTTGTCCCCTTCTCTCCATCCTCACCACCCCCACACTAATCCATGCCCCCATCACCTCTGCCTCCCTCCAGTTTATTTTCCACAGAGCAGCCAAGTGATATTTTAAAAACATAAATCAGGGGCTGGCCAAGTGGCATAGTGATTAAGGTTGCATGTTCCGCATCAGTGGCCCCGGGTTTGCAGGTTCAGATCCTGGGCTCATCAAGTCATGCTCATCAAGCCAGGCTGTCGCAGCGTCCCACATACAAAATGGAGCAATATTGCCACAGATGTTAGCTCAGGGCCAATCTTCCTCAGGGAAAAACCAAAAAGAAAAACAACCATAAATCAAGTAAGGGAAGTTGTGCATGTATGGGGATAGGGGTTTATGAGAAATCTCCGTATCTTTTGCTCAATTGTGCTGTGAACTTAAAACTGCTTTTAAAAATAAAATTTATTTAAAAAAATAAATCAGGCCATATGACTCACTGCCCTTTTTAAAACTCTTCAAAGACCTCCCATCACTCTTGGAATAAATCTGGTCCCGCCTCCCTCACCCTCCTCCTCGTTCACTAAACTTTTTCCTCCAATAGGTTCAAGTCTTTTCTGCCTCAGAGCCTTTGCACTAGCTGTTTCACGTCCCTCCTCCCTTCATTTGGCTGTCTTCTTCTCATCCGTCAGGTCAGAGCATAAACAGTGACACACCTCCTGGCAGTGTTTTCCTGACAGCCCAATTCCAGAATAACCGCCTACATCCTCTTGTTCTGGATCACATCAATCTGAGCATTTCCTCAGGGGTCTGATTATAACTGTAATTATCACGTGTATCATATTTCACTGCCTCCTTTGCTAGACATGAGTTACATAAGGGCAGGGATCTTGCATGTCTTGTTCACAACTCTATCCCCAGCACCTTTTATGGTAGCTGGCACACACAGTACATGCTCAATAAATGCTTGTTGAAGAAATAAATATGCACATTTTCTTCTAAACTACCTGAAATATTTCTAGAAGACTCACAGAGTTGCTAACAAGCACTGCGATTATCATTACAGTTACTGGTGCCTCTGTCTTCCTCACTACATGGTCAGAGGAAGGTTCTCAATAAATGCCTGGAATTCAAATAAGGAATCCCTGAGAACAAGATTTAGTATCACAGAAGTGGAGATATAAAGAGATGGTTGTGTAGCAGTGCTGTCTACTAGAACTTTCTGTGATGAAGAAATGTTCCATATCTGTGGTAATACAGTATCCACCAGCCGTATGTGGCTCCTGAGCTTTTGAAATGTGGCTGGTGAGACTGAGGAACTGGATTTGTTGTTTCATTTAATTTCAATTAAACTTAAATAGCCACATGTACCTAGTGGCTACTGAGTTGGACAATTCAGACCAGCGTCAAGAAGACTAGTGAGGGCGGAGGGATGGGGCCTGGATGCGTAGGGACTCAGTGGCCATGGCGAGACAGAAGGCTGGATCTTGGGGCTTTAGAGCTAATCTAAGAGGTTTGAACTTTACCTATGAATCTTCAATGGGAAGCTGCTGAAGAGTTTTAAGCAGAATAGACTATTTCATTCATTCATTCAGAAATTTGCCTAATTATTTTATTTTATTTTATTTTTAACCTCTTCTCCCATTTCTATCCCTTTCCTTCTATAGGCAATTATGCCAAAGTCTATCTTTTCATTTTTGTATATTCTGATGGGACGTGATTTGTTGTTTGTGGGAATGTGTCTTTTTAAATAAGTGAGATTGCTGTAAATCTCATTGTGTTCCTTCCCTTTTTCTCTAAGCACCGTGTTATTAAGCTCCATCCACGTTGCCATAAGTACACTGAACCTGTTGCTTCTAACTGCTGCATGATATGCCATGGTGCATGCCTACCACATTTCCTCCGTCACGCTCCCAGTGATGGAGGCCCTGGCTGCCTCTAACTTCCCACCTTCACATTCTCATGCATTTCTCCTTATAGACCTGAAAAAGAATCTCTGTGGGTCACGTGCCCAGAAGATGAATTGCTGGGTCATAGGGAGTGTATATGTTTAACATGCCTAAGTATTGCCAGAAAAAAAGGCATTTGAGAGAGGTGTTTCTGGCTGCCTTCATTCACTCAACCAAATATTTACTGGTCACTTACTAGATGCCAGGTACAGTTTTAGATGCTGAGAATACAGCAGCAAGCAAGACAGATGAGAGTCTAAGCTCACAAATGATAAACAAGAAAATAGGAACAAACTATTATAACAAATAAACAAAATAGGTACTAGTAAATACTACAGTGAAAATAAAGCAGGATGGTAGAACAGAATGACCGGGAGGCTATTTTGCTTGTGAGGTACTTTGTGAAAAATAGATTGGGCGGGGGCAGTTCTGGAGACGAGGAAACCAAGTAGGCAGGAGGCCATTGCAGTGATGCAGGTGAGAGATGCTGACAATGTGAACCAGGTAGGGGCAGTGGGGTGCATATCTCCACATCCGGATATGGTGGAGCCCTTTACCAAGAGAGCGGACCCTGGAAATTTCCAGTTGGCGGTTGGCTATCGCAGGTCTGGAGCTCACGAGGTCTGGGCTGGAGGCATAGACTGGGGATTCGTCTGTGTTTGGGTTTATTGGTTTCCTAGGGCTGCCATAGGAAAGTACCACAAACTTGGTGCTTAAAACAACAGAAATTTCTTCTCATGGCTCTGTAGGATAGAAGTCTGAAATCAAGATGTTGGCAGGGCTCTCCTCTCTCCAAAGCCTTGAAAAGAGGCTCATTCCCACCTCTTCCGGCTTCAGGCAGCCCCCGCTCTTCAGTCTCTGCCTCTCTCATCGCATGACATTCTCCCCATGCATCTGTCTTTAAGGACACCAGTCCTATTGGACTCATCTGACCAATGGTGACCTCATCTAAACTTGATCACACCTGCAAAGACCCTATTTCCAAATAAAGTCACATTCACAGGTACCAGAGGTTAGGACTTGAATATATATATTGTTAGGGGACACAATTCTACCCATGATGGGTCTTATCTGAAGCAGGGGGACTGGATGAGCTCTCCACAGGAGAAGTGGTAGTGTCGAAAGAACACGAAGAGCCGGGGTCTCCGACCTCTAGGAAGGGGCAAGTAAAAGACTGAGGAGCCCCTGAAGAAGCTGCATCTGTCAGAGAGACAGAGGTGGAGGGCAAAAAACGGATCCATTGAACTAGGTAACATGGCAGATGCCAGAGTCTTTCCTGAATATCAGGCCAAGGGGAGAAGCCGAATCTGGGTAATGCAGACAGTCTTTCAAGAAGTTTAATTTGGGAGGAAAAGTCTGACATATGGAAAGAACTAGAGGGGAATTGGGGCTAAGGGATTGTTGAAGAAGATGGAAAAGTGTAGTCCCAGCGCAGCAGAAGGAGGCTGGCGACTTAGAAGATGGGCTCTGCACTTAGGCTGATCAGCATTTGAATCCCAGTTTGGCTTGTTCCGCAGCTGCATGACTTTAGGCTGGTTGCTTAACTTCACTATACCTCAGTTTCCTCACCTGCAAAACGGGGGTAATTATAATAGTATCCACTTCCCAGGGCTGTTGGAAGGACTAAATGACTGAAGGCATCAAAAGTGTTCAGCACAGCGTGCGGCACATAGTAATTGCTCGATAAATACTAACCCTTACTGCTATTAGGTCAAAAAGAAACAAGATAAGGAAGAGGTTTCAAGAAGGAGGTGGCAAGTAATATCAGATATAGCAGGTAGGACAAGGAGGTAGAAGGTGGAGAGAAGGTCAAGGACTTGGCAGAGAGCCAGGAGAAGCTGGAAAGAGGGAAGGACAAAGTAACTGCAGCTGAAGAGTAAGTGAGAGAAGACAAGATGGAGGCTGTAGGTGGGGAACACTCTGTGGCACGGGCGTTAGAAGAGAGAAGAAGTGAACTCTGATTTAGGCTGCAACAAGACAGTTGGAGGGGAAAGTTCTGAGAGTAGTTGGTACTAGGGGACAGAGGTGACACCATCTGTTAAATCTTTCAAAGATTATCTCAATTTGATACCACAGCTCTTCCCTTTGCTGTGCTAAGCCTGAGCGTCCAGGGAAAACTGGTCTACAAACAAGGAACGGGCACTAAAGAATGACTGTTTGTAAGTGGTGACATAACTCAGCGAGGAGGGGGTGGAAGGGTCAAAAAAAGAGGAGCTCAGACATGGGCTTGTCAAGTTTCGGAAGCCTGAGGAGCAAGTGGCTAGAGAGGGCCTGGCTCGGAGTCTGCTGGATGGTGGGAAGGACTCAAGCCTGAGACACGCTTAAGAGCCAGCAATAGCAGGTGGTCACCCAAACCTGGAGCACGGGTAAAATGACTGCCAGAAGGCAGGTGGCAGGAGAAGACAGTCCAGGAAAGATTGAGGCTGGTGGAGGAGAACAAGCCACAAAAGGAGAGGTATGAGGGCATGGGGGAAGATCGGGCCGTGGAAGGTGTGGCAGGAACATTTCTCCAGATGGAGTCAAAAGAGAACCCAAAACCAACCACATTTAGGAAGGGATTGAAGAGCCAGCCTTGATGGCCTAGCCATTAAAGTTCGGCACACTCCACTTCAGCAGCCCGGGTTCAGTTCTGGGAGCAGAACCACACCACTTGTCTGTCAGCAGCCATGCTGTGGTGGTGGCTCACAGAGAAGAACCAGAAGAACTTACAAGTATACACAACTATGTACTGAGACTTTGGGGTGGGGGGAGGAAGCAAAAAGGAGGAAGATTCACAACAGATGTTAGCTTAGGGCAAATCTTCCCCTGCAAAAGAAAAAAAAGGAAGGGATTGTGGACCCCATCTCAGTGGAACGATGAGGCAGAAACCAGATTTGGATTGGTGGTATGAAAAAGATGAAGTAGAGACAGTAAAGACTGCTCTCTGGAAGTTTGGTGTTCAATTACTGGAGATGTATAGGACAATAGCTATGGAGGCAAGGGCTCTGTTTTTACTTTTTTAAACAGTGAACAAGGTAAGCAAGACAACTTCAGGTGGGCAGGAGCAAATGGGAAGAGAGTGACAAAAAGGAGAAAGCTTTTTCACTAGACTGCCTGGAGCCCTTGTTAACTACGGCACTTAGAAATATTTAAATAACCAGAAAATTACCGGCACAAACCCTTCACCTGAACAGGGAAATTAATTGCATCTCTCTGTGGCATCTGCGAGTTCTTATCCATGGGGATAGAGAGCAAGTAACTGTTGCATGTGTGTTTCTCGGCTCCGTGTCGTTGGCCGGGAGTACCTTTCCCTGCAGCGCCCCCACCCCTGGTCTCCTGACACATTTTTAATCTTACTACAAACAGAGCTCCCCTTCCTAAGAGATTCCCCTCAGCTCACCATCAGACCTTATTGTTAACCAGTCCACACCTGAACTCCCTCTGTACCTTCCATGAGATTCTTCTGTGGCCGGGGTCACTGAGAGGATTCTTGCTTGCTTTCCTCCAGCCTTGGTCTTGTGCTGCTCGCATTCCTTGAGTTCAGGGCTGGGCACAGGTAAATTGGTCCTAAGGGAGGGTAGTACTGTCTGTGTCCTTCACGGCTTCGCCTTGTGATTTAGTTGTTTTTTCATCTTTTCTCTTTTTCAGTCCACTGTGTCGGATGCCCAGGGAAACAGAATCCTCAACTCCGAAAGAGCAAGGAGGGGTGGGGTGGGCGGGGTAGCTGGTGGAAGGACCGCGAGCAAACCGGTGCCGGCGGCCTCCGGGAGTGGCCGGCAGAGGGCGCGCCTGGACCTGGATTGGCGGCGGCCGCAGTTGGGGAGCCGACGCAGGGCCTGGCCGGGACACCAGGACTCGGGAAGCGCACGTGGGGCAGAGCAGCGCGTGAAGGCACGAGTGCTGCCCCGGAGCGCGCTGTCCCGGCTAAAAATACGCGCTGCCTAGCGCCGGCCGATTCCTCCCTGGGTCGGGGAGGCGCCTCTCGGAAGGAGCGACTTCTGGAGCCTCATTACTTTGGAAGGGAGATTGCTGCTCCAGGGCCGGACCTTCCGGGTTCCCGCGAAATCTGGCGCAAGCCTCGCACCGGACCACAGTCTTCTCATCTGTGGAATGGGGACCATTCATTTATTCAAGAAATATTGAGCGCCCATGTTGCGCCAGGCACTGCTCCAGGTGTCAGGCACAACTACCAGGCTCTTATTGCTGTGGAGTTCACGGTCTAGCGTTGTCCAGGGGACGGGGCGGGAGGAGGAATAGAATAAAGAAGCAAAGGAACAGGATACGTCCATATTTTCAAAAATGCCATGAGAAAAATAAAAGATGATGTGATACTGAGGAGTGATATGTAAGCTGGTACTAGAAGAATTCACCCTGAGAGACACGGAGGACACGTTCGAGGCAGTGGAAACTGCCTGGGGGAAGGCCTTGAGTCCGCAGAGCCTAGCCAGTTGGAGAAATGAAAGGCGGCGGAGGGCAGTGGCCAGGGAGAGGGCAGAAAGCCGGAGAGGGAGGCCCCCGCCAGGCCGAGCCCACGGTGGACCCTGAAATTAATCCACCGTGGTAGACATCAGAACAGCGGTGGTCTCGGGGAGGCTGGGATTGCCTGGAAGGGGCTCCAGAGAAATTTCTCGGGCGAGGGAAAAATACCCTGATTAGGGTGTTGACTACATGGATGGACACATTTATCAAAACTCAGCAAAGAGTGGTGCATATTGCTATATGTAGTTCAGCTCAAAAACAAAAGTGAGAGGCCCAGCTTGTGAGAGCAACCGTGAGCTGGGAAAGTCCTTCTGCCGCGCCTTCCAGCTTGCTCCGCAGACGCACACCGCAGCCCCGGGCGTGCGGTGCATCCTGCAGGGAGAGGGATGGCGGGGTACTGGGAAGGAGGCGTCCACACCCGGCAGTACGGGTAAGGGCGGTCCCGAGGGTGGAGGTGAGTGCTGCGCTCACAGCCAGAACCTAGGCTGCCGGCTCCAGCCTCCGCCTCTGTAGTCAGGGGCAACCTTGGCGATGCGCCCGCCGCCCCGCCCTTCGCGCAGACGCCAGGTGGCGGTTGGGGCGCAACTAGCCCGTTTGATTTCCCGCGGCCGGTGGAAAGGGGCGGAGGGGGGAGGGGAAAGGGCCCGCCGGCCAATGGGCTGGGTTGGGAATGGTCACGTGACAGCCTCGGGGCGGGGCCCAGGTGTACTTACGGGGCTCCGGGCGGGGGCCTCGGCCGCGGCGCGAAGTCCGGGAGGCGGGGCCGGCGTGCGGGTCGGGGGGCTGCTCCGCTAGGATTGGCCTGTGGCCCGGAGGCGGGGCCTGCGCGCGCCGCGGCTGCGGGCTGCGATTGGCCTCGGCTCAGGGCCCGCTGCCGGCGTGCGGGCGAGGCTCGGGGCGCGAGGACCGAGCGGGGCGGCGGGTTCGCGAGCCGGGGGGAGGGGCCGGGGCGGTGGCGGAGGCGGCGGCGGAGGAGGAGGAGGTGGCGGCGGGGGCCGGTACTGGACCCGGCGGGATGAGCGAGGCGGAGGCGGCAGCGGTGGCTACAGCGGCCCCCGCGGCGACGGTGCCCGCGACGGCGGCAGGGGTGGTAGCGGTGGTGGTACCGGTGCCCGCCGGGGAGCCACAGAAAGCAGGCGGCGGGGCGGGCAGCGGCGGGGTCGGAGCAGCCTCGGGTCCCGCTGCTGGGACGCCCTCGGCGCCGGGCCCCCGCACCCCTGGCAACCCGGCGACGGCGGCCTTGGGGACCCCCGCACCCCCCGCCCGGAGTCAGGCGGACAAGCCGGTGCTGGGTGAGGGGGGGGCGCGTGCCAGGGCGGCTCTTAAGGGTCGGCGGGCTGGGGGAGGGGCAACGTGGAGCCCGATGGGGTCGGAAAGCTGAGCGGGCCTGGCCTGGAGGCTCAAAGGTCTGGCTGGGCTGGGGGCAGCCGACCAAAGTGAGTTCCCCTTGTGGGAAATCCTGCCTTGCCTTCCTGGGCAGGAGGGCGTGGTCGACAGGTTCAGCTAGGGCCTTGGGGTGGAGGATAAAACCTCAGGGTCTGGCCACGCCCCCGGGGCGGTTGACTTGGCCTAGCTGACTCAGGTTAGTACTGGGCAAATATCTCAGCCCAGGAAGCAGGTGCACTAGGGACCCTTACATTGGGAGGGCTGGAAAAGCCCTCAGTTGTGACCTGAGGGCGGGACTTCGTGGACCAGGTGAGTACCCGGTTGTAGGTGAGGGGCCTGGATTTGTAGCATATGAGGAACTTGCCTTAGAGTTGGAAGGATTTTGAAAGCCTGAGCGCCGCTGCGTGGGGGCTTCTGTTTGATGGATCTGGGATGAGAATGCCTTGAAACTGCTAGGTGAAACCTGGTTGGCTTGCAGTTAAGCTTAATAGATAATAGGGAGGTAGGTTAGATTTTGGAGTGTCTCAAAACTGAGTCCAACTCCATCTCTTCCCCCCATCTTACTGTCCCCACTGCATCTCTGCCTGGCAGCAATCCAAGTCCTGGGCACTGTCAAATGGTTCAACGTCCGGAATGGTTACGGATTCATCAACAGGTATCCGAGGAACTCAGGGAGGGGGTGGAACGGGTGTCTTCCAAACTGGCTTGTGGGACTGGACACCTTCCCAGCCTCATCTCTACCCTGCCAAGGCACATGGTTGCAATGTCCAGCTGACGCTGATTGAAAGTCTTTAACCACAGCACAAATGTGGGCAAGATGAAACCTCCTCTACATTCTTCAAGGGCAGCAGAGGGTTAATGATCTAGGAAGTTGGCAAAGCTGGCTCTGATCCTCCCAGCTTGTCTGTCTCATCTTTTGGTTTAGTTTGCCCCCCTTTGGGGCAGAATGTCCCTGCTCTCTGTGCCTCAGGGCTCCAGGCTGGACTCCTCATTTCCTGTTTCAGGCAGTACACATAGCACTCTCATAACTCATCTCCCTTAGAGAGCTGTTGGCTCATTTGAATACCCCACCTGATGGGACTGAGGCTGGTGGGGGTGGGGGAGGAAGGGGCCAGCCCAGCCAGAGCTCCTGCTTTCTTGGTTCAGCAGCCCCACGCCCTCTCAGCACTGAGCGGGGCCTCAGTGGTAGATCTGAGCAGAGCCAGGTCTCCCCCAGTGGGCCCTTCCCCAGCCTGGGCACCCTGCCCAGCCCGGCCCTCCTGGGAGGCCCCAATTGCCTCTAAGCAGGCTGACCTTTGTGCAGATCCAAGTGTTTTAAAGCTAGAACATTTGTTCTAGGGAAGGGTCCCTCTCTAATTCTGGAAACTGAAGATCCCTGGGAGGTTCTAAAGGAAAACCTCTTCACTGCCCTCCTTGGGGTGCGAGGATAAACTGGGGTGATAGGCAGACGACTTATAGAGAATGAACCAATATCTTCTCTCTCATCCTTGATCCCTTGGTGTGTTGAGAGGGAGGCTGACCCTGGGCTTCACTGCCAGGCTGAGCATGAGAATAAAGTTTTGTGGCTGTTTGGAGCAAGTTCTTGACACATTGTCCCCTTAAACTTGTTCTGCACCTCTACCCCTGTCCCCACTTTCTCCCTACTTGACTGTAGAAGGAAGGAGACAGAGCGGAATTTTCCAGCCATGATGGGGGTTGGGGAAGTGGGGCGGTTGGCTAGGAACACCTACACCCAGCACTACCAGGTTCTAAGGTGCCCCTGGGGTAGAAGGTGGAGTGCTCAGCAGGTAAAGAGCTGGCCCAGCTCCTTCAAGGTGCCTTTGCCTTCCCCCTCCGCCCTTCTCATGAAGCCCAAGTTTTTCACTGAGGTTTTAGGTACATTCTCTTTGTACCAGCTTCCAGGGGCCCTGCTGGCTCTTGTCTTGCTCCCTGGGCCCTGTCTGCTCCCAAGCAGCCATGGAAGGCTGGAGAGAGTGGGCCCACTATCTTAGGAATGGGCAGCTAGTGAGGCTTCAGTGGAGGTGAGCGCCTCACCACATACCCCCTAACGACCCATCCTGTTCTGCAGGAATGACACCAAAGAGGACGTCTTTGTTCACCAGGTAAGAGCTAGGTTGGCATTCTGAGGGCAGGAACCCGCCCTCTCTTTGATGGCCTTCGCCATAATCCTTCACAGCACAGATCATCTTTTTCCAGCTTTTCTCTCACAACAGCATGCCCACCGGGAAATAGTTCTGCTCCCCATCTGCCTCAGGTGCCTGTATTAACTGCCATTGGCCCCACTTGTGTTGGGTTGTCTCTGTAAGAAATGTACTTGTTGCCCTCCAGGCACAGCACGCTCACTACCTACTGGGACCTGTTAACACTACAGGAATGAATCATAGGCAGTGTTCAGAGGGAAAGGACACAGGCTAGAAGTACTTGGGTGCAGTGGTTCTCCAAGTGTGGTCCCTGCACCAGCAGCATCACCTGACATCCAAATTCTCAGGCCCCACCTCAGACCTCCTGAATCAGTCAGACTTGGGGGAGGGGCCCAGCAGTCTGTTAACAAGCCCTCCAGGTGATGCTGATGCTCGCCACAGTTTGAGAACCACCGCTTTGGTGGAAAGAGCGCTCAGTGGGACTGAGGTAAGCAGCACAGTCCATTTTACCCGCTTTGCAACTTTAGACTTTCTCTGCTTTTGGTTTTGCGTTTGAGTTCATGTTTCTTGCCTCCCTTTTTGAAATCCCCAAGGGGTAAGGGGAGGAGGGAGTGTATCCTGGGGACAGTGGTAACTGCACAATCAGTCCTGAGGCCCCTAGCTTATGGCTTTTCCCCTCCTAAACTCTGACTACCTTCTTGCTCCGCCCTCCAGCCCCAGCCCACAAGTGAAATGATGAAAAGGATGAAATTGGGTGGTGGACCCAGCAGGGGAGAGAGAGGCTCCCGGCTTGCTGTCCTCACCTTTCTCATGGCCTTTCCCCTAACCAGACAGCTATTAAAAGAAACAACCCCAGGAAGTTTCTGCGCAGCGTTGGAGATGGGGAGACTGTGGAGTTTGATGTCGTGGAAGGAGAGAAGGTTTGGGGGCTGCTCTGGGATATAGAGTCGACCAAGCTTGTGGGAGGATGGCCTGGAGGGCATCTCAGGCTTTGGGCTTCAGGCTTTGGAGGCCAGCTCTTCCTCTGGCTGGTTAGCCCAGGCTGTGGGAGCAGGAACGTGTTCCCACGAAGTTGGCATTAACACTCTAGCTGCTCTAAGGGATGTCCTAAAGAACATGTCCCTGTCATCAGTCAGTAATAGCTGGGTTTTGTTGTAGTTCACCAAGCACTCCCATGTTTGCCCTCCACACAGGGCCCTGTCCCCAGGTCTCAGAGGCAGCCCTCTGCAGCAAGATGGACGGTTGCTGCCAGACCTCTTCTCCATCCCCAACTCCAGTCTTAAACTCCAAAGGGTCCAGTAGCAGCTAGTCCAAAGGACAAGTTGTACTTGTCCAAACACATGTCATTGCCCCCCTGGGGAGGGTGGAAAGAAGCAGAAGTTAGAGACGAGGGAAAGCCAGAGAGGGGAGTTTAGCTGGAAGAAGGGGAGGACTAATTCAAGCAAGTGTTGGAATGCTGTGCATTTGTCGTTGGAGCAAGTTGTGTTTCCTCCCCGCCTTCTTCCCAGGGTGCAGAAGCTGCTAATGTAACTGGGCCTGGGGGGGTGCCAGTGAAAGGCAGCCGCTATGCCCCCAATCGACGTCGGTTCCGCCGATTCATTCCCCGGCCTCGCCCAGCTGCCCCGCCACCCATGGTGGCAGAGGCTCCATCAGGCGGGACAGAACCAGGCAGCGAAGGGGAGCGAGCTGAAGACTCTGGGCAGCGGCCCAGACGAAGGCGCCCACCACCCTTCTTCTACCGAAGGCGCTTTGTGCGAGGCCCTCGGCCCCCCAACCAGCAGCAGCCTATGGAGGTGAGGGGAACTGGGAACGAGGGAAGCAGCTACCCAAGTCCTGGGAAGGGAGTGGGAGTTGGTGAGGATAGAGACACAGAGTCCCCAGAGGAAGCGGAACTGAGGCCTGGGAAGAGCTGTGGAGACCTGCGTCCTGGGCACCTGGTGTCCCACCTGCTCACCGAGGCCTTTGTATGTCCCCAGGGCACTGATGGGGTAGAACCCAAAGAGACAGCCCCATTGGAGGGGGACCAGCAGCAGGGAGATGAGCGGGTCCCCCCACCTAGATTCCGGCCCAGGTACCGAAGGTAAGACTCCCTCTCCGGAGCTCTATCTTCCCCTTCACATCCAGTATTGGTCCCCAGGGGGAAGGGGACAGGAGGATGGGAGGGGGAAGAGCTAAGTTCTAATAAGAGCCTGAAGCTAGTGGTGAGGAGGGCTGGGTAGCTGAGCAATTACTGTTGAGGTTCCCAGGGAGCAGCAGGCTCTAGGGGCTGCATGGCTGGCTCCTGGGGGTGGGGTCCGGGTGAGGATGGGGAAGCAGCTAGTCCTCCTCTGCTGGAGGACTGCTGGGAGGGAGGGAGAGAGGTGGTCTGAACTGGGCTCCCTGCTCCCTTCAGGGTCCCCACTTCTCTCCCCAGGCCCTTCCGCCCCAGGCCACCCCAGCAGCCTACCACAGAAGGTGGGGATGGCGAGACCAAGCCCAGCCAAGGCCCCACTGATGGTTCCCGGCCTGAGCCTCAGCGCCCACGAAACCGCCCCTACTTCCAGCGGCGACGGCAGCAGCCCCCTGGACCCAGGCAGCCCACAGCCCCAGAGGTGAGACCTTGGATTGTCTACCCAGGGTGCAAGGGGATGAAAGAAAAAGCTGGGGCCGACTTCCCTTCTTCCCTTCCTTCCTTCTATACTCTTCTTTTCCCTTCTCACTCTATTCCTTTGCTCCCCTGCATCCTGGCCCTGCCCCCACCCCCATCCCACCTGCTTCTGTGCACCCTGACACCCAAGAGCCAGTACTGCTGGGCGCACTCCTGGCAGGCACCCCACCTACCAAGAAACCCTAGCAGAGGCAGTCGAGCCCGTGTCACCCCCTGCAGACTTCCCTCTCAGCTCCACTTGGAGCCACAGCACCAGCTTGTGGATGTGAGAACTGGGGAGGAGTGGGAAGGGGCAATGGGCATGGAAGAGACAAGGTGGGAGAAGGTTGAAGCTGGGGTTCTAAAGAACAGGAGAATCTCAGTAGAACAGTCCTGTTCTCTAGACCTCAGCCCCCATCAACAGTGGGGACCCCACCACCACCATACTGGAGTGATTCCAACTCAAAGGATACCCAGAGCTACCATCTGGTGAGTGGCTGCTCTTGGGGAGGCCCAGGGCAGGTAGCCATGAGGGCAGGGCACTGGGTCATGAGAAGCGGCTGTTGTGACTGTCCATTTCTTTTTCTCTCTCAGGTATCTGCCAGTTTTTCCAACTGACCCGTACCCTATCCAGGACCCCCTCCCCCCTTTCCCATAATTCATGACATCAAAACATCGGCTTTTCCCCCTTTTCCTTGAGACTCAGGAGGGCCAAAGCAACAGCCTTTTGCTTTTTTTTTTTCTCTCCCCTACCAAGGGTTGAAGGAAGGGATCCATCTTTATTGTTCAGAGGCACCACCTCCCTCCCCTAAATCAGGCTGAGAAGGAACCAGCCAGCTCTTACCTCCTCCTGGTTGTTTTTCTTTCCCACCCCAGTTTATTTTTTGTTTCCTCTCTACCCCTACCCCCGACCTCTGAAGCCATTTTATGAACTGTCATGTGCCACCTGAGCCTCCAGTAAAAACAAAAACAGGCTTTCCTGTCGTTTTGGTCTCTGCCTCTTTTCTGTTTGGATACTCGCTGATCGCTCCCTGTTGAAGGTGGGAGGAGGATGTGGGGCAGTGGGCAGGGCCTGCTCTGGACTCCGTGTGCCCCTGTTTCTAGCTGTGCAGCTCTGAGGGAGTGCCTTCACCCCGTGACGTTCACTTTCCCCATCTGTAAAATGGGGATTCCTCCCTTGTAGAATGAGTGTTTTGTAAAGTGCCAAGAGCAGTGTCTGGCACTTGCAGCTACAACTTATGGAGCATTTACTACTGTTAATAAAAGCAATGACCAGAAGTATAACTGGAAGCACGAGTGATAGCATCCAGAGGATTCTGCAGCCTCGGGCTAAGGCAGGATAGAGAGGAGGCAGAGGGGGGAAGGGAAGTCACAGTCCCTGTCTCAGCCATCCTTGAGTGCCTCCACACGACAGGACGCGCGTCTCATACAGTGACTTTATATACGTATCTATATATATACATTTAGTACAACAGACCTTCAGTTTCTTCTCCCTTCTTTTTCAGACATATACAAAAATATCTGAAGGCTCCTCCAAGCCCAGGGTTTACAGGCAGCCTTTCAAATTCTTGTTTCCTTTAGCTGGTCAAAAGCCTGTGGGTGCAACACCCTTCTAGGATGAGAGAGGAGGAAAGAGCTGGGACCCCCACCTGGCAGCCTTGGGGAGCAGTGGGGGTAGGACCCAGAGCCCTAAGTCTAGAGGTGGGAGCCTGCTGTCCCTTCCCTTCGCCACATAAGGGCATGTGTTCCCTCTCGCCGTGGAAAGTGGAGCGAGAGAACTGAGCCTGCAGTGACAGAGGTGAGGTTAGACCTTGGGAGGGTGCATCCTTTGCCCTGGAGGGGTCAAAACAGACCACCCCTTCACCCAGAGTCTATGTGGCAATAATTCAGAGAAAGTGCCAGAGAGTGGGAGGAGTCCAGGGTGGCAGGACACTCAGTTTCTCTTCTCCAGTCCTGCTCTTGGCTTCACTTGCCCCTCCACTAAACAGTCAGTCCTAACGCCTCCCCCCTCCAATCCCCCTTCTCTAGCAGGGGGATGAAAATATTCTGGAGCTGAGGCTGGAAGGGGTGGGGGTGGGCTATGGAGGATGGAGGGGACGAGAGGGGAGAATGGCCCACCCTGATGACCACAGCCTAACCACAACACATAAATAATCCAAGAGTCACACGAGGGGATTGAGGGGGTGCTCAGACCACCCTTCCCTCCAGCTTCCCAATTCCACCAGGCTGCAGGGTTTCCTCCACCCTGGAAGTAATGGGGAAGAGAGGGTTAAAGTGCTGCAGAGAAGGAGGGGGCTCTGAGGGGGGTAGAGAGCACCGGCTCTCCCACCCCTGCCTGCCCTCAGTCATTCTCATCTGGCCCTAAATACTCAAGTTCCGTGCTGGGCTTCACCTCCTGCTCTAAAAGAGAGGGTGTCCGGTGGAAAGCGGCTGAGATCTGGTCAAACGTCCGGCCTCGGGTTTCAGGCACTCTTAAGAAGGTGAAGATGAAGAAGCCAAGCAGGAGGACCGCAAATAGAAGGAAGACGTAGGGACCCATAGCATCCTGGGACAGGTGGAAAAAGAAGTGTTGACTGGGGGGAGCGAGGGATGGTCTCAGGCAAGTCAGGAACTAAAGACCCTCATAGGGAGCTGGGATACTGCAGAAAGCAAGTGGCTCCTTTGCAGGACAATGGAAATTACCAGGAATGAGAATTTAGTGAAAAAAGGATTCTCTGGACCCCAACTCTCCTATAGTTTCTCTCTCTTTACTATCCTGAGTTATTGAACTCAGGGTGGATTCCCAGACATTTGCAGTATTAATATGAAGTTTATAATTTTATTCCCAGCGTACATATGTTATGCCACTAGTTTGTTTTGAAGACACCTCTGTGGCTCTCCAGCTCCCTTCTTTCCTTTGATTCTGGTGGAGCAGGTGGTCTTCAGGGCCCATGTGATCTACCAAAGTGATCCCCAGACCAGCAGTCTATGGGCCAGGGGAGTCCCTGACTGGAAAGCAAGCGGGCTAGCTGTGAGTTGCCCTCCTCTGGCTTACGGTGTGGGAGAATGGGACAGGGGCAGGAGACCTACCGCGACATACTGGAAGCCCATGCCAATGATGAAGTTGCACGTCCAGTTGGAGAAGCCAGCCACAGCCATGGCTGCCGGGCGGGGTCCCTGGCTGAAGAGCTCAGCCACGATGAACCAGGGGATGGGGCCAGGGCCAATCTCAAAGAATGCCACAAAGCCAAAGATGGCCACGATGGAGACATAGCTCATGGCTGGAACTCGCTCCTAGTGGGGGACCAGGCAGGAAGGGTGGGGAACTCAGGTCAGGTCTTTCTGGATCTTCCTTTGCCCTCCATCCAGAGAACTGAAATCTATTCCTCCTAGTAGCTCATGGTGGTGGTGGCGGGGGGGTGGGGGAGGGATTAGGGGGTCTGCCACCCTTGGTTAGAACAGGGGATTGAGCATTTCTGAACGCTGACATTCAGCTGACTGCCCTATGCCAATTCAGGGCAGAGGGGATGTCATGTCTCTCAGCTCTTATGATGGCTGATTCCCCCTTGGTTCTACAGCTGGGTCCTTAGGAATTGTTCCTGAGGTTTGAGAGTGGCTCTCCTTCTCGGCTGCCAGAATTGTGCTACAGCTTCCTCCCAGAGTGGGAGAAAATACAGCCTGGGTCCCTCAGGAGCATAGACCACAGTCCTGGCACACGGGCTGGCCCCAGGATGGAAGGCATGTATGTTGAGGAGGGGCTTTGGCTGTTCACAGAGCCTCTTGGGGCACTTCCCATGAGTTGGGCCTCCGGTCCCCTTCCATCTCCCTAGGCCTCACCAGCAGAAGCAGAGCCACAGTCATCAAGATGGCACAGCCACACATTCCCGCCAGGCCCAGGAGATGGAGTGTCCGGCGCCCAGCTCGTTCTACCAAAAACACCTGTGGGCAGAGAAATGGGCTTGGCAGGGGGCCTTCAGTGCACAGGAAGTAGAAGGGGTTGGGTGTGTGGGGGCCACCAAGAGTAGACCTCCAGGACACCCAGGGATGTGAAGCCAATGGTGGGGGCCCTTCCAGAGTCCAGCAGTTACCGAGACCAAGGTGAAGACTGTGTTGACCACACCAGCTCCTATGGTGGCATAGGCTGGCTGCCCTACTCCTGCCTTCTCGAAGATGCTGGTTGAATAATAGAAAACCTAGAGGTGGGGGAGAAGAAAAGGAGATGGCAGGGATGTCCCTTCCTCCCCTGCAGCCACACCAAGCTGGACTGACCCTGAGTTTTAATGGAGGGGGCTGGCTCCCTTCTCCCCTCCTCTTGGGCTGTTCCCTAACCCTTGCCCCTCCCAGAGGTGCCGCATACATACAGCGTTGATGCCCGATAGCTGCTGGCTGAGCTGCAGCACAACTGCAATGACTAGGGGCTGCCGGTGGACACGGCTGCCCAGGAGCTGGAGCAGGGACAGTGGCCGCTCACGCTCCAGCTTCCGCTTCTCTTCCTTTAGCTCAGCCAGCACTCCAGACACGTCAGCCCAGCCTGTCAGGCGCTTCAGACCTGAAGGTGAGGAGGGTCAGCCTGAGAGGGCAGGGAGGGGGCCTGGGAGGACAGGTGCTAGCAAGACAGGGTAGAAGCTCACTCTTTCTGGCAGGCCCCTCCAGGTTCCGGCTGATGTAGAGGTAGCGAGGGCTTTCTGGGCAGAAGGGCAGTAGGACCAACTGCAGAAGGGCAGGCAGCACTGTGATGCCCAGGAGCAGTGGCCATAGGGTGGCAGTGCCCAGCATAGACTCCAAGCCCAGCACCTGTGGGAGAAGGATGGGAAGGAGGGCAGGCCATTCAGCCCATTCCCCAGAGCCCCATCCCAAACCCCTGCCTAGCCCCACACGAGGCCAGGCCCAGTCACCTGGGCGATCAGAATGCCAATGACGATGGCCAGTTGGTTGAGTGTCCCCAAGGCACCCCGCAGGTGAGTGGGGGCGATCTCCCCCACATACATGGGCACCAGCCCTGACGTCAGCCCTGGACAAAGGGAAGAAGAGAAGGCTGAGGGCAGCTGCCCACTCCCACCCCCAAACCCAGGGATAGTGAAGGAGAGCAAGGCACTAGGCAGGCCATGGTGCCTGTGGGTACCTGAGTAGGCGCCAATGAGGAACCGTCCAAGAATGAGCATCTCATAGGAGGCAGCAGTGTCAGCCAGGCCCATGAGGCTGCCCCCCAGCACTGCCAGGGCATTGTTGACCAGCATTGCCCTTTTCCTGGCAGGCAAAGAGTGGCGACGTAAGAGTCAGGGCACCCGTGCTGTGACTACGTTCCTGTCTCCCACCCTTGTCCTTCAGCCCCATACCTTCCGAGCCACTGAGAGATGATGCCAATGAGGAAGGAGGAGATCATGCCGCCCACAGAAAAGATGGCCACGGAGAGAGCCCAGAGGGTGGTGAGGGTGCCTGGCGGGATGGAGCTGGGCCCCTCAGGCCCCTGCCTCCCCAGCCATGTCTCATTGTAGCTCTGTTCAATCACCTGGGGGCACAGCATAGGAGTGATTCGGTGGAGACCCTTCCCTCTCTGCTCACCCCTGACATCCCCTGCCTCCTTGTTTGGGCACCCCTACTCTGCCAGCTGCAGAGGCCTCACCTTCTGTGGGGCATTGATGACCCCAATGTTGTAGCCAAACTGCAGGGAGCCAAGCACAGCAGAAAATACTGCGAGGACCAGGGTCCCAGTGACTCGCTGCTGAGGCGGTTCCCCATCCTGGGCAGGCAGAAGCAGAGAGGAGGCACATCACACTGAATAGTGGTTCCTTGCCTTCTTCCAGGGGCCCAGGCCGAGCCGGAGCCTTAAGATGCTGGGTTCCATCCAACGTGCTGGGTGAGGGAAACTGGGCCATATTAGGAATCGCCAGAAGAGCTCAGTGTAAACAGGAGCAGGAAGAACCAGACAGTAACCAGGGCATGGGGGAGAAACTGGATGTTTGAGATCAGCAGGCAGAGAAATGTTTGGGACCTAGGACTCACAATTCCTCTGTGACCTTGGGACAGGCTTGGCCTTAAGAGCCCTGAGTTCAGATTTGTGTGACTTTGGGCAAGTCCCATCCCCACTCTGAACCTAGGCTTCCTCTAGCTTAGGGGACACAGGGCTAATGTCGCCTGCTTTGCCTACCTGTCAGAGAAAGTGTGAAAATCAAAATTAAGTGTTAACAGTATCCCCGACAGTGCTGGTTTCATAAACTGACCCAAGCCTTATCATCATCAGCCTCTGTCCTCTTCCCTCCCCTCCGGGGGTTCTCTCAGCGGCTCCTGGAAGCCCCCAACAAGCTCAAGAAGGGCAATTCCAAAAAGGACATCGCGGTCATTCCTTCCAGCCTATGGCCCTTGGGGTGGCCTTCTCTGTCTCCGCCCTGGGCCTCCCCTCCCCCTCTAAGCTCCAATGAAAGGCAGGGGGCCATGCCCGGCTTTTGCCTGGGAGAATCACGCTCAGGGGATGGGGGCGGGAAGGTGGTGTGAGGGGCGGTGGCGGTGGTGGCCTCTGGCGGCACAGATTGTCTCCAAGCGGAAACCTGAGCTCGGGGAAGGGGGGCTGACACTACCCCCCGGTCCCTCCACCAACCATGGGGCCAAGGGAAAGTTCAGCGTCTGGGAGGACAGCCAGGAGTGGGGGTGGGGACCCACGGAGATCCTCCGGTCCTCGAAAAACTACCCGCGAGCCGGGACAGACGGACAGCTCCTGGAGGGCAAGACCTGTCTGGACCTGCTTTCTCAAGCTGGATCGAGGGCAGGGTGTTCCCAGTCCCGGCGCAACGCGCCGCACACTAGAGAATGGCCCGAACCCCAGACTCGCAGAATCCACTTGCGGCTTGTGGCCCTGGACGGTACCCCAAACCCACCCTGCCTCTTGGAGGGACTGGAATCCGACTGTCACGGGTTGGCCAGCCCGGGCATAAACAGCCAGGTTTCCATCCTCACCCCCTGCGCCTGCGCAGGGACCGCCCCCTAGTTGACCCCAATCGCGACCCCAGCCCCAAAAAAGCCGGACCCATGTCCCCGTCCCGCCCTCGCATGCTGAACCCTACTTCTGAGCCGATCTGTTGAAAACCCGACGGCATCTCGTCTTAGGAGCTGGAGGCGCAGGAGCTGCAGTAGATGAGAGCGAGGCGACAGGGGGTCTGCGGTTCCGGCCTGGCGGGCAGAGGACGCGGGGACGACTGGGGTCCTGGAGTGATGTGTGGAGGGCGGGCCTGGCGGGATCCACAGCCACAAGCCAAGGAGCCGGAGAGCAGCTCCGGGAGATCTGGCCCAGCCGGGCCGGGGGAAAAGACCCGAGGCGCCCCCGCAGCCCCCCGGCCACGCCCTTCACAACACTCATTGGCCAGGAGCCCGCACACCCCAGAAGGCCACGCCTCCTCCCCGAGCCCTGGGTTTGGAGTTTGGCAGAGTCGTCGCGTCTGCCAGTGAGGCCACGCCCCCTCAGCGTGCCGGCGGGACACACCCCTCAGGTTCCCGCCAGCAGCCGGCTGGGAAGGTTTGGGAAAAGGGTCCCGGGAGCTCAGACGGCCCCGCCCCTCCTCGTGTGAAGACTCCGCCCACCAGCCAAAGTTCTGGGCTGAAGAAGCGACTTAAAAGTGCTGCTCCTGGGCTCGGGACGGCGAGGTCTGAGAGGAGGGGATGGGCCAGGTATACTTGGCGGCCTGAGACCCGGCGCGCGCGGCGGCGCGCGGGGTGGGTGAGGAGCAATGGCCTGAAGTAACCCAGAGCGGTTATTTTTAGCTCACACGTCGGGAGACGTCAAATGTCAGGTCCCGGGTGTCCTGGCTTGTCCCGGGCAGGGGAGGGCAGGGAGATGGAGCCTTAAAGGGTCCGCGACACGCTTTCTACGCGGGGGTGGCCTTGGGGGACAGGAAATTCCGTTCCTAGTGGGTCGGGTGTCTGGGCTTGGTGGTCCTCTTTCCATGCATCCCAGCTCCCGGCCCTGTCCATTTGGCCCTTCCCCCACACTTGTTCCCCACTTTTTCTGGAGGAGGCCCGAGGGACAGTTGGTCACATCAACCACGCCACCAGCCCTGAGGTCTCTGAGTCGTCACTCATGTGCTGGCCGCGTGGACAACTTGGACACACTCTCTGGAGGCTGCTCGGGGTTTGAATTCCCGGCTAAATCCTGCACAGCCAGGAGGGCGCGACCTAGAGTCGGCGTGTCCTGAGAGAAGCGGAACACTCTGAATACCCAGGGCGCGCGGCTCCGAAGCGCGGAGCTGTAGTGCCACCTGGAGGGAGAGCGAGGCTCCGCAGCACATCGGCCAGGGTAGTCTCCGGCCCAGTGTCCCTCGCCATTCTGCCTCTCTAAGGCTTCAGTTACATCCTACCCACTCCTCATTCTGGAGCTCCAGAGCTAAGTGTTCAACTACCGCCTGGATGGGGCAGCTCACACGATCAGCAGGTCCAAACCTGCTCCTCCTTTCTCATCCCAGTGAATGGTCCCATTAGCCACCCTATCACTCCTATCAGAATCCTGGAAGTCATGCTTGATTCCTCCGCTCCTGCACAGCGCCCCCCCCCACCCCCCCCATTCAGTTAGTTACCAACATTGGTGTTTTGACCTCCTAAAGTCACAATTCATCTCATTTTCTCCACCTGCGCTGCTGCCTCTTTGGTCCAGACCATCACCTGATTGACTGGTCTTCCTGCTCCTCCTCTTCCTTACAATGGAGGGCAGAGTACAATAGTACCAAAAGTTCAGCCTCATCACTCCTGCCCCCCAAATCATTGGCTCTTTGTTGCCCCCTCTGTCAAGTTCAAACCCCTTTTCAGAGTGAACAAAACCTCCTTCCTTTCCTATCTCTGCCTCACCTTCTATCCTCTCCAAGTTTTAGTCAATACCTAACTCCTTCTTGCACCCAGAACACACAGCGTCGTTCCACTCCTTGGTGCCTTTGTCATACTAATTCCCCAGTCTGGAATACCAGGAAACTCCTATTCATCCCTCAAAAAACCCTCAACTCCTCTCTGAAACCTCCCTTGGCTTTCCTCCAGAAAGCCATGTGTCCCCAGTGTAGTATGTTGTCATCATTTCTTTTCTGTACTTCAACCCTGAGGACAGAAAGTCACCCTGTTTACCTCTGTATCTCCAGCACCCAGCCTAGGGACGGGCACTCAGTAAATGTTTGCCGGATGAATGAAATGAGGGTCTGCTCCTGATGACCAAGAATGCAGACTGGGGAGCAATCGCAAAGGAGAATGGCTTTGTGATTTGGTGAATGGCTCTAACTGTCTGACCAAGGGGATATAGATGAAGAACTAAGGTCTGAATATTGAGGATCATTTACGAGTAGAAAGGAGCAGAAGCGATTGATGGGAGTAAAGAGGGACGGATCAGGAAGGTAAAAGGAGAACCAGGGATTCTGAAATACCACAAAGGGAGAGGAGAAAAGCCTAGAAAGGTGCCCAGAGGAAAAAGGGACTAGGAGGGAGGCAGAAGTTGGGGGCAGATGATCAGTCAGTGTAGTAGGTGGAGTGCAGGGCTGGGGTCCAGCACCCTGGGGTCTGTCCTGCCCCTTGGGGCCAGGCACATCCCTGCTTTCATTTAGATGTCTCTCAGGGTCCCTTTTAGGTGTTTAAACTCCAGGGAACGTGGACTCAAGGAAAGCCAGTCAGAGCTGGGTATAGGAGTTGGAGTAGTTTAAAGAGTGTGGGGAAAGTGATGGGGAAGTAGAAGAGGAGACAAGAGAGGAATAAGGAGAGAGTTGGCAGGGAGGAAGAAAAGTCATGGAAGGTGGGGGAAAGAGGTTGATTGATAGAGGATTGGAAAGGAAGGAGAGACACATGACACAAGTGGGAACTTTGCATTGGAGTGTGTGTGTGTGTGTGTGTGTGTGTGTGTTCTCGCATAGTAATCCTTGGCCCATTTGATCTCGGAACCAATTGTCGCCCTTCCTAAATTCTGCCCTATTTCATAGGGAGCTAATTCGTGCAGGCTTTTGTTTTCTAAGCTCGTGTGTTCAGTGCCTTCTGACTGGGTTCAGCCCACGGTAGGTGAGTGATCAGAGGGCAAGAGAAAGCCAGGATATTTCTCCGTCCCTCTCTCTGCTTCCAGCTCCAACTCTACAGACCCACTTTACTTCCAGCTTCTGGAGGGAAACCTCGACTCCTGAGCTCCAGCAATGCTGTCTCCTCCCTTCCGTCCCTTCGCTGCATTTTGTCTGTGTGTTAGGGTCTCAGGTGCAGAGCATTGAATTAATGACACAGTTCTTGGTACATTGTCTTCATTGATCTATGTCTTATTCTGTTTTTATTTTTAAAACTATTCTTTTATTTCCATACCCATTTCTCGTTTGTCTTCACTCAAAAGGCAACCATTCCAAGTATTTAATATGCTCATTTTTTTCTTTCTGCGCTTGCAAAATATGAATTGTTTTATGTGCAAATATTTTTTTAGTTAAGATTTTTATTTTTCCTTTTTCTCCCCAAAGCTCCCCCGGTACATAGTTGTGTATTTTTAGTTGTGGGTCCTTCTAGTTGTTGCACATGGGACACCGACTGAGTGTGGCCTGATGAGCGTTGCCATGTCTGCGCCCAGGAGCCAAACCTGCGAAACTCTGGGCCACCGAAGCGGAGCCCGCGGACTCAACCACTCGGCCATGGGGGTGGCCCCTGTGCAAACATTTTTAATTTATATAAATAGTATCTTGTTATGAATTTCATCCTGATCTTACTTATTTTCAGCAAGCGCTACGTTTTAAAAATCCATTCAGGGGCCAGCCCAGTGGCCCAGAGGTTACCTTTGCATGTTCTGGGTCCCGGGTGCAGACGGTGGCAGCGCTTATCGAGCCATGCTGTGGCAGGCGTCCCACATAGAAAGCAGAGGACAATGGGCACGGATGTTAACTCAGGGTTAGCTCAGGGCCAATCTTCCTCAGCAAAAAGAGGAGAATTGTCAGCAGATGTTAGCTCAGGGCTAATCTTCCTCAAAAAAAAAAAAATCCGTTCATGTTCTGTGGTTATCAAATTTATTGTTGCATAATACCCCATAGTATCAGTCACACCACATTTTACTTGCTCACAAAGTCACTGATGAGCACCATGTGACCTCCAGTTCCCAACTGCAACAAATAATGTGGCAAAGAACATTTTCATACAAGGTTCCCTATGGAGTCCTATGAGAACTTCTTTGGGAGATATATCTCTGCCTATGCCCATGTCCATGTCTTTGTTTATATCCATCTCCATGAGCAGAATTGCTGAGTCACAGGGTATACTTATACCTAATTTGACTAAGAACTGCCAGCTCGCTGGTCACAATGGCTGTCCCAGTCTCCACTCCCATCAGCAGTGTGGGAGGGGTCTGCCACCACCTCACCCTCTCAGTCAGTGTCTGCCCAGAGGCAGCAGAGTTAAGGATGCTGGGTCCAAACTGCCTGAGTTTGAGCCCCAGCTCTGCTACTTACTAACTTTGAGCCCTTGAGAAAGTTACCTAAGCTCTTTGTGCCTAATTTACCTCATCTGTAAGATGAGAAGGGAGATAATAATAGTATCTGCATTTTAGGGTTTTAATAAAGGTGAATAATGTAATACTCATATAGTGCTTAGAGTAGATTGAATTGAATAAGGTTTTTTATTTTTTTAAACAGCTTTATGGAAGTATAATTGACAAACAATAAAGTGCACATATTTAAAATGTACAATTTGATAAGTCTTGATATGTAAACACCCGTGAAACCGCCCCACAGTCAAGACAATGAACATATCCATTATCCCCCAAAGTTTCCTTGTACTTCTTTGTAATCCCTCCCTTCAGCCTTTTACCCCACCCCTAGGCAACCACTGATCTGCTTTCTGTCATTATAGACTAGTTTGCATTTTCTAGAATTTCATATAAACGAAATCATACAGAACGTACTCTTTGTCTGGCTTCTTTCACTTAACATAATTACTGACCTTCATCTATGCTGTTTGGTGGATCAAGAGTTCATTCCTTTTTGTTGCTGAAATTATTGATTTGATTATCAGTAATAATCAGTTTGATTATCCATTCATCTGTTGATGAACATGTGGGTTATTTCAGTTTTAGGCTTTTGTAAATAAAGCTGCTAGGAACGTTCATGTACAAGTTTTTGTATGGACACATGCTTTCATTTCTCTGGCAAAATATCTAAGAGTAGAATGGCTGGATTATATGATAGGTGTATATGTAACTTTTCATGAAACTGCCAAACTGTTTTCCACAGTGGTTGTACCATTTTACATTCTCACCAGCGATGTATGGGGTTCCAGTTCCTCTGTTCCCTCACCAGTGTTGACGAGGGTCTTTTAAAATCCAGAATGGACTATACAAGATTTTAATCAAATACATGAGAAATTGTTTGGATTTCTATTTGTCAGTTCAGTAGATGAACAGTGATATCTTACCAGTTTTCTTTGATTACTTACAGTTTGGAGCATCCCTTTAAACACTTGTTAGCACCTTGGCTTTCTTTTGTAAATTCCCTTCTTATAGTCTGCCTGCTTTCTCTGGTAGTATTTTTCTTGTTGATTGGCAAGACATTAAAAAGAAAATCAGTTCTTTGTCAGATTTGGACAGTGCAAATATTTTCTCTCATTCTATGTCTGCCTATTAATTTTTCCCTGGTGAACTTCATTGAATAGAAATCTTTAATTTTGATATAATCAAAATGATCTTTTTTCCCCTTGTGGTTTGTGATTTTGAAAATGTACATATGTTCTTTTCCATCTCTGCACATTCAAAGGTATTCTTTTCCATTTTTTCCCCAATAACTTTAGAGTTTTACTCTTGAATTTATATCTTTTATTTCTTTTTCTTTTTCTTTTTTTAGTAAGGAAGATTAGCCCTGAACTAATATCTGTGCCCATCTTCTTCTATTTTATATGGATGCCTGCCACAGTACGGCTTGACAAGCAGTGCTAGGTCCGAGCCTGGGATCCGGCCAGCGAACCCCTGGCCTCTGAAGTGGAGCGTGAAAACTTAACCACTTTGTGCCACCAGGCAGCCCCACGTTTATGTCTTTTTAATCCATCTAGAGCACACTTATTTTGGGTGTTAGGGATCCAATTTATTTTTCTCTTATTGAGTCACATATCAAATTCTGATATATACAGTGTCTGTCTCTGAGTTTGTATTCTGTTCCATTGGTGTATCTGTCTGTTCTTGCACTAATATCATACTGTTATTGTTGCTGTCTTTCAGGATGCTTTGTAGCAAGTTTAAATTTCTGGAAGGGCAAGACCCTTCTTGTTGCTCTTTCCTTTCAAAGTTGACGTAACTATCTGTGGTCTTTTATTGCTCCATACAATTCTGGGGGTAAACTTATCAAGAC
The DNA here is from genome assembly GCF_041296235.1 of Equus asinus. Lineage (NCBI taxonomy): Eukaryota > Metazoa > Chordata > Mammalia > Perissodactyla > Equidae > Equus > Equus asinus. The sequence continues at coordinate 11,963,215 of NC_091802.1, forward strand.
CTTTAATAAAAAGAAAGGTGGATTTTTATTGGTACTATATCAAATTATAAGTTATTCTGGAGACAACTGATATCTTTATACTGTTGAATGATCCCATTTTAAGAGCATGGATTATTTCTCTATTTATTCAGGTCATCTTTTATGTGCCTTACTTGAATTAAAAGTTTTTTTCCACTGAGGTCTTGGTTAATTCCTAGATGCTTTATAATTTTTGTCACTGATGCAAATTGAAATGTTATTTTTTATTACATTTTCTGATGATTATTGCTGGTGTGGTAAAATACTAGTGTTTTTTTCCTGTAGGTTGATCTTATTTACAGCAACCTTGCTGAACACCCTTGCTGGTTCTAATAGTCTCCCTATTGACGTTATTTGCTTTTCTAAGTAAATGACTATATCATCTGAAAATCAGTTTTATTTTGTCCCTTTCAGTCTTTGCACTACTTATTTCTTCTCTTTCCTTGTAGTATTGATCAAGACCACCAGGACTTTGTCAAACAAAAGTGCTAACAGTGGGCATCTTTGTGCCTTTCTCAATCATAAAAGAGATGAGTCTAAAATTTCTTCATTAAGTATGAGAATTTTCTTTCTAATCTTTGTTTGCCATGGGTTTTTATCTTAAGCAGGTGTTGAAACTTAAAAATGCTTTTTAAAATTATTGATTGAGGTAACTGTAATTTTTTTTCCTTTAGTCTATTAATGTCATGAATTACATTGATGGATTTTCTAATATTGAAACACTTGCATTCCTGGGATAAACTGTCCTTGTTTGTGATGTATTACTCTTTAAATGTATTTCTATATTTGGTTAAGTTTTTCAGAACTCAGAACACATTTTCCCATAGAGGCAAAGAAGTTGGTTTGGTTCCCAGACCGGGTTGCTTACCTCATAATATGACCTGTCATGCCCTGCTGTGGTGTATATCCCCTAATCTAACCCAATTTTCCAACCAGACTCGATCTTTCAAACTCTTCCAGTGTGACCTCTGGACTCAGCGTCTGTCATCATCCTTATATGCCCGGGGTCTTCTCTGAATGTTCCTTTCCTAGACCTTACTGAAGCCTGGTTTTCTTGGAGGACACACTTCCCCAGCAGCCCTCTTAATAGAGGCTTGTGTTTTGGTTTCACTTCACATACCTGAGGGTCCAGAGCCGGGAGTGTTGCTCCCGAATGCTACTTCTAGACCATTCTTCTTCCTTCAAAATCCTCTGTGCCTTTGAAGTTCACGTCTGGAAGTAATATCAACTACCACATCTAATTGTTGCTGGGGTCTTCCAGCCTGGTCATTCACCCGCATTCACTGATAACTTTAACACCTGGCTCATAGTCATCCTCTTTAACCTATGTTCCTATCATCATTGTTGTTGACTTCAAAATCCATCAGGGTATTCCATCTAATTGCAGCCTCTCGGTCCTCAGTTTCATCTCCAATGATCTTTCTCTTTAGCCCACCCTCACACTCACACCCTGGGCTTTGTCATCTCCAAAAACAACCTCTTTCAATTTATTGAATTCAAGCCCCCTACCCTTGATGATCGCCTCCTAGCCTTCCAGTTCACAAGTATCCCCATTCCTCTCACTTCATGGAGATCTCTAAACCATTGACTCTCTCGGTTTTTCACTATCCACCAACACCTTTTTATGCTTACTCTCCTTCTTGCCCAATTTATATCCATGATCTAACACATAATCACTCTCATGCAAATACTTTAAAATCTTTTTTCTCTCTTTTTAGCAAAACCCCACCCCTGGCTAATTCCAACCATCCATCTGCTTGTTCTTTTGCACCCAACTATTTACTTGAATGCTTCTAGAGAAAAAAAAATCCACAACGATGCTGACTGGTCACACTTTAAATCGATAGATCTTAACCGGGACTGATTTTGCACCGCCCCCCCCCCCCAATGGGACATTTAGCAGTCTGGAAACATTTTTGATTGTCACTCTGGGGTTTGGGGGAGGGTTCCACTGACATCTTATCAGTAGAAGTCAAGGATGCTGCTAGATATCCTACAATGCACAGGGCAGTCACCCACAACAAAGAACTATCTGGCCCCAAACGTCAATAGTGCCGACGTTGAGAGATCCTGCTATTAATTAATATTACAAGTCTCAAAGAGGCAATCAACACAGGGTATAGCACTTGTCGTCTCCTCTGCCTATAGCATGTTTCTCTCATGACTGGCTCATTATTTAATAGTCACTTCCTCAGAAAGTGCTCCCTGACCTCACTCTAGAGAAGACCTCTTCACATTGCTCTGTTTTATTGCTTTCAAAACATGCGCCATTTTTCTTCATGTCTTTATTGCCTGCGTCCTCCCTCTAGAATCCAAGTGACATGAGTGCAGTCTCTGTATCTGTCTTGTTTACAGCTCTATCCCCAGTGTCAAGCATGGTGCCTGGGACATTATATAGGCACTCAGAATATATTTGTTGAACAAGTGGATGGAAATATTGTTAACTTGAGATTTATTCATTCGTTTATCAAATATTTATTAGTGATACAATGCAGACACATCTCTCTGCTCTTGGAACTTATAGTGCAGTGGGGAGACTGGCACTGAATAAAGAACCACACGAAGTAAACAGTTTCAGTCTATGATAAGGACTTTGAAAGATAAGTACAGGTAGCGGTGAGAGCATTCAGCAGGTGATCTGACTCAGTCTGGGGTGGGGAGTCAGGCTAGGCTTCCTGGGAGAAGTGATAGTGGAGCTAATAGCTGAAGGAAGAGTTGGTTAGCTGGGCGGAGGAAGGTGGGTGGGGAAGATGGAGAAGAGCATCCAGCCATAGAGTAGAGAGTGTGCAAGGCGCTTTGGTGGCAAGGAGGCTAGTTACCGTTCAGGAACAGAGAAGGCCAGGGTGGCTGAAGCACAGAGTCTGGTACGCCACGGTATGACATTTATTTGCCAAATTCAGTGAGACAATAGGAACAAAGGAGTGTCATTGGAAGATGAAAACAAATTTTAAACAGGAAGTGACAAGATCAAAGTTTGTAAAAAAAAGGTCCCTCCGGAGAATAGTGGGGAAGCAGGGAGATTGGTGTGGAGGCAGTCGCAGTGTCCGGACAAGGGGTGATGGTGGCTGGGCCTGAGATGGTGGCAGTGAGCTTGGAGAGAAGTTGGATCTACTCAAGTAATGAAAAACATGGAATTTGAGAGCTGGAAAGCACTTTAAAAAAACCTCACCATTAATCAAAAAGTAGAACAATAAAAATTAATAATAAAGAGTTCATTAAAGACTGCATTTTACAGAAAAGCAGGCTAATTAGCTTAGCATGAGGGGCCCTTTAATAAGTTTATTGAATAAAAGAAGGAAAGACTTACAGAGAATGAGAAGGAGGAACAAAGAAGGTAAATGTGAGAGAGTTGAGGTAAAAAAAGGAGAGAGAAAAATGAAATGAGAGAGACAGTAAGAAAGGTGTGTGAGTCTAAGAGGTGTGAGGAGGTTGGAGAAGAATAGATTGGGAGGAAACTGGGCAAGAGGTGGGCCAGCGATGTGCACGTAGGAAGATGCAGAGAAAGACTACTTGGCGATACTCGTCCTCCCAAGGAGCTGGAGATAGGGAACCAAGGTAGACTAAAAGAGCGGAGTGAAACTGGAAGCGGGAAAGCCAGGAAAGGGGAGGTGATTAAAGATGAGGGAGGAACGAGTAAATGGGAGATGCTTGGAAGAGCTGTCTGGAGGAAGGATAGGCAATAGCTCGGGGAGAGGGAGAGAAGAAACCTGAGGGTGAGGTGGGTGTCTCAGGTCACATTAGAGCCAGACGTTAGAGTAGACAGAACCGGGAGAGGACGGGAGAGCTCACACAAGTAGGCAGGTCCAGGCTCAGAATGAAGGAACAAGAAATGTGTGTACGGCTAGGGGGAGGGAGGAAGACGGAAAGGTGGACGGCAGGTTTGGAAAGGCTCCAAGGGAGGGGAATGATGGGTGTGGCCAAGACTCTGACCTAGGCCTTACCCTGCTCCCCACCCTCTGCTGGCTTCTGGCCTCAGCGTTTTTTTCCTTCTGCTGCAAGGACCCTTGATGCGGGAGGGGATAGTGACCGCCGGGAGATGGGGTGTGAAGGGCCCAGGCGTTAAATCATGTCAGGGATCGGAATGGGGGGGTCAAGAAGATTTGGGGTGTTGGGGCCCCATGTCTGGAAGCCGGTGTCTGTTGGAGGGCGGGGCAGGAGGGCGACGGAGAGGGGCCCGGGGCGGGTGGGTGCTGGGACAGTGGCTCTGGGAGTGGAGACTCCAACAGGGCTACTGAAGTGGGGAGTTGTGAGGGATTGGAGCCAGGGCTCCTGAAGGTGGGATCGGCTAGGACAGGAGACTGAAGCAGCAGAAGAGCAGAGGGTGGGGGCGAAAGTAGGGCGGGGCAAAGAGCGCCTAGAGTAGAAACCAAGAGTCCTAGCGGGGTGAAAGGCGGAGCCAAGGCTGGCCGGAGGCGGCTCCCGCCTCCCGCCCCCCCTCCCGTTCTGGCTCGGCTGCGTCCCGGGCGCACCTGTTGGGGAAAGGGGAAGGGGCATCTTGGTGCCCGAGGGAAGTCGAGTCCAGAGCGGCTGACTCCGAGCTGGGGACTCCTGAGAAGCCTCCGCCACCTCCCCACCTGCGGTCAAAGCCCGGCAAGTGAAGGGGCGTGACCCTGGTGCTCAGGTTTCTTCCTCTTCACCTGGGCAAGGAGGGGTGGGGGCCAGGACTTCCGGCTCAGGTGAGTGTCCCTTCGGTGACGTCAGGTCACCCTCGGCCGCCCCTCCAGTCCCGCCCCCCATCTCGCGCTCCCGGTGCCCGCGGGGACGCGCCCCCGACGCCCTACATATACTCAGGCGCGCCGCACCTGTCCGCCCGCACCTGCCTGCTGACCGCTGACCAGCCTCTCCCTCGCACCGCAGCCTCGGGCGCAGCCAGGGTACTTTGGGGGACTTCCAGCACCCGGGACCGCGCCCATACAGCCCCTCCACCTTTTGTTTAGGTAGGGTCGCCGAGAGCGCGGGAGGGAACCGCCTGGCCTTCGCGGATCGCTTCTGTCGGCCACCAGTCCTCCGGGCGTAGCCTGTTCCCTCTGCTGTGAGACCCTCGCCCCGCCGGCGGGGTCGGTTTGTGTTTACTTCGGGTGTCAAGAAGACTTGCAGTCACTCGACCAGAAACTTTTTTGACTCTTTGGGTGACTTAAAACTCCACCTCAAGTTGTCTTTTGTGGGGTTGCTCCTCAAGGTTTGTTTGTTTTACTGCAGGGTCGCCCGCCCGGCGCCCCGAGTCTTTTCCGAGGGCGGAAATGGCCAATTCGGGCCTGCAGCTGCTGGGCTTTGCCATGGCTGTGCTGGGCTGGGTGGGCCTGGTGGCCGCCACCGCCATCCCGCAGTGGCAGATGAGCTCGTATGCGGGCGACAACATCATTACGGCCCAGGCCATGTACAAGGGGCTGTGGATGGACTGCGTCACGCAGAGCACGGGCCTGATGAGCTGCAAAATGTACGACTCGGTGCTCTCCCTGCCGGGTAAGGCCGCGGACCGACGGGGCGGACGCGCCCAGGGCCGAGGTCGCGGGGTGGGGTGCGGGGCAGGGCCCAAGGCCCCACGGCCCGACGCCCTAGGTTGCCGGGGAGCAGGCGGGGGAGGAGGAAGCGGAAGCGGTCGGGCCGGGGCCGTGGGGCTGGGCCGGAGCGGGCCGGGGTTCCGGCGGCTGCATGTGGGCCTGCACGCCGGCAGGCTGCGTCCCTCTTCCGCCCCCAGCCGGGCCTCCTCCTCGGCTTGGTGTCCGGCGGCCCAAGCCCCTCCGCGGGTAGCCCAGTCCTAGGCCGGGGTCTCCCCTCCCCCACTGCCCTGGGCAGGCAGGGGCCTCGCCATCTCCCGCCCTTTTCTCTCCGACAAAAGGCCTCGCGGGGCGGAGGCCGCGGGGTCGGGCCGAGGGCCGAGGAGCCGTGCGCTCTGTAAGACTTGGGCCGCCGCCTGCGGCCTCTAATCTTATCGGCCGATTAGCCGAAGCCACAAACCCGCTGGCTCCGATAGTGGGGTCAGAGGTGGGATGCGGGCCGGAACCTGCGGCCCGCGCGGGGGCTTCGGCGGGCGCCTCCGCTTCTTGTCGCTGTTCCCCTTCACCCTTCCCCCTGCCTGGGGCAGTTTCATCGAAACCCTGGCGCCCCGGGCGGGTCCTAGAGCAGAGAGGGCGTGCCGGAGCAGGAAGGCTGCAGAGTCGGGAGGGGGCAGGATCCACTCAGCTCTGGCACAGGACTTGGTTGCAGATCTGTGTGCGGGGTGGTGGGGGCGCGCGGGGCGGGAGGGGGCAGGCCGGCGGCGGGATCCAGCGCCGGGCTACTTAGTGGGCCTAGTTATTGTGTTTGGTGGGCGGCTCGAAGGCTGGAGCCGTTGGAGTGCCGCCTGCATTTCCAGCAACGACGGCATCCTTCATCCCTCATGCTTCCCCGCAGCGTCCATGCAAGCCACCCGAGCCCTAATGGTGGTATCCTTGGTGCTGGGCTTCCTGGCCATGTTCGTGGCCACGATGGGCATGAAGTGTACAAACTGCGGGGGAGACGACAAAGTGAAGAAGGCCCGTATAGCCATGGCCGGAGGCATCATTTTCATCGTGGCAGGTGAGCCACAGGTCCAAGGCGAGTCTAAGAGCTCTCCTCTCTTGCATCTTGTAGGAGCCAGGGTGGGCAAGGTGCTGGTTTGAGGGCCAGAATATGTGAATCCTCATTTTCTCTCCAGGTCTTGCTGCCTTGATAGCTTGCTCCTGGTATGGCCACCAGATCGTCACAGACTTTTATAACCCCTTGGTCCCCATGAATACTAAGTAAGTATGAGAGCCCTGACGAAGAGGACAGGTCTGGAGTTCTGGGGTCAGGAGAGGCAGGCCAGGGTTTCTGACCCCACTCTCCTCTCTCTACAGGTATGAGTTTGGTCCTGCCATCTTCATTGGCTGGGCAGGGTCCGCTCTGGTCCTCCTGGGAGGTGCCCTGCTCTCTTGCTCCTGTCCTGGAAGTGAGAGCAAAGCTGGGTACCGTGCACCCCGCTCCTACCCTAAGCCCAACTCTGCCAAGGAGTACGTGTGATCTAGGACCCCCTCGCCCCAGCCTGGCAGCCTATGGGTGTGCCCAGACACCTGAAAGGACCTGGGGTAGACAACTCAGCCCTTGGACAGGGTGCGGAGCAGAAGCCTCTGGTCACTCCAGCCCTGCACACCATGTACAGTTCCCTGGGGGGTTGGATGGGGGAGCCAAAAAGAGGGGAGGGTGTGCTTTTTGTACAGTAATAAACAGTATGTTTTGGAAAGTAGGCTTCTTTTATTTCCCCCTTCAGGGCCTTTGCTTTCTTCCAGTCCAGATCCTTGCAGGGAGCCTGGAAACTAAAGTACACTTAATTCAGTTAAAGACACTTATTGAGCACCAATAGTGTGCAAGGTCATCTCTGCCCCCAAATTTCATTGATATTCAAGGCCTAATATAATACTTTGACTTTTGACTATAGAAGACTCAGGTGCTTGGCTCCCCTCATCCCTTCCCATCCTCCAGTCCCTTCCATTCCCAATTCTTGCTTAAATAGCTACCAAAGTTTCTTTTTTAATAAAAAAATATTTTATTAGGCTTTGGGGGGGAGTTCCTACTCTCTCACCTTCCCCTACACCCCCATCTCACTTTTGGTCTACTTGGATGCTGCTCCCTGGCTCATGGGTCACGGGGCAAGGCTTTCATAGACACACTGACAAAGGTGGGGCAGGGACAGGGTAAGACCAATGGAAGGATGGTTATGAGCCGGAGGTCTTCCTCCTCCCCTTCCAATTAGAGTCCAGTCAAACATCTAGGTCATCATCTGGGTCTTCTTGGTCCAGGTCATCATAAGCATCTGGCTCATAGAAGATGCGGCTGGTAGCCTGGCTTGGCCCAGGGCGCAGTAGAGCCTGCTGTCTGAGGAGAGAGAAGAGGAGAGTTGGTGAGGGTAAGGGTAGGTAATAGAGGTCATATCTGGATATCCTCTTCCTGGTGACTATAACTCCCTCTTTTTATTTTTATTTATTTATTTGTTTTGTTGAGTAAGATTAGCCCTGAGCTAACATCTGTTGCCAGGCCCTTTTTTTTTTTTTTTTTTTTTGCTGAGGAAGACTGGCCCTGAGCTAACATCTGTGCCCATCTTCCTCTACTTTGTATGTGGGACGCCTGCCACACCATGGCTTGCCAAGTGGTGCCATGTCTGCACTCGGGATCTGAACTGGCAAACCCTTGGCCACCGAAGCAGAATGTGCGAACTTAACCACTGCGCCACTGGGCCGGCACCTATGACTCCCTCTTTGGCCTCTTATGTTTTCTTGGTCCAAGCCCCTTTCTCTGACCTCCTTGTTTAGTTAGGACTGAAGCACCATTCAGTACTGTGATAGATACTCTTATACTGCTCTCCTAATAATACCCTAAGTTTTTAGCAGCTTGAGGGCAAGGATCCTGCTGTAGTCTTGCTTCACCCACCCACACACTGGGCACAGAACAACAGGCATCTGCTAAGCCCTATTAACCTGCTTTTGCCATACCCATCCAGTTTCCTGTCCTAGCACCACTGCCTGGAGACAGGGCCACTTCCCCAGGGTCTGGTCTGGCTCAGCCCAGGCCCAGATTACTCTGGACAACTGTGGAGCTGGGACCCAAGGCTCTAATGGAGAGAAGAGACATAAAAGCCCTTTGCCACTGATGGGATATGGGTGGGTAGAGAACCACTCCCCAGACTTGTCTCTGGAGTGGACTTCAGCCCCTATAAAGTCAGAGAGATTAATCAATAACCTGATGTTGCCCCACCTCTCAGGCCTGGATGCTCAGCTCTACTCAGGGATCTGAGCACCTAGGCCCCAACCTTACTTTTCAGAGCTGAACTGGAAGGGCAGGGTCAGGCTGTCTTTGGCTTCTTTCTCTTCCTTGGATAGGTGAAGATTAAATGTCAGTTGAGTCGTGGGGTCCACCTGTGGGTACAAAGGATGCTGCCACTCTGCCCCATCACTGGCATCCCTGATCCCACCCATAACCTCTCCAGTTTTTATTCTCCTCTCTCCTTTTGCCAGACCCCAAACTCCATTCCCTTGTTCTGGCCCTGGCACTTTTAGATACCGGGGGGGTGTGAGGATCTGCGTGGCGCTGCAACTCTAGGGGGGGCCCCCTTTGGAGATCCAGGCTGAAGTCAGGCAGGATGGAGAACCATTGAGTCTGGGGAGAAGAAAGAAGAGTACAAAAAGATTTTTTCCATCTTACTGAACAAACCAGAGAGAAGAACTCGGGACTGACCCTCAGCGCCCAGTCACCTATGCAACTGGCTGCTTTCAGCTACTGTTCTCCACATCTCACCCCCCCTTCAAACCTCTCCATATAGACTTGTTCCTTCTCCCTGCAGTAACTACTCTCAGTCTTTCCTCTTTTTCCATTTCCCGGAAGGCAGTATCTTTCATTGGTTAAACTCACAAGATCTGAGTCAGGTAATCCTGAGTTCAAATCCCAGCTCTACCACTTACTCTCTGTAACCTTGGGTAAGTGACTTAATTTAAACCTTCCTGGACTTCATTTCCCAGATGTAAAATGAGGATAACAAAACAATCTATCTCACAGGGTAGCTGTGAAGATTAAATGAGGGAAAAGATGAAACAACGAAAGCACAGGGAAGTGCTCAATCACACCTTTTTTTATTGCTTTTCCCATTAAGACTACCCTCTGTCTGACCCCAACCTCCAGTCATCTCATGCTTTTCCTGACCTGATGGGTCGGGCGCTGTCGGGGCCTCCGATAGAGGATGTGGGCAGAGGCCTGACCCATTGCACCACTCAGGGTCACCTCAGCCTGAGCAAGGCTGCTCAATGCTCCCACGGGGCCTGGGCCATGAAGCTCTTCATGTAGCAAGCCCAGCACATGCACCGGCTCCACTGGGGTGCTGTTACCTAGAGAAGGACAGGAAATGTAGGGCACAAAAGACAGCAGGAGGACTGGGATCAAAGTGAAGAGGGAAAAAATAAGGAGAGGCCCACATTCCATCACAGCTCTGCCACAATCGTGACTTACCTCACTAGTTTCATTGCCCTGCTTTGAGCCTCTGTCAGCTCTCACCTTTAACACACTTTCTGGTTCCAATGTAAATCTGATCAAGGCACCACTCTGATTTCAGTCCTCAGGACCCCCTCATGGCCTTCAGGATGGAATAAATGCTTTCATCACCTGGTCTCTGCTTACTTTCCAGCCTCAATTCTTACACACTGAACTACTTGCAGTTATGGGAACTTGCCAAGATCCCAGTCAGTGCCTTTGATTCCCTCCCTTTTCGGGAGCATTTACAGAGCGTCAGGCACTGCACTGAACACTTTAATGTTTCAATCCTTACAAAAGTCAGAATTTTTAGGTTGAATCATATGAAATTGCTGACATTTGACATGTGACCTACAAAAAAGACCATATCTGACCTACAAAAACAGCAATTCCAAGTGGTTAATCCTAATACTACAAACTCCCCCACTTTTACAGAGGAAACTAAAACACTGAGAGATCACGCACCTTAATATAAAGCTGAGTGTCTGACTCCAAAGCCCGTTCTAGAACCTACAGTGTACTTCAGGGCTAGTCCCAGTGCCCCTGGCCTGGCCAAATCTGCCTGACTAACCCCTTGCTCTTCAAGACAGTTCCTTCCTTAAGGTACTCTATGCATGTTCCTTTATCATGACAGCCCTTATCAGACTATCTTGTAACCGCTTCTTTACTTTCTGTATCCTTAATAGGACTTTGAGCTCGTGGAAGGCAAGGACCTGACTATGGTTAGTCTTTATTTTTCCGTTATCTAGAATTGTACCCGACATACTGTATATATTTAATGTTTGTTGAATGAATGAATAAAATGGATGAGTAAGGAAGAACTTGGAAAAGAAAAAAAAGTGACTGGTGGACGGCATTATGGAGAAGTCAAGAACTAGAATAAAGGTTGAAGAGATGAAAGAAGGTCCAACTGGAGATCCCTGATATGTCTTTTCTTAGGGTGGAAAGGGGCACTTGCCTCAGCAGGGGAAGATGTATGAGGGGAGTAACAAAGGAGGGGTCTCACCAGGGCAGGAGTCCTGATGGCTCAGAGCATGCAGGGTCTGGCAGAGTGTGGTACAGGGAAGGTGAAGCAGCAGCCAGCTGAGTGAATCCAGAGCAATGGTGACAGGACCAGGATTTGTCCTCCTGCACATGGCTCTCAAGGCTCCCAGGGGCCCCTCAGGAAGGGCTTCCCCAGTCTTTGACCAGTTGAGAGGGTCTCTGAAGAGGTCATGGTAAACCAGCCTGCATAAAGAAAAACAGGAGACAACATAATACTGCCCCCTCCCCCTAATCTTGAACTTCATCCTCTGATCTATGTGGCTCCGTTTTCTTGATTTAATATTCTAAATTTTAGTGAAAGGTAATAACTGAGAAGTAGAATATAGTGATTGAGAGCACGGAGTTTGGTGTCAGACAACTGAGCTCCAAGCTTGGCTTTGCTACTTGCCCAAGGTCACCTAACTCATAAAGCACTTAATCTAAGACTCAGTTTCTTCATTTGTAAAATAGGGATATCAACTTCTTGACATTTAGCACAGTACTTGATACTAAATACTTGACAAATGTTAGCTATCATCACTATCAAATATTTCCTGAGTGGTGCCGAAAGTGTATCATTCTTTGGATGAATAAAGAGAAAGGAGAGGACATGAGACATGGTTCCTGCCTGTAGAATAGCTTAGAGAAAGTCAAGAACTAAGTCATGTGGTAGTAACTACAAATAAAATACCACTTCCGGACAAGGAGTCTGGCATGGGCTAGGAGTCCTGGAAAAGCTTCATGGTGGCAGAACTTGTTCCCACACAACTATGTTCTGCTTCTCTTGTGAATGCCATCTGAACACACACCACCACCTCTATCACAATGGCTGACACAAAATGAGGGCTCAACAGACAGATGTAAACTATTATTATTATCCACTGAGCTACTGCCAGACTGGGAAGTAATCTCTCTTAACCAGGCAACTTAGATGGGTTCAGGGACCTCCTGATCTGGATGTTTTCCTCTACACCACATCAGTCTATAAGTCCTGGAAATTCTACCTGATAAAGTCCTTTTACGTTTGTCCTAAACTTTTCATCCCTACTGCCACTGCCTTAAGGCAGCCCTCTGTCATCTCCTTTCATTATTCTCTAAAATTCATTAGGGCAGGGGCCATGTCTGCCTCATTCACCGCTGTATCTCCAGTACCCAGCACAGCACCTGGTTCGTACATATACTAGTGCTCAGTACATATACACCTGAGTGAACCTGGATTACTGCAATAGCCTTCCCACTTAGTCTTCCTATCTCCAGGCTGCCCCTTCCAACACATTCTCCACACGTGGTCCACCCTGGACTAATCTAACAGGTATGATGTTATCACTCTCCTCCCCAAATTGAAGATGTGTCTCCCCTGCCTTTAGGATAACATCTAAACTCCTTTTCATGTTCTGTAAGACCTTTTACTATCAGGTACCTCTTTATCTGTTTGACCTCAGAGAGCTTTTCCACCTCCCATGAACAAGTATGCCTTCCACACCTCCCTAATTTTGCATAAGCTGTTCCCTCTGCCCATAGGACAAGTCTCTCAGTAGCTTACAGCTGGTGTTGATGCAAGTTTGGAATTCACGTCTGGATTAAGCATCGCTAGATTTTGAATAACTCAAAAGGCAGAAGATGTTTATTCTTACCCTTCAGTTCAGCCTCTCGTGCTAACCTGTACTGTCGGCCTTTTATTACTCTCTATTTTTCTCTCAACTTCTACGGTCTCCGCTTCGGATTCTCCAGATACCACTCATCATTCCTCTTACTAATTCTCGCCTCCTGAAAGATCCATATCCATTCATTCTACGAATATTTAAGTAGTTGCTAATACATACGAGGTTCTGTGCCTACTGCTGTAAGGGAAGTTGTTTAGCAACAGAGGTCCCCCATCTAATTAAATCTCTTCCAGTTCGTACTTACCGGCTGTTGACATGTGAGTCAAAACCTTCACGAAACTCTTCCTCGCTCACTTCACAGCCCAGGATGTGGACTTGCTCTCCACTGAGGCAGAGATGAGGGGGAGTGTCAGAGCGGAGCCCAGGCTCCCTTCCCGGGGAGGACAAGGAGACGCTGCAGGATACTCACCAGGCTGCAGACTTCTTGATAAGCGCCTTCAAGAGACTGCGCCCCTCCCACTCCACGGAGTCTGGGGAGAGCGAGCGAGGGATGAACAGCGTGAGAACACTGATGTTTCCGCCTTCACGAACCTGTCGCGACCTCCACCCCTGGCCTGTGACCCATGGCCCTTCCTCTCCACTTGCGCTCCCTCAGCCCGGCTCCGAAGCCCCTGTGCCCGTGGCTCTCACCCCGCAGCAAAACCAGGCCGCCAAGAGCCAACAGCGACTCCAACATCTCCAACTCGCGCTCTGCCCCTCTTCGGACGCTCTCTGATGGCGTCACGGACAGCTGCCCCGCCCCCTCCGGGTGAAAGGGGCGGGGCATCCATGATTCCTCCCACCGCTAAGACCTGCCGGAGTCTGGAATGAGAGGTGATTATGTGCAATATCCCAGGGGTGTTCAAGCGGAGGGGCCCCTCCTGAGCCCTGGCGCACACACGTAGGGACGACGTCCCTCTCTGCATTTTTACCCCGACTAGGCGGGAAGAGCCGTTGGGGCAGTTGTCGGCGGGAGGGGGAGGAAGCCGCTCGAGCCCGTCCGACGGGTCCGAGCCTTGGGCGGGGTGGCAAGTGATGTCACCCCGCCTCGCCCATGCCGTTCAAGGCGGGGTCTGCGTCGCCCCTGGCCCCGCCCCACTGCCACCTTCCGCGCGTGCGCGGTACTGCGGCCTTGTTGGGGGTACAGTCCACTTTCCTTGTCCCCGCCCCCATAGGCCGAGCAGGGGGAACATTAGTCTGGGTGAAGCGAATACACGTCACCACCGGAAGTAGTGTCAGAGGGGAAGAGGAGGGGGGAAGAAAGGAGGAGGGAGGTCTTTGGGCGGTAAAATGGCGTCTGTCAGAGTGGGAAGTCCAGCTGTAGAGGCTGCAGCCCCGCTCCCCAGCGGCTAAGGCACCCCCGACCTCGGGGAGGGGGAGGCCGCTCCTGTCCAGCCGTCCGCGTCCTTCGGCTCCCCCTCCCCCTCCTTCCCCGCTGTTTCGCTCAGCCGGCCTGTTCATCGCCTCCGAGGCCCTTCGCGCGCCGCTGCCCCCGCCCGCCCCTTTCCCGCGGGCAGCCCCCCAGCGCGCCTGCGCAGCGGGCCACCCTCCGCTTCCCCCTTCCCCTCCCCCTTCCTTCTCCCTCCCTCCCTTCTCCCTAGCCCCCTCCCCCACTACCCCCTCCCCCAATTCTCCATCCCCTTCTCGCTTGGTCTCGGAGGACCCCATCCTAGCCCGACCTGTCTCGGCCCGCAGCCTCCGCGAAGCCGTCGGTGCCACTCCCCGCCCATGTGGGCCCCCGCGGGCTGCCCACGCCTGTCCCCCAGCTCCCGGTTCTGCTGGGCTTTCCCCTCGCCCGGGGTGGCTTTCTGAGCTGCCCGCTCCGTGCCCCTCTCTGCAGCCTCTCTTGCCACTCGGGGCCCCCATTCCCCCTCCCGGCGGCGGGGGGCTGCCCCCGGGGGGCTGGCGGAGCTGGGCCGCGGGGGCCCCGGGGCCGGCGGTGCCGGGGTCATCGGGATGATGCGGACGCAGTGTCTGCTGGGGCTGCGCACGTTCGTGGCCTTCGCCGCCAAGCTCTGGAGCTTCTTCATTTACCTTTTGCGGAGGCAGATCCGCACGGTGAGCCTGGGTGGGCGCTTGTGGTGGTGGGGACCTCTGCGAGCGGTGCTCACGGGTTTTCGGAAAGTGTCGGGCCCCTGTTTGGGCCTAGGAACGGAGTCCTGCCGGCAGCTTCTCCTATTAGAGAATTAGGGCACGGTTAGCTGGACATGGGGTGGAAAAAGACCCTTGTAGTAGAACCGAGATGGGGGTGGCTAGCCGGGGACAGGATTTGGCAACTCTTGGGGGCTAAGGTGGTGGGTGGGGCGCTCTGTAAGAAAGCTAGAGTTGTTGCTAAAGAAACCGAGAGGCGGGGAACACCTGTTTGATGGCAGTAAATCTGTTGATGTGGGTTTATGAAAGACCCTCCTGGTATTCGGAACCTCCGTGTGTGTTTGGTCTTATAACAAGGGAGAGACCGGCTTATGTGTCAAGGGTGGGGGCGGGTGGGAGGGCATATGTGGCAAACAAGGATGGGAACTTGGGAAAAGCTCTGTGAAGGAGAAACCCCTGCGGTTGGCATTAAGGGAACTACTCCAAAAAATCCCTGAAAACTTATTTCATAGTGTTAGTATCTGGATTTATTGAGACCCCGGACTAAAAACGATGCATTTATGATATGGGCTGCTTTAGTTGTGGAAGGGAGCACATTAAAGTTTGGATGTCCCCATGAGAAGACGGTGCTTGTCATTGTAGGGCTTGGATCTGAGGGCACGCTTGTTTCTCCAGGAGACCCTAGCATTGTGAAGGATACTATGGGGAGTGGAGACTGTGTGGTTGTACCCAAATATCTGCGGGTTCCTTCCCTCATAGCTTTTCTCCAAGGTCAAAGCTCCTTAGGCTAACATCATTTAACAAATGTGCTTTTATGTTCTCATCCCCACTGGGGAGAATACTCCAAAGGAGTTTGGGGAGAATTCAGTGAGTTGGGGTGCAGAGGTTCTGTGGTCTGTAGTCTTTGACATACCTCAGTAAAACTTGAAAGAATAAAACCAGGTCGGGGCTGCCTAGGTCATGGAATTTCCAGAAAGCCCTGGGTGGTAGTGGTGGTTGACTTGTTGATTTGGAGGAATGGGCTTGGACTTGGATTCAGTCTCTCCTTTACCAGTCTGCTTCTTCCACTTCCTGATTTAGGGTGAGGATTATTCTGGGTGGTCATTATTGTGGGCAGGGCTATTTCCCTAAGACAGGAGTTAGGAGCCAAGAAGAATTGGGGGTCAGAGGTGCTGAGATGTGTGTGGGGTTAGCTCCTGGGGTTTTCTTTACATGTTAGCTGCCACCCTCTCTGCCTGGTCTAGCTCCGAGCATCCCCTCTTCTCCCCCTAACACGTTTTCTATTCTGGGTGCAGGGACTAGCGCTCCAGTCCATCCAGAGGCTAGTTACTTGCAAAATTGCTCTCCTCTGGGCAGCACTAGACCCCACAGCCTTTTGTCTTCCCTTCCCTTCCAATCTGGTTTCTCCTCCCACCCCCTTTCTGGCAGTTGCTTGGAGCATTCCCTACATGCCCAGCATGTGCAACCCGAGATAGCAGGGCAGGACACCTGAGCTGTTGCAGCTCTCATCATGGCCCAGGGAGAAAAGAAGGGCAGATGCCTTGGGATTCGGGGGAGAGGGCCGTTTGGTTTGCAAGGAGTCTGGTTTAGGTGAGGCTTGGGGTCTAGGGATGGACTGAAGAGCCTTTGTCTGTGCCTTAGATGAGCAGAGGAATGAATTGTCATCTTTTGCATGGGGGAGGTCCGAGTGTTAGAAATAGGAGCCTCTAGAGAAGGCTTGGAGAAACTGGAAGGCTGAGGTGGTGACGTCCTTGTCCCTTTCTTACCTCTCACTCAGCCCTTACTTCAATCTGGCCTTCTTGATACCCTATCAATCTGCCTGGTGGGCGGGGCTTTCCAGTGTTCTCTGCCTTGCCCTGGGTTCCAGGATAAGGAGGCTGTTCAGAGGGCTGAGGTTCTCTGCAACTTGTGACTTGGCTAGTAGAGACAGAAATGGACAGGTGGCTGGTTAAAATAGGCCTGGTGGCCCCCAGCCAAAGGAACTTAGCTGACTTGACAACCCCTGGATTCCCTCATCCTCTATTCCCCTTAGGGAGCCAAGGACCTCCCCTCCTGACTCCTACTCCTTGTCCACTAAGGAATCTCAGGCTCTCAGTTCCCAAGGGGAAGTGATGGGAGTTGGCACAAAGGATCCTTGGGGTGGAAGTGGGGAGGGCCATACACTTCTTTGTTCAGGGTAGCAGGATAATTAATACTATGGTTAAGAGGGAAGTTCTTGGGTCGTACTGCATGGGTCCAATCCTGGCTCCACCATCCTCCATCAATTCTAATGTTAACTGACCATCTCTGCTACAGTGTTCTAAGAATACAGCCATGATGGAGACAAAATCCATGTTCTCATGGAATTTTTATTCTAAAGTGGGGGGGGGGAACAAACAACTAAATAAGGTAATTCCTAGCTCTGAGGCCTTAGGCAAGGTATTTAATCTCTCCAAGTCTTGGTTTCTTCATTCTTTTTTTGTTTTTAAAGATTTTATTTTTCCTTTTTCTCCCCAAAGCCCCCCAGTACACAGTGGTATATTTTTAGTTGTGGGTTCTTCTAGCTGTGGCATGTGGGATGCCGCCTCAGCATGGCTGGATGAGTGGTGCCATGTCTGCACCCAGGATCTGAACCGGCAAAACCCTGGGCCCCCGAAGCAGAGCGCACGAACTTAACCACTCGGCCACGGGGCCGGCCCCTCTTCATTCTTAAAACAGATATTATTATTATTATTAGTGTTGGGGTTATTTTGAGGATTAAATGAAATAATCTTAAATCACTTACATGGTGCCGGGCATATGGTAAACGTTCAATACGTGCTACCTATTATTGTTACTGGGGAAGATTTCCTTGTCAAGAGTTCTAATCCTCTCTTGTTACTCTTAGGTAATTCAGTACCAAACTGTTCGATATGATATCCTTCCCTTATCTCCTGTGTCCCGGAATCGGCTAGGTGAGTATGCTGGCTGGGAAGACTGCTTTAAGGTAGGGTAATAGAGTTCCAAGTGTGGGCTAGAGGTTGGTTGGTATTATCCTTTCCCGTTGTGGTTCAGGCCAGGTGAAGAGGAAGATCCTTGTGCTGGATCTGGATGAGACACTTATTCACTCCCATCATGATGGGGTCCTGAGGCCCACAGTCCGGCCTGGAACGCCTCCTGACTTCATCCTCAAGGTGTGTGGGTATGGGAAGTGATGGAATGATTATTCTGCTCAGACCTGGACTCCCTTTTCCAGTCCCAGAGAGTCTTGTCCCTGTCCCCATCCCCCGGCACTAGCATGAGCCTAAAGAGGTGGGGGGGGGGGGAGTGTCTTTTGGGGGAGGTGCCTGTGTTGTGGTGCTCAGGACTTGTTCCAGCCCGTCCCTGTTCCTCTACAGGTGGTAATAGACAAACATCCAGTCCGGTTTTTTGTACATAAGAGGCCCCATGTGGATTTCTTCTTAGAAGTGGTGAGTTTGCGGAAGCTAAAGGGAGCTCTGTGATGAAGGAATGGTTTTAGGACTCTGGGAATTTAGAGGATTTGGAGGAAGAAAGGGGTGAGGAGAAATGAGTAAAGGCAGTTTTGGAGAGGGGAGGTTGTGGGATGATTAGAGAACGGTTTTTAATAGTTTGGGTTCATTTGTTGTGTTGATGTAATTCTTTTCTTCCACAAGCTTCCTGCCTTTTTGTTCTCGCATCTCTGAATCTTAAGGGTGTATGGTACCTAAGATTCTGAGTTTGGGGGCGTTCAGAATTTTGTGTCCCCAGAGACATTTGATGTTGCTGAGAGGCCTAAAGGACTAGACTGGAGTCCTAGTGAAAGGAAACTGTATGTCTAAATGAATGATCACCTCTTCTGACACCTCTCTCCTGTGATCCATTTCAGGTGAGCCAGTGGTATGAGCTGGTGGTGTTCACAGCAAGCATGGAGATTTATGGCTCTGCTGTGGCAGATAAACTGGACAATAGCAGAAGCATTCTCAAGAGGAGATACTACAGACAGGTAAGGGGCTCGAATCCTGGTCTAAGAGTAAGGCTTGGGAGGCAGGCCACCAGGGTGGGATCCAAGTTTGAGGCAATTGCCCTGGAATGAGACCTTCTGGGGGTGAGGGGGAGGTGTACTGTATGATCCCTTTTGTGGGAGTTGGCTGCCCATGGGCGTTGTTGGGATTGGGGGAGCAATCAGAAAGGGCAAGTCTCTTTCTGATGCCCAGCTCACCCTGCCTTCCAGCACTGCACTTTGGAATTGGGCAGCTACATCAAGGACCTCTCTGTGGTCCACAGTGACCTCTCCAGCATTGTGATCCTAGATAACTCTCCAGGGGCTTACAGGAGCCATCCAGGTATGGGGGAAGGTGGTGAGTCTGGCAGGACCAGAAAATGATTCTGAGGAGGTATTTGAATGCATAGAGCTGGGATTCCCTGGTTTACTGTAGGTCAGGATGTAAGTTATTTCTCTGTTAAATAAGACTCTTCCCACCCCCCTGATGTCCATTTCCTACATCAGTTTTCTTACAACAAACTTGCTTCCAGTGAGACACAATGGCAATAAGTTTTGCTAGAAGCCTCACACTAGTATAAGATATGGTGATTTTGGAGGTTAAATCAGGAAAGTTTACTTAGGTTATTGAGTTTGGGTGGGGGGTGGGGGTGTGATGAGGTATGTATTTTAAAGTAATGATCCCTATCCCCAAATAAAATAAAAAATACCCTGTCTGTCTTGAATCCTTTGTTTCTTCTCATGTGTATTTTCACCCAACCTAGACAATGCCATCCCCATCAAATCCTGGTTCAGTGACCCCAGTGACACCGCCCTTCTCAACCTGCTTCCGATGCTGGATGCCCTCAGGTAAGGGAAGCTAGACATTTAGATTTCGGAAGAAAGGAGGAGGTGGGAGATCCCAAGAGGGAATAAAAGTTTGTCCTGTTTTACTTACTTATCTCTCTTCCCTTAAAAACTTAGCATTTGAACCCAGGTCTTCTTACACTAAAGCTTATCACTTTTAGCCACTGAATTTTGGGCAAACTGAACCTCAGTCTCATGTGAAAATGATGCTTTCTGCCCCACGTCTCCAATGAGGCTGCCTTACACTAGTGTTGTGAGGATGTCAACTATAAGGACTCTACCAATGCAAGTTATTGTCATCCCAGGTTCACCGCTGATGTTCGTTCTGTGCTGAGCCGAAACCTTCACCAACATAGGCTCTGGTGACAGCTGCTCCCCCTCCACCTGAGTTGGGGTGGGGGGGAAAGGGAGGGTGAGCCCTCGGGATGCCGTCTCATGCCCTGTCCAATGGTGAGGACTGCCTGGGCAAGGTCTGCCCCTCCCACCCCTCTCTGCCCTGGGAGCCCTGCACTCCCTATGGAGTTTGGATGGACACATGGGCCAGACTCTGAAGCAGCCTCACTCTAACTTCGTGTTCGCACTCCCTGGAAACCCCAGACTGGGAACATAAGCGGAGGCCTAGGAGAGCCGAAACAGTGTCTGTGGTGGAGAGACAGGACTGGCCAGAATGAGAGACAGACATTCGGTAATCCAGGAGGCTCAAAGAGAAGCCAAGCCAGCTTTGTTGTGATTTGATTTTTTAAAAACTCTTGTACAAAAGTGATCTAATTCTTCACTCCAAGGGCTGGGTTGTGGGTGGGAAACTGGGATTTTGGGCCACTGAATTTTCCCCAAACTTGTTCCCCCCTTACTTTCCCTCTATTTTCCCTTCTTCCTAGATTCCCTCAGATCTGTAACCAGCTTTCTCTTTTTTTCTTTCCTCTCTTTTAAACCATGCATTATAACTTTGAAACCAAAGCTGCCCTAGGTCCTTCTCTGGGGTTTTGGGAAACGAGGGGAGGAGTCTTTGTTCACATCCACCCTGTCCCGTAGGCAGAGGGGAAAGAGATTGCTGTTGGGCCCAAGAGGGGTAGGAGGAAAGGTGGTGCTGGCTTTGCGGGGATGGAAGAGTTAACATCGATATCGGTGCTTTGGCGACATCGGTGCTTTGGCGGGAAAGGTCTTAGTGACAAGACAGGATGGGTGGCCTGGCGGGGAGTGAAGGGACAGCTGTGTGTCCTGAGGGAACTTGAGCTTTAGAGCAGTAGGACACAGAGGCGTGAAAAGAGGAGAAACCTGGTCGCCAGAAATGGCATGTAGCTGGAGCGAGGCCGGGCTTTGCCTGGGGGACTGACGTGGGCCAGCCAAGTGGGCACTGCCCCCAGGCGGCGAGCGCCCAGTCCCTCCGCTCTCCCTGCTCCTGCCCCGCCGGCTCCACCCACCAGCGCCCTCCTCCCGAAGCCGGCTCTTCTTCCTCGCACCCGCCACGTGACGCTCCGCCCTTCTCTGAGATCACATGATTTGTTACAAATATTGAAGTGTTCTTCCGCGCTGACGTAGTCCCTACATTTCGGACCTCCTCTCCGGTCCCTATTGGTCCGCTCGTTCTTGGGCCCTAAGCGTTCTGTGCGTCTCTCCTAACATATACTTCGTTTCTGTCCTCCTTAATTTCCGGAGACCATCTCCTCTAGTTGGGTACTACTTTGTTTTGGTGTCAACGGCCGCCTTCAGCGTACCAACACGTTTCGTGAATAGCTATCCTTGTAATTATCTCTGCTCTTTTTTTCCGAAAAGAACTTTTGGAGAACCTGGCCTCAGATTATGATTACCACCTCTTAGGCTGTTTCCTCCCCGACTTCGTGGGGGGAAGGTCGGGAGATGGGTTTTCAGTTACTTTCGACGACAGCAAAAACCGACCACCTTTGCTACGTCGCCTGCGTAGCCCGCAAGTTGATTCCAAAGCGATTACGCTGATGGCGTGAGGGGGGCGGTCAATAGGTGGTGCTACGCTATCGCCGTTAGGGCCGCTGCGCTGGTGGCGTAACATAGCAGGCAGGGCGGCACCTGATGGTCGGGGGCGGGGTTGGTGAATAGGGAAGTGGCGCAAGTCCCGGGATCGCTCCGCGGAATCCGCCCGCGCGTCGCTGCCGCTGTCGCCGCCGCCCCCTGTCCCGGCCCCCCCGGGTTCCCTCAGCCCAGCCCGGTTCAGCCCGGTTCCCGGGAGGATGAAGTTCGTGTATAAAGAGGAGCATCCGTTCGAGAAGCGCCGCTCTGAGGGCGAGAAGATCCGAAAGAAATACCCAGACCGGGTCCCGGTGAGGACAGTAGCCAGGGCCGAGGGCGCGGGGCGCTGGCGCTGACGCCACAGCCACAGCCTGGGCTTGGGTCCGCGACGGGCAGCGCGGGCATCAGGCTGACGGCTGTTTCGGGGTTGGGAACGAGCCCGAAACTGCTGTCTCTGGGACTACAGGTGAAAGGAGTAGGGTAGCAGTAGAGCTGGGGGCGAGGGGATGTAGGTGGAGAGAGCAACCTTGTGGGAGGCTTTAAGGAGTTTGACAGGCTGAGCTTCACATGGTCATTGCCCCTAGTTAGCTGGGTCTTTGAGATTGAAGCTCTAGTGGGCCCAGACTCGTCATCCTCATCTGATTAAGATAGTTGTTTATTATGACGCCCTCTTCAGGGATCCTGGATGTTTAGGTGAGTTCCAGTCAGTGAGGTGAGGCTCTCTACTCAGGGCTGCGCCGCGTGTTCACAGACAAAGAGAAATGAGTCTAGGGTAGGTTAGGGTGTTGGGAATGTTGTTGCTTGAGTTCTTGACGGGTGGAGCTGTGGGGCTGTATACCTCGTGTTTCCTAATTTGTCTCTTCTCTTTATCAGGTGATAGTAGAAAAGGCTCCCAAAGCTCGGATAGGGGACCTGGACAAAAAGAAATACCTGGTGCCTTCTGATCTCACAGGTGGGAACCTGACCCAATACTCAGGTTTGCTTCCTGTGGGTGGGAGCGCAGTCTCTGTGGGAGGAAGCTCCATATATAGCAGCTGTTCTTTGAGGGCATTTGTGATTTCTGTAACTTTGTATCTTTGTCAGTTGGTCAGTTCTACTTCTTGATCCGGAAGCGAATTCATCTCCGAGCTGAGGATGCCTTGTTCTTCTTTGTTAACAATGTCATTCCACCCACCAGTGCCACGATGGGTCAGCTATACCAGGTATGGTGGTTGGGAAGTAGTGGAGGCTTTGGAGAGGAGTTAGAAGATCTTGAGGGGAAGAAAGTTTTAGGTCAGCAATTTTTGGATTAGCTGTTTTGCTTATTAGCTCTCAATTTTATCTTTGGCCTTAAAACTTCCAGATAGTCCTGGGGTGTGGGTTCGGACAGGGCAGTGGGAGAGAAGGGAGAGAATAGTGAGCTGGAGCACCTGTTCTGATCTGGACTCTTCCCAGTCCCTTTCCCATTCCAAGGCGGCAGAGAACAGGTTGAGATCTTTTTGCCCAGGACTCCTGCTAGAGATAATACTGGTCGCCCCTAGGGTCTGGAGCGAGGGAAAGAGTCAAGGCACTGGTTTTTGGAGTCTTCAAAAAGAGTGGTTTTGAAGAATGTGTCTGGGCGGTGGGTGGTTCAAGTAAAGCTGAGCTGCCTGAGCACCATAATTTTCTGCTTTTACCCCAGGAACACCATGAAGAAGACTTCTTTCTATACATTGCCTACAGTGATGAAAGTGTCTACGGTCTGTGAAGCTGCTGCCCCTGAGCTGGGGGGTCCCATTCTACAGAGAGAGAGGTGGCCTCCCTTCCTTGAACTACTTTTCCTCCTCCAGGCTCAAACACCACCTCCCTTCCTCAGGACCTGCACTTCCTAATGTTTGAGGCTCTCCTCCAGCCCGTCTTAGCAGGAGGGTTGATGGGGGAGATGGCCTCTAGTACCTCTCCTTTCTCCTTTCTTCCCCTTTCTCTACCACCTTTTCCACTCTGCTTTAAACTTCTTGATTGTCAATCTCTATCACATCCAGTGATTGTTTTGGTTTCTGTTCCCTTGCTAACTGCCCAAGGGGCTCAGAACCCCAACAATCCCTTCCTTTCACTACCTTCTTTTTTGTGGGTAGATGGAAGGGACTGAATTGTGGGGGAAGGTAGGAGGCACATCAATAAAGAGGAAACCACCAAGCTGAACTGGATTTTGCTTTGTGTTGCTCCCCTCCCCTTTTGTGTTTTAGTTCTCAGTGGTGGGGAAAGAGATTGGAGGGATGGTCATAATTTTGATTTATTCTGTTGATGATGGTCTTTTTTTGTGTATAAATAGGGTGCTTTTGTTGTGATGGATGGAATACTCTTGAGTATTCTTTCATGAAACTTCAGTTTTACATACATGTGTATTGGGTCTTGGTAAAAAAAAAAAGTTTTTTACTGTGGGTTTGTGTGGTGAAAGTACCTGCTTTAGATAAACACATCCAAGTTTTTAATAACCTTTTGGATTAAGGCAGAGATTTTCGTGTGTGGGAGCTGGTAAAAGGACTCTGTCCTCAGTCGCATGTCACTTGGCCAGACTTTGTGCCGGCCTGTGGGATCGAGTGGAGTGGAATCTAAGGGAGGGAGAGGACTGGGAGGAGGTGAGCCATCACCACCAGGAGAACTTCATTTCCCAGCAACCGCTTCTCCTTCTGGCCGGAAGTGGGGCGGTCCCCTGAGGAAGAAAGAAACTGCAGAACGAGGCAGTATGGTGGCCGAGAGTTTTAATCCCTTCTTCCCCTTCTGTCTTAGTTCCGCCCAGCCTACATTTCCCAGGAGTCTCCGCGCGTTCTTCCGCTCTACCCTCTGCTCCCAATCTCCCCGCCACTCCCCGGGGGAGGGGAGCGGTTTAGTGCGCCTGCGCGAATCCCTGGCTTGCTGGGAACTGAAGTTCCAGGGACTTATGCAGTCCCCTTTCCGCTGCCCCCGGACGGACTACAAGCCCCTTGATGCACTGCGCGTCGGCGCCCGCGAAGGGAGGGGGGGAGAAGAGGAGGGAGGGAGGAGGGAGGAGGAGGAGGAGGGAGCAGGCGGCCGGCGGCGCGGGGGGAGGGGGCCTGGTCCGGGAGTGCGGGAGGCAGTGGTAGAGGGAGGTGGCGGCAGCGGCTAGCGGACTCGAGTCACAACCGGGCCGAGGGAGACACCTCTGTGGAGCGAGGCAGTAGGAGCGCCGAGCACCGGAGGCGGCACCGGGATTCCCGGCTCAGGGGAGGGGGGTGCCGGACCGGGAGGAGGGGAGGGGGCGATGCTGGAAGCCATGGCGGAGCCCAGTCCCGAAGGTGAGCTCTCGACCAACACGGAGCGCTGAGCCAGCGGGAGGCGGGCGAGGAATCAATTGGCAAACTTGGAGGTCGAGCCCCGGAGCCCGGCGAGGGAACACGGGGAGGGGGTCGAGGCCTGCCCCTGGAGGTGGGAGAGCGATGAGTTGAGAGACCTTGGAGAAAGAGGAGTGGGAGACCGGGCTGGGGTAGTTGGAGATCAGACAGTGTGTGTTGGGGCGGGGGGGACTGGGAACTGGAAATCTGGAGCTTCGGGGGTTAGGGGCCGAAAGGGCCTCCGGCAGGTTGGGGCCCTGAACCTGTGAGGTTGGAAGAATCGGGGGCTGGGGAGTTGTTGAGGAGGGAGGATGTAGAAGAGGAGTGAGTGAGGAGCCCGGTAGTTCGCCGAGGTGGGGGAGTTTGTGGCGGCGGTGCCGGAGCTCCCGGTAGTTGCCGCCGGAGATAGCCCGGTGATTGTTGGAGGGGTGGGCAGATAGTTGTGGGGAGACGAGGGGGTCTGGGTATTGTCTGCGGTAGAGGGACTTGTACCGGGGGTAGTTGTTGGGAGAGAGAGCGGGGAAGCGAGGAGAGCTGGGTAGTTGTAGGGGCGGTGGGGCGGGGTGGGGTGGGGGGGTTAAGACCGGCGAGTTGCGGCGGGGGGGGGGGGGAGGTTTGGTCGGCGAGGGTTAGAGCCTAGGAGTTGCGGAGGGTGAGGGAGGCAGCGGCGGCAGCAGCGGCGGTTGCTGTGGAGGGAGAGAGTAGCTGGTTGGGGGGGGTTAGAGTTTAGGGGTCCGTAGCCTGGTGACTTGGTGGTGGGTACGGGGGCGGAGGGGGGGGCGGCGTCCGGAGAGAGCTCGGAACAGGGCCCGGGGGCCCGGCGGGGAGCCCGAGGAGCTCGAGACGGGGAGGGGCCAAAGCCCCGGATGGGGGCGGAGGGACGGCGAAATTGTGGGGAGCGCGGTATGGGGGGGCAGGTGGGGCTGCGTCCGGGTTAGAGCTCTCTGGTCTGTCCCGGACGCGAAGTGGCGTTGGCTGTGTGTGCCTGTGTGTGTTTAGGTGGGGGTGAGGGGCGCGCCGGGCCTCGTGCTCCAGTAGAAGGGGCCGGAGGGCGGGGAGCGGTTCAGCGTGGTCATCCTGGACCCTGAGGGCTGGCGGGCGGCGTGCGCGGTCTCGGAGGACCCGGGGCGGTAGAGCGCGGCCGCGTAGGAACTCGGGGCTCTGGGCGCGTGTGAAGGACAGGGGCAGGAGGCAGCCCGGGCTCGGTCCGGGGAGCGGTATGGCGGGGTGGGGCGCAAGATCCGAGTAGTCTGGAGTCTAAAGAAACCGTGAGTTGTGGGGGGGGGGGCGGGGCGCCAGGCTCCGGTGGGGGGAAGGGGAGCGCTATAGCGAGGCCTGAGAGGGCGCCGCGCCCAGGCTCCGCCCCTCGCGGGGCGGAAGGGGGAGCAGGGGCGGGTCCAGCACAGCTCGGGGCCTGCTGGCCTGGCTGAGGTACCTGGGAGAGGAGGGGGTTCACTTGGGACCGCCAAGGTTTAGAGGTGGGGTTTTACAGACTCTTTCCTAGTGCCTTGACTCAGCTTTTATTGCTTTCACAGATCCACCTCCGACCCTTAAGCCAGAGACTCAGGTGAGGTTTCCCTTACCCTTGTAGCCTAGTGTTGCTGCCAGACCCCCTCCCCCTCTTCTCCCTCTCTTTGCTTCCTACCTTTTCCCGGTTCCTCACTCCAGGGACTATGCCTTTGGGAATGCCCCCTTACACTCCATGTGATACATGTTTCCTTCCTTTCAGCCACCAGAGAAACGGCGGAGAACAATTGAGGATTTCAATAAATTCTGCAGTTTTGTCTTGGCCTATGCCGGTTACATCCCCCCTAGCAAAGAGGTAGGGCCAGAAGGACAAGTGACTTAAAGGTGGTGTCCTAAGACTATAGAGTGGCTGTCGAGCAAAGGGGACTGTATTCCTTTAGAGGAGAAGCCTACCAGACGTTATATTTAAGACTAAGAAAATTGGAAATTCTGGTGGGAAAACTAGTATCTGGGGTGGGGATGGGATTAGTAAAGATAGTGGCTTGAGCAGCAGTTAATTGCTTTGGGGTACTGTATTAACAGGAAGATGCTTTTGGATAAATTTTAGGAAGCTGAAAATGGTAACAAATGAGGCTGTATAGAAACAGAACTGAAGAAACATGGCTCTGGTCTGGGGGATGAAATGCTGCGAAGGCAGTGGGCATTGGGGAGATGGCTAGAATTTGAAGGCAGACGTAACATGGAAATGTTCAAGAGGAGATGCTGATGGGAATTGGGATGAGGATAAGTTTTCTGAGTACTGTGAGATTTTGTGGTTTTGACAGAATATTTTGGGGTAGATGCAGTTTGTTTTTTAAGCTGTGTTTCTAGGGGGGCTGAGATGACACTGGGCTGTCTGCTGACCCTGGTCTGTTCCCCCTTTTAAGGAAAGTGACTGGCCAGCTTCTGGCTCCAGCTCTCCATTACGAGGTGAGAGTGCAGCAGACAGTGATGGCTGGGACTCGGCCCCCTCAGATCTCCGAACCATCCAAACCTTTGTTAAGAAAGCAAAGTCATCCAAGAGAAGGGCGGCTCAAGCAGGTCCCACCCAGCCAGGACCCCCAAGGTCCACTTTCTCTCGTCTGCAGGCCCCTGACAGTGCCACCCTGCTTGAGAAGATGAAGCTCAAGGACTCTCTCTTTGATCTAGATGGGCCCAAAATGGCATCTCCACTGTCCCCCACATCCCTGACACATGCCTCCCGGCCCCCTGCTCCTCTCACCCCAGTGCCCCTTTCCCAGGGGGACCTCTCCCAGCCTCCTCGAAAGAAGGACCGAAAGAACCGAAAATTGGGGCCAGGAGGGGGGGCTGGCTTTGGGGTGCTTCGGAGGCCTCGGCCAGCTCCTGGGGATGGGGAAAAGAGGTCTCGAATCAAGAAGAGCAAGAAGCGGAAGTTGAAAAAAGCAGAGCGGGGGGATAGACTCCCACCTCCTGGTCCTCCCCGGGCACCTCCCAGTGATACAGACTCTGAAGAGGAGGAGGAGGAAGAGGAGGAGGAGGAGGAGGAAGAGATGGCAGCAATGGTAGGGGGTGAAGCCCCAGCCCCTGTGCTGCCAACACCCCCTGAGGCTCCTAGGCCCCCTGCCACAGTGCACCCTGAAGGAGCCCCTCCCACTGACAGTGAAAGCAAGGAGGTGGGCAGCACTGAAACAAGCCAAGATGGAGATGCCAGCTCCAGTGAAGGCGAGATGCGGGTCATGGATGAGGACATCATGGTAGAATCAGGTGAGAAGTTTGGGGCCGCCCAGGGGCAGCTGGGAGGATGGGTTTAGGGGTGTTGTGGATCCAAGAGCTCAGGTAGAACGCCAAACCTTCTTTTCCCCAGGTGATGACTCATGGGATCTGATCACGTGTTACTGCCGAAAGCCCTTTGCAGGGCGGCCCATGATTGAGTGCAGCTTGTGTGGGACGTGGATCCACCTCTCCTGTGCTAAGATTAAGAAGACCAATGTCCCTGACTTCTTTTACTGCCAGAAATGCAAAGAACTGCGGCCAGAGGCCAGGCGGTTAGGGGGGCCTCCCAAATCTGGAGAGCCCTGACACCGCCATCTCTAGGCTGGAACTTCCAAATGACATGACTTGGGAACTGAGCCTCAGGGTCCTCAAGCCTATCCCCTGGAGCTTGGATATTGTCCCACTTCAAGGCAGGAATTCCTAAGGGAGACTGGTTTGGAAATGAGTGTCTCACGTTCCTACCCTACCCTTCCTTGCCGCCTTGTGGACTTGAACTCGGACCCATTACATTTGGGGGTGGGAAGCTGTCTGGGTCCCTAGACACTTAATTTCTGTCCCTTGGACCTGCCACCTCTCACTTTCTGGGCCAGGGTTGGAATTGGGATGGAATGGGACAGTTGTCTATAAAACTCTAGTGTAAATATAGCACTCCCGTCCCTCATCTTTTCTTCTCACTCCCCATTTATTCTATACCGGTTGTATTTTTAATTTTGGACTTCCCCTTTTGGGCATGGCAGCTCAGAGGCGGAGTACCAACCAGAGCCTGGCCGAGGCAGGAAGGAAAACAGGTGACGATTCTCTCACTCACCTCTTTTGTTTTTAATAATATTGGCCAGCTGTTTGTACAGACAGCCTGCGTGTTGTAAATAAAGCAGAGTGGGCTCTTTTGTCTTTATAGCCCTCACTGACTGTTCTGCTTGGGAGGGAGGCTTTGGAAGAGCTGGCGGAAGACTGGCTGGAGGTGAAGCTAACCCTCTTTAAAGTCGGGTCTGAAAACAACCGGCTCTGCACCTTTCCCACTGACTGGCCTCCGTTGGTTTGGCCCCACCTCAGCTCCAGTCTAGGACCCCCACAGTCCCTACCCCTCCCCCCACACGCTCGCGGCAGTGGATCACACTTGCTGGGAGCTCCCCGCCTGAGTCGGGTAAAGCGGGGTGGAAGTCGGTTGCCTGCCCCCTGAAGACAGAGACCAGCTTAGCCACGGGACTGGGAGGACGCGGGTGGGGACATATTTGGGGGCGGGGCCGGTGCGGGCTGGGAGACCGTTGCTGAAAGCAGTGGTCACGTGGCGGGGGCGCTAGGCGGAGCTGACCTGTCACGTGACCAGGAGGAGGTCACGTGGCGGAGGGGCGTTAGGAAAGGCGCGAGGTGGGCCGGCTTAGGTCACGTGACATGGGGAGAGATGGGCGGGGCACGGGAGAACGCTCGCGACGTCGGCGGCGGTGGCGCGCGGCGACGGCTTAGCTCGAGGCTTTGGGTCGCAGCCCCTGGCTGCCCCCTTGCCCCCCCTTGCCCCCTGCCGTCTCCTCCCTCGCGCCTCTCTCGCACCGGGTCGGTCCTGTCCGCGCTCGCGTGTCGGTTTGCGGGTGTGCGCAGGCGCGGCGGGGGCGATTAGCCCGGTTGGGTGGGCGGCGGAGCCCGGGAGCGCGCGGGCGAGACCATGGCGGGCAGTGGCGCGGGGGGCGGTGGTGTCGGGGAGACGAAGGTGATTTACCACCTGGATGAAGAAGAGACTCCCTACCTGGTGAAGATCCCTGTACCTGCTGAGCGCATCACCCTCGGCGATTTCAAGAGCGTCCTGCAGCGGCCCGCGGGCGCTAAGTACTTTTTCAAGTCTATGGATCAGGATTTCGGGTGAGCGCGAGGCCTAGACTGGGACCGATGGGGGCTGTGCTGGAGAGGATTGGTCAATATTGAGGGGCACAAGTCTGCTCTGGGCCATGCTTGGATTTTGTGGGCTGTAGTGGAGTAGATTGTGCTATGCTGGTGTAGATTGGATGTCCCAGGGCGAACAAGGTTATGCTTGGACAGATTGAGGCGCACGGAGCTGTAGGAGGACAGACTGGGCTATACTAAACCAGATTAGAGAAGATTAGGCTATACTGGACTAGAGTGGGGCTCACTGGTTTGTTTTGGGATATTCTGGACTGTGCTGAGGTGGATTCATCTATCCTTTGGCAGTTTAGTACATTCTGAGCAGTCCTGTGGCGCCCAGGCTGTGTAGGATATTGTAGAATCTCCAGATGTGGATTGGGCTATACTGGGGCCACTTGGGACATTTTGGCCTGTACTACAGCATACGGGATTGGTTAGAGTGCAGTATTGGGATGTTTTAGGCTGCCCTGGAGTAGATTAGGCTATCGTGGAGAAACTTGGACCATTCTGATTTCTGCTGGGTTGTGTTGGTTGACCTTAGTTTTTGTTGGGACCTAGTTTTTATTGGACACAGTACAGGGGCAGACAGGCTGTTGGGGTCTCTCCTGGTACAGACAGCTGTATTGGGATATTCTAGTCTATATTGGTACAGACAGCTGCATGTGGAGACATTCTAGGCGGTGCTAGAATAGATTAGGCTATCCTGGGGTAGTTTGGGACATTCTGGGCTAGACTGGGACTTTAAATAATGCAGAGTAAGCCCTTTTGTGTTTATAGCATTTGTGATTGAGTCCTCTAGATCCACAACCTCTGCTCAGGCTGGTTTAGGCTGGGATCACCTTGGTTCTAGGAGAGCTGAACAGACTGGGCTCTATGTAGAACGATTGTTGGACTTTGGGAAAGTGGTCTGTCTTGGGAGTTACCTTGGATTTACTTTATTTTATTGGGGAAGATTAGCCCTGAGCTAACATCTGCTGCCAATCCTCTTTTTTTTTTTTTTTTTTTGCTGAGGAAGACTGGTTCTCAGCAAACATCCATGCCCATCTTCCTCTACTTTATATGTGGGACACCTGCCACAGCATGACTTGATAAGTGGTATGTAGGTCCCCCAGGACGTGAACCGGCAAACCCTTTGCCGCCAAAGCATAACATGCAAACTTAACCGCTATGCCACCGTGCTGGCCCCTACCTTGGATTTAAATCAAGGTTCTTCTGTTTGTCAGCAGTGTAATCTTGCATAGTTAAACTTTTGTGCCTCGATCTCATCTGTGAAATGAAGATCAGAGTAAAATGTCTAGCACAGGTGCATGGCAAATGGTAATTGTCATTATCAGTATTGAGTCTGACTAGTCCATCAACCAGGTTGTGGTGATATAGTATAGAACAACTTGGCAGGCTGGACTGTGCTGAGACTGGATTATGTTGTGAAGAGTACTACTTTGTGCTGAGACAGATTGGTAGTGACTGGGCTATGTTGTCACATTGATAGCAAATGGGATTAAGTTGGCATGTATTCAGGCTCCTAGAACCATTTTAGGTTAAAGGGTTGTTCAGTCAGGATGTCCTAATTTGGGAGTGAGGATGTGCACGTATGAGAGAGTCTGTTCAGGGCAGAGAGTCTCATAGTTCATATGTTGATTCCTTTAGTCGACAAGTATTTGCTAATGCTTACCATGTGTCAGGTACTTTGCTGTGAGGCCAGCACGTGGTGTTGAACAGAATAGGCATTAGTGATTTCAGGTGGTGGTTGGGAAGAAGGGGCAAGTCCAGTCCATCACAAGGAACCCATGGGAGTGATGGTCCCCGGCGTTGGGCTTTGGGGTCTGTCAGGTGGAGCTGATTGCTTAGTGCAGAGTTTTGTGCCAGGTGAAGCACAGGGGAGTGGGAAGCAGCTTCCCCTCTCCTCGGGAGCTTTCAGCCTGGTGAGGAAGTACTATTCTTTGGTCTATTGGATGTTTTTACCTAGGCAGAGACAGCACATTTGGATTGTTCTCTGGAAGTGAGGTAGAGTAAGGAAAGCATAAGAGTGGAGACTTAGATGAGGACCAAAGCCTATTTTAGGAAGGTGTGTGAGGAACAGGGTAGAGGCTATGGGGGAGGCTGCCAGCAAGGCTCCTGAGGTTAGACAGATATACTGGGCAGCTGGGGTAACATCAGGAGATGACTTTTGAAACTGGACTGAGAGATTTGAGTCAGACTCAAGGAAATCTTTGGAGCAGCATTGATCCTCTGAGGATGAGCTGGGGAGAGAAGGAGAAATACGGAAAAGGAATCGCTTAGTGATTTCCTAGGTGTAAAAGCAAGGTGTTTCAATGTAACAGAAGAGGACTTGGACAGGGTGAGAGAAAGTCCACGTCCTTGAGCTGGATGAAGATTGGGAGAAACTTTGAATGGGGATGGGAGTCGGGTGAGCTAGTCTAGTCTCACTGACTTTTTTTTTCTTGGTAAGGAAGATTGGCCCTGAACTAACATCTGTTGCCAGTCTTCTTCTCTTGCTTGAGGAGGATTGTTGCTGAGCTGACATCTGTGCCAATCTTCCTCTATTTTGTATGTGGGACACCGCCACAGCATGCCTTGACGAGTGGTGTGTAGGTCCACGCCTACAAACCTTGGGCCGCTGAAGCAGAGTGCACGAACTTAACCAGTATGTCACTGGGCTGGCCCCAAGTCTCATTGACTTTTATCCCATCTCTTGGCAGGGTGGTGAAGGAAGAAATTTCAGATGACAATGCCCGCCTTCCCTGCTTCAACGGAAGGGTGGTGTCCTGGGTAAGGGGCTCTGGCTCTGAGGGCCCAGTCCCTGCTTTTGTTGCCAGGCTCCTCCAAGCCTCAGTCTGTTCTGTAGCTCTCCCCCTGCTCAGTTGTTGGAGGTCCTGGCTCTTTGCTTCCGTGCCTCTCTGGAGGGCCAGCTGAAGCCCCTCAGCCTTCTTCTGAAGCCTCTACTGCTTGCTCTACAGCTTTTTTGTATTTTTCCTCAGGCTCTCTCAGACCCTGTCCCCTTTTCTAGTCCTTTCCCTTGCTTCCATCTCATACAGCCCCTTCCCCACTGAGCCATTTTTTATCACTTGCACTCTTCTAGCTAGTGTCATCAGATAACCCCCAACCCGAGATGACTCCCCCCCCGACCCATGAGCCTCGGATGGAACTGGCACCTCCACCCCCACCATTACCCCCTTTGCCACCGGAGAGGACCAGTGGCATTGGGGATTCTAGGCCTCCGTCCTTCCAGTGAGTTCTTGGATTCTTGAGCCCCGGGGGGGAGGTGAGGAGGGAATCCAAGCCCCTGGGAGGGGAAGCTGACTATTTGGAGCCTTGTCACACTGATGTGGGTTGGAAACCATCTCTGCCCATCTAGCCCTAATGTGTCCAGCAGCCGGGAAAATCTGGAGCCCGAGACGGAAACAGAGTCAGTAGTGTCTCTGAGGCGGGAGCGACCTCGCAGGAGAGACAGCAGTGAGCATGGCGGTGAGGGGGGCCGGCCCTGAGGCTGGGGAGAAGGGGTTGGGTCAGACCCCAACCTTGATGAAGGTAAGGAACATGAGGTCTGGTTCCTGAGGTTCCTGTTCATGCTTAGCTGGGGGCCACAGGCCCAGCGGCCCCTCGAGGCTGGAGCGCCACCTGGCTGGGTACGAGAGCTCCTCAACCCTCATGACCAGTGAGCTGGAAAGCACTAGCCTGGGGGACTCGGACGAGGACGACACCATGAGCAGGTATGGCTCCACACATGTCTCCCCAGGGCACGAGCCCTCTCTCTTCCCTCCTTCTAGCCAATCTGCCTGTCCTTTCTCTTGGCCCCATGACCACCACTGCCTGCAACTGCTCCCCTTCCCAACCTCCTGACAGGTTCAGCAGCTCCACAGAGCAGAGCAGTGCCTCCCGCCTCCTCAAGCGCCACCGGCGGCGGAGGAAACAGCGGCCACCCCGCCTGGAGAGGGTGAGAGGCTTCTCATGGGACAGTGGGCCTTGGAGAAGGTAGGGGCGTGGGCCTTGGTTTAGGGCGTACAGGGCACAGACTGTGAGAATCCTAGGGCTTATCCCTGGGTTGTTGAAGGCGGTCCAGCTCCTTCCCCTTTTCCCACCACAGACCTCATCCTTCAGCAGTGTCACCGATTCCACTATGTCTCTCAACATCATCACAGTCACACTCAACATGGGTATGGAGGGAACCTGGGGCTGAGGGGCTGGGGAGGACCCGATCTCCAGGGCTCCTGGAGGTTTTGTGGCTGGAGCGTCCCTTGTCACATGGACTCCCTCCACAGAGAAGTACAATTTCCTGGGCATCTCCATTGTGGGCCAAAGCAATGAGCGGGGAGACGGTGGCATCTACATTGGCTCCATCATGAAGGGTGGGGCCGTGGCGGCTGACGGGCGCATCGAGCCTGGGGACATGCTTTTGCAGGTGTGCTGGGGTAGGGCCACCGGCGCTGACTCGGGCAGGGGCTCTCAGCCTCTCCCACCCTCCCTCTGATCCACTTCGCCTCATTTCCAGGTCAATGACATGAACTTTGAGAACATGAGCAATGATGATGCGGTGCGGGTGCTGAGGGACATCGTGCATAAGCCGGGGTAAGCCTCTGAGCTGGTCTCAGGTCCTCTGTCCTCTTGTCTTTCCTTTCCACCTTTTGTTTTATGATTTTAAAAAGTGGTGAAACATAACACGTATCTAAAAAGCACACAAAACAAAAATGCGTAACTTGTACAGTGAATGAGTGCCCATGTCACCACCACCTAGGTCATGAAATAGGTTACTGATATCCCAGAAGTCCCCCCCCAGTGTCCCTTCCTGCTCCCACCCTCCTCGCTGCCCCCAGAGGTGATAACCACTCTCCTGACTTGTTTGTTCATCACCTTGAGGCAGAAAATGTGCTCTTCACTTGGTCGTTTTACTGCCCATGCATGTGTCCTTAACGACATGGTTTAGTTTTACCTGTTTTGGGATTTTCTCTCAATGGAACTGTACGGCCTGTTTTCTCTTGTCTCACTCAGTAATATGTTTTTAAGAGTTATCCATGTTGGTGACTCACCCACATTGTGGAGCCTTCCACCCTCACTTTCTCTGGCCCAGCCTTGTCTGTGCTCTTTTCTTCTCTCCCTCTCTCTGTCCCTCACCCCATTCTCGTTCCAGGCCTCCACCCTCCTGAGGCCTCTCCCCCTACCCCTGCTTGAGCAGCCTCCTCTTCCCCACAGCCCCATCGTGCTGACTGTGGCCAAGTGCTGGGATCCCTCTCCCCAGGCCTATTTCACTCTTCCCCGAAGTGAGTGATGCCCGGGAAGGCCTACAGCTGAGGACGGGAGAGCTGGGAGCTGGGGCTGTGTCCTGGGGAATGGGTGGAGGAGGGTCAAGGTGGAGGTGAGATGGGGTCTGAGTCAAGGAGGGACAGGGCTGGCCCTTTGGGACTGGGAAATGATCATTTTGGTGGCCTTCTCTGTTCCAGATGAGCCCATCCAGCCAATTGACCCTGCTGCTTGGGTTTCACATTCTGCTGCGCTGACAGGCACCTTCCCAGCCTATCCAGGATCCTCGTCCATGAGCACCATTACATCTGGGTCCTCTCTGCCTGATGGTGAGCCCCAGGCCTGTCTTATCCCACCCTCCCTGGAGAACTCCTCCCTACAATGGTGTGACTCTGCTACTCCTTGGAGGTGGGCCCTACCTCTGATTTCTCATTGTCTCCTCTGTCAGGCTGTGAGGGCCGGGGTCTCTCCATCCACACAGACATGGCATCTGTGACCAAAGCCATGGCAGCTCCAGAGTCTGGGCTGGAAGTTCGGGACCGCATGTGGCTCAAGATCACCATCCCTAATGCCTTTCTGGGTATGGTTGGGCCCTCGGCATATGGCCTGGGAAGGAGGGTAGGTGGAGGAGACCAAAGCTGGGACTCGCCCAGGCAGGGGTGAAGCAAGAGCTGGGGAGGAGAACCTGAGGCCTTTTTCTGCTCTGGGCGATCCCAGGCTCGGATGTGGTTGACTGGCTCTACCATCACGTGGAGGGCTTTCCTGAGCGGCGGGAGGCCCGCAAGTATGCCAGTGGGCTCCTCAAGGCAGGCCTCATCCGACACACCGTAAACAAGATCACCTTCTCTGAGCAGTGCTATTATGTCTTTGGAGACCTCAGCGGCGGCTGTGAGAGTTGTGAGTCCCCCTGTCCTGGCCCTGGGAGAGCATTTCTGGCTGCCTCTCCAACCCCAGACCTCGCCCAGAAACCAGCCAGAGCCACCATAGATGGTTGAGCAGTATGGCTGATGGGGCACGTGGGGGCTGACATCCACCCACAATCGATAGGTTGGACAAGCCATGCCTTGTGGGCTAGGCTGTGTCTGTTGGGGGGAGGGGTACTTCTTCCTGAGTCTCGTAAGCATATGGGACTTGTGGTGGCCCTGGCTATGTTCCTGCCCTGATGGCAGTGGCAGGTGGGGAATTTCCTGTCAGAGGCCCCTGTGATCCCCCATTTTAATTCCCATCATGGATGGTTCTGGAGAAACGATTCCCAGTTCCTCTTCGTTCAATGTCTTGGGGTCCTGACCTCTCGAAGCAGTGAGTCTTTGTCTGTTCTTTTACTTTCCAGACCTAGTTAACTTGTCTCTAAATGACAACGATGGCTCCAGTGGGGCTTCGGACCAGGACACCTTGGCTCCTCTCCCTGGGGCTACCCCCTGGCCCCTGCTGCCCACCTTCTCCTACCAGTACCCAGCCCCACACCCATACAGCCCCCAGCCCCCACCCTACCATGAGCTCTCGTCCTACACCTATGGTGGAGGCAGTGCCAGCAGCCAGCACAGTGAGGGTAAGTCGCCACCAGATACCCATGCAGCCAGGGTCTGGGGAGGGGCGAGGGGAAACCAAGGAAGAGAGGCTGGAGCAAGGGCTGGGGAGGCTGAGGGACTCTGGGCTAGGGCTCAGTTGCCCCCATCCCCTCTCCCCCAACAGGGAGCCGGAGCAGTGGGTCAACACGAAGCGATGGGGGGGCAGGGCGCACAGGGAGGCCTGAGGAGCGGGCCCCCGAGTCCAAGTCCGGCAGTGGCAGTGAGTCTGAGCCTTCCAGCCGCGGGGGAAGCCTTCGGCGGGGCGGGGAATCTGGCGGGACTGGCGATGGGGGCCCTCCCCCATCTAGGGGCTCGCCAGGGGGTGCTCCCAATCTTCGAGCCCACGCAGGTCTCCATCCCTATGGACCACCCCCTGGCATGACCCTTCCCTATAACCCCATGATGGTGGTCATGATGCCCCCACCCCCACCCCCTGTCCCTCCAGCAGTGCAGCCCCCAGGGGCCCCTCCAGTCAGAGACCTGGGTTCGGTACCCCCAGAGCTAACAGCCAGCCGCCAAAGTTTCCACATGGCCATGGGCAACCCCAGTGAGTTCTTTGTGGATGTCATGTAGAGCCCACAGTGGGGCCATGTTGGATTTCCACTCTTGGCCTGCCCAGTCATTGTTTGGTGCTCCTGTCCTGTGATTGGGTGTCTTGTCATGCGCTCATTACTCCTCTCTGGTGCCTGGGCTCAGCCTGTCCTGTGGGCTGCTGCCTGCTAGGAGGTTGTTGCCACTGTGACTTTTACCAGCAGTGCCTGGTTACCCCCCTTTCCTCAGGGGTGTACAAGGGTGATTTTTAGCTTTATTGTTTTTTGTAAGCCTTTTTGGGGTTAAAATAGACTTACATTTTTTGGACTATTTTTTTAGTGGACCTTTCCTCTTTTATATGAAGAATTCCCCGTCTCCTGGGCCCCTTCTTCTCACCCCAAAATGTGACCACCTCCTCCATTTGCCCAGTCGACTCTGTCCTGCACAGGGCGGAGGATGGTCAGTGGTACCTGGGAGGAGGAAGGGGTTGGCCACCCTAGACAGCAGTCAAAGGAGCTCCGGTATTTGGTATCTGGGGGCCGTGTAGCTGCTTCTGTTATTCTATTTATTTTAGTTACTTGTATAAAACACCAAATAAAGCAATAGGGGCAAACTCCCCACGCCTCTGGCTCCTTTCTTTGGGAGGGAGGCAGGCAGAGAGGGAGAGGACTGAGACACTGTAGCAAAGCATGACTCCTTACGAACTTTATTTGTGAGGCAGTAACTGCTCCCTGTGAGAGCAGGCACGGTCTGGGGGCAAGGGCCCCTTCAAGGCAGAAGCAAGGCCTGCAAGAAAGGGGCCTGGGCTTTGGCTTGAGAGAAGGCACATTCCGGGCCAGGCCCTGGCTGCGAGTGTTCAGAAGCCAAGGGGGTTGCTGGTGACCACGCCACCCCGCTCCACCAAGGCCTTGGAGATGCTTTTGAAGTTACGGAAGAGCTCCTGCTGCTGGGGGTCAGACTGCAGAGCAGCCATGGTCTCCCGGATCCGGGCTGCAGCCTGGGGAGAGGGAAGGAGGGGTTCGGGCCTGTGCCTTGAGCCCCCCACCTGTACTTGGTAACCCTGAATCTCACCTCAATACACCAGCTGTCACACAGCATTTTCTCATGCTGGGCTGTGGGGTGGCCCTCACTCAGGGATCTTGAGGCCCTGGTGGGAAGCAGGAGAAAACAAATCTAGGCTGTGACCCTGGCCCAGGACCCCCCTGTGGCTCAGGCCTCCTACACTGCCGCCTCACCTGGACAGAACCACCACCATGGCATAGAGGTCAATGGCACTGTCTGCCAGACGCTGCAGCAGAAACTGTTCATCTGTCAGGTAGATGGGACGGGGTGGGGAGGGCATCAGTTGGAGGGAGAGGAAAAGGAGGGGAGGGGATGGGGTAGAGCTCACTCACTGACAATCTCCTTCTTGTGTTTTATCAGTTTAGCCTCCACCACGGTGGCAAACTGCTCCAGAGCCTGCACTGCCTGTAGAGATGGGGAACGCATTTAGGGCTCAGAAGGGGGAAGCGCCATCAGCCCTATGATGCAGGCTGTCCCTCCTCCCTTGACTACTTACCAGCTCACCGCTCCGACTCAAATCCGGATGGACGATTCCACTGAGACTCAGACCACTGCCCATCCCTGCCCGCCTTAAAGGAAGAGGAAGAGTGACTGGTTAGTTGCCATACACTGCTCGGCCCAGCCCTGCCCTGGCCTGGCCCCTAAGCTTACCGCTTCAGCTGTTTGCCTGCCTCTCCTAGCAGGAGGCCGGCATTCCCAAAAGGATTCTTTAGAGCACTGCCAAGCTTAGAGAGTTCCTTTCCTTTATCCTGTGGGGAAGGATGGTCCAACAGTCAGGACTTGCTGTCCTCCCTACATCTCCCCCCTCATTCTTCTCCCTCTTACCATACAGCCCTGCAGAGCCACAAACAGCCGGAGAATGTCGTTCGTCCCCTCAAAGATCCGGAAGATGCGAAGATCTCGGAGCACGCGCTCTACCCCAGCCTCCTACCATAGGGGAAGACACATCACCTGCCCCTGCTGAGATGTGCCTGTCTACTCCTCCAGGCCCAACTGTGGCTACCCCAAACAGAGAACCATCTTGTACCTTCATGAAGCCCATGCCTCCCATGATTTGGATGCATTCATCTGTCACCTGCCAGGCTGCCTCCTAGGGACAAAGAACCACATAAGATTGGTTTTGGAGCCAGCTCCTGAACTGGCCTCTGCCTCCCTGTGGGCCTGGGACCTCACCGAGCCAAAGATTTTGCTGATGGCAGCCTCTATCTGGAAGTCCGTGGATCCTTGGTCCATGTTGGCACTCACCATGTAAGCCATGGACTGAGGTTGCATGGTTGATATGGGAAGGAAAATGGAAAAGGGCTGCATCAGACTGGACTGATGCCCCAACTCTCCTAGACCAGGTCTGCCCTAGCTCCCTGTGGCCCTTGCCTTCACCTTCTAACTCCACGTGTCAGGCACATCAAATTATTTGGTCCCGAGTCACTTCATAAGGGCCTTCTAGGATTTGATTTCTTGAAAGGGGTGAAGAGGTAAGGGTGGGGGAGGGGGCAGAATAAACCTCAGGTACCTCTGGAAGCACCTCAGCAGAACAGCATGGCTCTCCCTATTCTGCAGAAGCTGAGCTGACTATGCCTCCCCGCATCCCCTAGGGCATTGGTGTAAAGCTGGAGACCCACTGCCCCAGGTGCTGCTGGGGGTTGTAGTCTAACCCGACCTGGAAGAAGGCACAGGGCTCTGGGGAGAGAGTGGTGGGGCAGCCCTCACCTCAGTCACATACTGTAGCATAGCCATCCGGGCCAGCTTCTCCTGGATTATCCCAAAGTTGTGAATTTTCTCCCCAAACTGGGTACGATTAGCAGCATGATCCACCTGGAAGAGGACACGTGTATCCCACTGTGGTTCTCTAGTCTCCTCTCCCCAGGAAGGGGTGGGGCTGGGCTTGGAGGGAGGGACTATGGCCACAGCCAAGAGTTCAGTCCACGCTGGAGGGAAATGTAAGCTATCTGGTCTGGAGCTGCTGGTGGACGAGGGGTCTCTCATGGAGGGAGTGCCTGCAAGGGAAGAGGGATACCTGGAAAGGGGGACAGTGGGATTTAGATTCAGGCTAGCTAGGGACTCAGGCAGAGTACTCACCGCTTTAGCAATGATGCCCTTCATGGTGCCTGCAAGGGCTGCAGCCATGCCAAACCTTCCATTATTAAGAATGTGCATGGCGACCTTGAAGCCGCCCCCCACTTCACCCAGCACGTTGTCTGACGGCACCCGTACTCCATCAAAGTACACCTCTGCAGTGTTCGAGGCCTTGATGCCCATCTTCTCCTCAGGGGGTCCGCTGTGACAGGGCAGGGTGGAGAAACAGAGCTGTGTTCAACAAGTTGCTGCTGGGGGGGGACTGCCACTTCATTCCTTATGAACCAGGGAGGAACTACAACTCCCAGCCTGTAAGAGGGTGCAGGCAACAGTTCCTGTGCCCACAGGGCTGAGGAAGCCTGGCTCTATCCTGCTGTCATGTGTTGGGCTCACTGGTTGCTGGAGCCAAAGCTTTA
This sequence comes from Equus asinus, assembly GCF_041296235.1. Taxonomy (NCBI): domain Eukaryota; kingdom Metazoa; phylum Chordata; class Mammalia; order Perissodactyla; family Equidae; genus Equus; species Equus asinus. Next base: position 12,004,102 of record NC_091802.1, read on the forward strand.
GATCAGTGCCATACATGTTAGTCCCAAAGGGAACACACTGTCCAGCTGGTTTGGCTTTTGCACACATCCCCAGGGTGACCTTTAACAGCTGTCTGCCCTGGAGCTCAGTGCTGCCCCCTCCCTGGCTCGACCTTCCTTCCCAAGCCCACTCACTGGGTAACACCTCCAAAGCTCTTCTCCACCACAAAAGCTGTGATCTTCTCCTTCACGGCTCCTGTGGCTGCATCTGTAACTGGTGTCTTGGCAAAGACTGTGAAGATATCTGCCAGGCCCCCATTACTGTGGAAAAATGAGGAGCAGTCAAGGACTGCCGGTGGAGGACCGAGAGCAGTGGGGCCTGGAATTGGGCAGAGGTGGAGAGGAGGCGGAAGATGGGAAGAAGATTGCCTGATCCAAATCTTGCTTCCATTGAGGGTATAATATTTTCCACAGGGGCTGGGCACAGCTGAGCTTCGGATGGAGGCTGCATCAGACCCACTCGAGGGCTCGGTTAGACAGAAAGCAGCTATAGTCTCCCCTGTTTGAGAGAGAGCTCCTTTACACCGGGTCCTGATGGCCATTAAAGGCCCTTCAGTGTCCCCCCTGCCCACAGGCAACATTCAGTCTCTTCACATTTCCCCACCAGCACACTGATGCCTTCCCAGAATCTCCCCCAGCCGACACTGCCAGCTATACGGTGATAAGTACCACCGGCCTAATTTCTGTCAAGCCCAGGACACCCCCAACCCCTGGGTCTCCTAGGGCTGCCTCACCAGATGCCAGTTTGGGGAGGTATTTTTCTTTCTGAGCCTTCGTGCCAAAGAGCAGGATGCCTTTGAAACCGATGCTCTGATGGGCCCCCAGAGTGATGCCCACGCCAAGGTCGTGCATGCCCACGATCTCCACCAAGCGGGCGTACTGGAGGGGAAGCGGGCATCTGAGGTCGTAACTGGCTGCATGGGGACCTGCCCTTAGCAGAAAAGTGTGAGCAACACGGCAAGGCTTGACCTGGGCATCCCCAGAAAGTGAGTGGAGAGAGGAAGTGGGACCACGGCAGAAAAAGACACTCGAGTCGGTCCAGGTCTTAGTGGGAAGGAGGCTTCCACCCTGTTGTCAGGCATTCCCCACCTCAGAGATTCATTAAGACGTGGGAACCTGGGTAGGGTCCACGTTCCTAGGAGACTGCATGTAATTTGATGTTATATATGGAGGGGGTGTGTACACATCAGGGAGAGTCAACATCTCACAGGCCCCCAGGGCAGTTGCTTGGTAGAGACCTTAGGCCCAGGGATGAGGAAGGAGCTGAATCTGCCAAGCTCCAGTAAACCTGGACACTGGGAAGTGACTGATGCGGCTTCCTCACCTGGGTGTTGCAGAGGCCCACGCCGCCCAGCTCACTGGGCACTTGCAGACCAAAGGCCCCCAGGTCCTTGAGGCCCTGCATAGTGGTCTCCTCCACCTGCTTCAGCATGTCATTCTTGGCAGGATCATTCACCTCCTAGGGAGGCATGGGATTCCACAAGCTCCTTAACATCTCCTACCCTGTCAGGGACCAACCCTGTAGTCCCCAGTCAGTCATTCCTCACCTCAAAGAAACGGGACACAGGTCCCACCAGCTCTTTGAGAAACTGGTTCTGCTCTTCATTGAGCACTGTGGGTGGGTGGAGAAGACAGATGAGCAGGTCAGACCAGAGTGTCGGGAGAAACTGCTCTGTTTCATCCACCTCTGGCTATCCCTTCCCTTACCGGATGGGTATGGAAACACCTGGTCTGTGGTGAGCTGGCCCTTGAACATCCCCGCAGCAAACGACTTAGATTTCTGCGAAGGGAGAATGGGGGTTTCAGGGAGCTGTCGGGTGGGCTCCCCTGCTTAGCTCCTGCGGGCCTGGAGGTCACATACCGCCTTGGCCTGTTTTCCACTGGTCGAAGTCTCAGAGGAGACGGAATCTGACTTGTCCAGAACAGCCTGGGCAAAGGGGTAGTTAGGCCAGAGAAGAGGGTTCCGGAGTGCCAAGGAGAGCCCAGGGGAAGAGCTGGGTCCCGGGGAGGATGGATCCGGCCACTTTTCCCCTAGTTTCATCCCGGGTCACCCTGTCCTGCCCTTTCCCCTACATTCGGCGCCAGGCCAGTCAGCAGACGACCGGGACGACCGGGACGAAGAGGGAGACCCCTGCCGGCGGCGGGTAGGTGGGAGCTGGGGCAGACTCCTCCTACTACGCCCCGCTCCCAAGGCTGTGTCACTTACCTGAGTGGCCCCACTGGCATAGGGTCGCTGGGCAGGGCCGGGCCGGGGCTGCCCCAGGAGCGCGCTGGGCCGCGAGCTATGGGGAGGAGGGGGCTCGGTTCTGGCACGGTCCCCACGCCCCCTGCCCCCCGTTCCTCCTGTCATATACGCACCTTCCGCCACCCAACCTCAGCAGCTGCCGCCCCACGCTAGTGGCCATCCTTGCCGCCTGCATCTCCGGCAGCCGCTGCCTCGAAGGCTGACCTGGAGCTCTCGCCCAGTCCCCAAGTCTAGGTTCCCCATCCGTGACTCACTCTCCACAATGCACCGGGAGGCGGGCGGGCGGGGCTTCCGGTCGCCGGGGCATGCTGGGAGCTGTAGTTCCGTAGCGCACCCCCCCCCCCCCCCCCCCCCGCCCCAGCCCCTTCATTCTGGTTTACCTAGGATGATCTCCAAACGTCCCTTGTCTCCCCCAAACTTCTTCATTCCGCCTGTCGGAACTAGAGTGCAGCCTTTGGAAGGGGTGTTGAGATAGGCTGGGATGGAAGAGGGAGGAGCTTAGGCAGCTGCAGCCAGAGGGATGGAGGGTAGACTGAAGGGAGGACTTCCAAGGTGGAGTTAGAAGGGACAAGTGGGAAGAGAGAAGTGTAAGATAGATGCCGGAGGCACAGGCATGGAAAGACGATTCTTTGGGGTCTTTCGTGAAATCTGTCTCCATCAACACAAAAGGAAAGGAACTGGTGAGGTGGCGTATTCTGAGACTTAGGAGGTGTCACTAACTCTGGAAACGCCTACATTTTCACAGTAGGAAGAACCCTCGGGGTTCACTGCCTCCCTGTTAGGGCCTCTGAGGTCTTCCTGAACATCTGTCTTTCTCTGCCCTCTGTTCTTTCCTGAGACCATGTACTCAGGCTAGACCTCTGAACAGACATTCTTCCCAGGCCTGAGGGGAAGTGTAGGAATTCTCATGCTCTCTCCTCCCCTACACTTCTGTAGCCCTGGCTCAAGAAGTCCTAGGTCATTTCTACCCCTCTTTCTGTCATTCCTACTGGGGACAGGCCCAGGAGGAGAGAGCCGGGCTCAGCTTCCTTTCTTTTTGCAGCAGGAGCCTCCTTGGTACTGACCCTCTTCCCCATTCCCTCGGGAAAGTGTAGCTAAGTCATACCTGGCTGTGGGGAGAGGGGCAAGGGTGTGTGGAGCAAGGTCGGGGTGGGGGTGCCTGGGGAAGAATGGGACAGCGGATGGGTTCAGAGACTGCCTACTTTACTGAACAGCTGGAATTGGGTGAGGAGAAGTCAGCTCAGCTCCAATCCTGGCGGATTAGGGAGATTAAAGTGAGAGAAGAGAGAGATGTCCGAGAGACCAAGAGGTGAAAAACAGGAGTCCTTGCAGAGGAGAGGCCTGGGGGCAGAGTGGGCAGCTGGGACTCCTTCTCCCCAAACCTTTCCATAGAGTCTGGGGTGAAAGGGCAAAGGCTGGGGAAAGATGAGGTGAGTGTGCTGGTTTGTTTGACTCTTCCTTGTCCCAATCCTCCCTCATTTCCATTTCACCAGCTCCCAGGTCAGCCCTCTGGCTCCTGGCCCCCCCACTATTGCGATGGGCACCCCCTCTCCTCACAGTGCTGCACAGTGACCTCTTCCAGGCCTTGCTGGGTGAGTAGCCCCAATTTTCTGAGGGGCAGTGGTGGAAAGGACTGACCTGGACCTGTGAGGGCAATTATCCAACTTGGGGGCTGGTTGAGAGCCTGGAGATCATTTGGTCCAAGCAGGCACCCCATGCAGGGGTCATTCCAACAGTGTTCATCATCTAGAGGAGCCCTTAGCAGACAGACGGAGGCAAATGATGGCAGGGGTGGCCAGGGCGGCAGGGGTTGGGGGAGGGCAATTCAGTTTTGTTCCTGTGACAGATATCCTGGACTATTATGAGGCTTCCATCTCAGAGAGTCAGGTAAGCGGGTGAGTGGGGGGGCGGGGGGGAGTGCTAACTTCCTGAGGGAGCAGGCAGGGCTGGAGCAAAGTACTGAGAGAAGTACTGCTAATATTTAACTGAGACTTGGGGGCCCTGGGGATGAAATCCTGAGTCAGGGGCATGCAGAATGCACTCTCTCCAGTCCTGTAGCCCTTTCTCCCTCTTGCTTCCCCCTTTTCTTTGCCTGCCCCAATTTCAGGCAATAAGAGTCCAGGACATAATTACTTTTCAGGCTCCCTCCTGTGAATCCCAAGGGAGAACTAGGTCCCCAGGGATTCCCTCCTGCCAGCCCCTCCCTCATCCCCTGCCCCCTACCATTGGCTCTCTCCAGTGTTTAAACAACCATGGGTGTTCCCAGCCCAACTCTGGGTGCTTCCTCTAAGAAATGAAACCATCCTTATCTCTCTGCTGTGTTGCTGGTGGCTGGCCAGGGTTCCATGTTTGCCTCAGGGCCTCTCGGCTCCTGCTTCTAGCTCCTCTCCCATTATCCGGGTTCCAGCCAGCACTGAAGGAGTTAACTCTGCCAAGGCACCCCCCCATTCTCGCTCCTCGCTCCCTCCCTCCCTCCCCCTGCTTCCTCTCTCCTCCTCTCTCCCCTTCCCTCCTCGGCTCCACGGCTCCCTCGGCCGCTGCCGCCTCCGACCCCCCCACCCCACTCCCCCCGCCACGGCCCCTAGCCCCTGGCCCTTAGGCAAGACCCCCCCCTACCCCGGGGCTCCCCGAAATCCAGTTCCCCTCCCCCACCTCAGCTCATGCCCCAGCCCCCGAACTCCGGGGCTGCCAGCCCCCGGTGCCCCCGCCCCTCCTGAGAATCGGGGTGTGCTCCCCGAGCCCCCTCCCCTCCTCTGGGGACCCCCTTTAGGGCCCCCTTCCTCTCCCTCCCACGCTCTCCTACCCTTCCCTTCTCCAACCCCCTCTTTCCCCTCTCACCCCTCCCCCCATCCTGGCTCCCCCTGCAAAAGTGGGGTGCGGAGGGGGGAGGGGTGAGAACCCACGGAGGGGAGGAAGGAAACTCCGATGAAGTCAGAGCCCCTTACCCGCCGCCGCGGCCAGGCCCCCCAACATGGACTGTCTCTGTATAGTGACAACCAAGGTAAGCATGATGGGGGGCTGTAATCTGCGGGGAGGGTATGAGTTTGTGGGGAGGGGTTAGGCAGGCCTAACCTGGGCCCAGGCGCCCTGGAGTGAGAGCATCAGAAGATGTATCTGGGGGGGTCATAATTTAGTTTTGGGGTTCACATTCTGAGAAAACGCTGGGTTTGGCCACAGGTGCCCCTGGAGTGATCCCTTTGTACCTGTAGAGAAATGGAAAATTTGGTGTATTCTGTGGCTTAGGGAGGTCTGGTGGTTTTGGGGGTTCACCAATGATGTTTGAGGGAGACTTATTTAAGAAGAAGCCTGGCTCACATGGGAGTCCTGCTCCTGTATGTTAGGTGGACTACATGGGGTGGGGGTCCTCTTTCCCCCTGGGAGACAAGGTGGCTTCCAGGTGGCTTGTCTAATGTCAGGGGGCTCCTGGCTTTCGGGTAAAGGTTATTGGTTGGGAGTGCCTGACTGGCCTGGGGGTGTCAGCTGGCAGGGAAGGGGTGGGCCTTGAGGCTATGGAACAAGCGTCTCATGGTAGATACATTTGGGGATCCTCTCTCAATTTGTGGGAACTGTTAATTTAGGCTTTGATCATGTGGAATGGGGCTAGTTGGGAGTTGTCAGAGGGCTGGAACCTGACATAGGATCACCTGAGGGAATGGACCAGGTGAGGTTAGGATTTGGGGTACTCCCATGGGAGGTAGAAGGTTGCAGCAGCTGAGGTTGCCAGCTTCTGAGGAGGAAGATGAGACGTTTTGAGAGAGGGGATTCAAGGAAGGGAACCAGGTGGGTGGTGCAAAATTTGGGGGTGGTCCAGGCAGGTACCTTGTATCCCCATCCCCTCCTACACTGCATCTACCCCTGGTGAGAAAGAGGGAGAAAAGCAGATGCAGGGGAATGTTCCTGTTACTACCCCTGACACTTGGGATCAAGGTTGGGGGGACACCTGGAATTAAGGTTACTGGGGTGAAAAGGAGTAGGAGGAAGGCAGGGCTGGCAGCAGTGGGGATCTGTACAAGGGTGGCCTTGTGGTTGCAGCCTGGAAAGGGCAGAAGAGCTTGGATGGAGAGCGAAAGCAAGCTCCTGGTGGGATGCAGAATACCTAGATCTTGGCTGTGAGACTCTGGGACTGGAAAGCTGGATGCCTGGTGTGTGGAGGGAGGCTTGGGCGGGTGGCAGGCAGCTGGGGGCTGGGGGGTGGGACAGGAAGTGGGGGCCGGGGAGGCGGGGTCCGGGTGAGTCACAGGCTGGGGAGGGGGTTATATTTAGTGGGAGCTGCAGCTTCTCAAGGGAGGGAGCTGAGGACACACATGTTTCCTGCCACAACCTCACACATGTGTGTACACATGCGTTGTGCACATGTGAGCATGGATGGAAGAGATTGGGGGCTGAGGACCTTTTGGTTTGGAGCCCCCACCCTGTCTCCAGGGCTACTTGCTTGTCCCTGTTCTGTGGGCTTTGGGTTTTCTCCCATGCTGCTTCTTGCCCTCAGCCCCTGTAGTTTCAGTGGATTTTTGTGCCTCGGTTTCTCTGGCCTGGTCTCCTTTAATGTCTGTCTGATCCTCTGCTCCACCTTTCTCCTGCCCTTAACCTACCCCTTAACCTTAGGCTTCCTGGCTGTGGTCCCCTGTGTACAGCTGTACACAGAGAGCCAGTTGGAATGTGTGGGCTCTGCTTCCAACACATGAGAGTGAGGGTGAGGGGCTTGCCTGCACTGGCAGCTATTCTGGGAGGGGGGCTTATTAATCTCCTTTCCAGACTCCTACTTCTTTGATGGAGCCCAGTGTTGAGCATCCCTGAAGGAAGAAGCCTTGTGCAGAGAGGATCATGCATTTAGGGTTTTACAGAGGCATGGAGACCCAGGCTTACCACATTCCTTGGCCAGAAAACTTGTCGGTCTCGGATGAGGGGGGACTCCAACTCCCACAAGGCCTTGAGGCACAAGATGCCTCAGTGTTAGAGGGCTGCTGGCCGTGGGGCTGTTGGGAGTTGTGGTTCATCTCAATTCAGGGCAGCGAAGGGTAGCCCAGGAGGATCCAGCAGGGGGCACATGGCACTTGTTCCCCCAAAATGCTGGGTGGCGAAGGGGGTGCACAGGCTTTGCGGTCGTTGAGCTTCCCAGCTCCGTCTGCGAGTCCTCCATCTTTCATTGCCTATATTTAGACTCCTGCCGCAGTGATTTAAGGAACATTTATTGAATGCCTACCATGTGCCAGGCCCTGTGCTTGGCGCTAACTCTGCCTTTATAGCTATCACTTAGTCTTACTCTGTGCCTGTCTCTACCTGTGTCTCTCTCTCTGAGCATCTTGCTCCCACTCCGCCCCCGTCCCTCCCCCTTCTCCCCGCGCTGCTGCCGCCGTTGCTATGGTAACCGGCGACGACTGAAGTTGCGTGGCGAACTTGAGGGCCGGGCGCGGGTGGCGGAGGGCGGAGCAGAACAAGTGGGGGAGGGGGGAAAAGTGAGGAAAGACCAGGGGTGTTTGGCCAGAGCCCCGGAGGCGAAGCGGTTAAACCCTCCGGGTGGTCCTCATTGGGCAAAGCTAAGATGCTGGGGGCGGGGCAGTGTGGCCAGCAGCCTCATTCATTGGCCGACAGGGGCGTGGCGAAGGGACAGTGTGGGCGAGGCCGGGGGAGCGAATGGGCGGGAAGTGGACGGAGGCGTGGTCTCCTGAAGGCAAGTGGGCGGGGTCTGGCTTACTCTATCGAGGGAGGCGGGCGACAATCTTCGAAAAGGGGCGGGGCCTTAGGGCTTGGTAACCTGACTGAAATGAGGGTGGGGCTGACTCGGCAGGGGCGTGGCGTGGTCCCATGTGCCCAAAGGAGACAGGGTTCGCGGGGCTGTTGTCTAAGTCACTGCGGGGCGCGAGGGTCTTTGGAAAGGAGAATCCGGGGGTTGGGCGATCTGACGTCTCAATTTTCCTAAGATGGAGGACTGTTCAGATTTCATCAGAGCACAACCTCCTACCTCAGCTCTATGTTCCAGGGAGACGGTTGCTAGGCGACAGCAAAGCCCTTGATTGCTGCGTTGCCAGGCAACGGGGAAACGGAAAATGGAGGGAAAAGGAAATGGGGGATGGAGGAGGGTCTTAGTGGGCTATATAGCGCCTGCTGGTGGAGAACTAGGGCCTGTGCATTTTCTATTCTAGAAGGAATTTCGAGTCCAGCCTCTTCCCCACTGGCTCCCTCTGAGGATCAAAGCATTCTCTGTAGATATGAAACTAGGTCACTGAGGGTCATTTTGGGGGCGTATCTAACAGATTCCGATCAACGGGAAGAGAGGGGGCATAGGCGAGATTCTGGGGAAGTCTGTTCCTCTGCCTTGTGTGGACATTTTAGAGAAGCCAGAGAAGCAGATTTGAGGAGACTGCTCACTGGGCTTTAAGAGTTGGAAGGGTGGGCGTTCAATGGGAGAATATTTGGAAGAGATGCTTTCAGGTTCAGTTGTTTGAGAGAAAATGGAAGCCCATGAGGAGCGCTGAGACAGTCATTTTGGGATGTTCTGGAAGATTTGTGGGTTACTGCAAATTGCAGGCCAGATCTGACTTTGAGAATATTTTTTGAGACTTGGGTGTGGGGGAGATGGATATATTTGGGAGCGATCTTCCAACAAAGTTGGAAGTCAGAAAAGGGAGTAATGTGTGAACTTGAGGGATAAAGAAAAGGAATAGGGAAATATGCTTTAATTTAAGGGTTTGGGAATAAATTGTAGAGGTTGCTATCGAATTGGGTCAGCTTTAAGGTACATTATATACTCCCTGAAATTGGGGTCTGGTGGTATTGAGGACTGGTATGTTAGAAAGTCATGGGTAGATTCAGGGCTTTGGACAGGGGACCCCAAACGAATTTGAGGACTGCTTATTTGGATGTTTACATTAGAACAAGGGTAATATTTGCACTAATTTCAAGGTCTCTGTTAGGGTATTGAGGGATAGATATGATTTTAAAAGGGAGGATTTAAAGGGTAGATTAATTTGAGGGCACAACAAGGATCTGTGGTCCTTAAATTCTTGAAAAGCATTTTCTGGCTATCAGGTGGGACCGGACTACTGGTTAGAATACGAGATGTCTTGGCATCTGAGGGTATGCTATCCACATTAACAATCTTGGGGGAGGGGCTTGTGGGAGGTAATTTAGATCCCTCGGGCGTCCTGCCGAAGTGAGAGAGAAGTGCTGCTTCCTTCCCTGCACCCTGGGGGTCCAGTTGTGATGACTGGTCCAGTGAGGTTTTGGAATAGGGGCCTGTTGATTTTAGGAGAGGGATATTGGGTGGAATAAGGGATCCTTGAGAACCAGAGAGATAAATTGGTAAATATTAGGAGTGTCCTTATTTGTAGAGGAGTCGGAATAGGAGTATCCTGTGGACGGTGAAGTCCACAGAGAAACAGCTGGAACCTGGGAAGTTGGTGGCTAAGAGGGTCTCCCCTCACCCCTTCTGTCCTATCGTGACGCTCTCCCGCACTGCGCAGGCGCCGTCCCCCCCCCCCTCCGGCCGCAGCCTCCCTCCACTCGCCGCGGCCGCCGCAGCCCCCGCCCCTCTGCCCCTCCCCCTCCCCCAACCCCGGGACCCTTGCTCTCCCACCCCCCCCCCCAGTCCCCCTCCCCTTCTCCATGTCGGCTCGGAACAGATTCGCCTCCATGTGTCTCTGCGTGGTACGTGCCGCGGTACGGGCTCCGGCCCCGCTCCCCTCTTCCCACACCCCCCAAATCTCAGGGTGCAAGCTTCAAGTGCTGTCGCTCTTCTGCTTGGCGCGGGGTCTCTGGGTTGCAGTGTCTCGCGGACAGGTGCAGTGGGTCGCCCCTCTTATCATCCACTTTCACTCACACCCCTCTATTTTCGGGGTGCAACTCCCGGTTCCAGGTCATTCTGTGTAACTGGGGCTCCGGTGATGAGGGGACCAAGGGAAAAGGAACTACAGCGACCCCCAGGCCTTTTACTTGTCTTATGCCCTAATACATTGGGGGTCAGAGTTGGTCCCAATAGCATGCGAGCTGTCGCGTGTCCGGGCCCAGAGTCCCAGTAGGTTACAAGAGGGGATCCTCCTTTCCTGCCTGCCCTGCTTTAGTTGTCATGTAATCAGGGACTGCCAGGTGCTGACCCCGACCCACACCTTCCGGTTTGCAGTTTCAGAAATACTCTGCCACCCCCACCCCTCCAGACATTTTTCCTTTTTTTCCCTTACTACATGTACTTTAAAAATTGCCAAGGACTGAACATAGGCCCTAATCTCCTTCAGCTCTCTGGGAGGTTTGCTACCCTTTCCTTGTTACCCATTTCCCTCACCTGGTCTCCCATCCCGCGAGAGCCTTTTCCTCAGTCCTAGATGCCCCCCCCCCCATGGGGGTGGGGCAGGGAGAGGTCTCTGCAGTCTCACTGTGATAAAAATTTACCTTTATTTCCTCTCTAGAATAAACAATGCAATATCCCTTTCCATGCTTTCATTTTCTTTATATGCACCCTGACATTTCTTCATTGGATTCAGGAATTTTCTCTGTGAAGTGAGGTGAAGTTGGAGGGCTATTGGGCTCAAACCCTCCCCCAGACTTCCACATTTGCAGCTGCCACCCTTGGCCCTGCCTCATTTATCACACAGGGGATTGGGGTCCTTGTGAAGTGAGAGACCTCGCCTTCTCCCTGGACCCCCCAGTTCTGGGGCCCTGTCCCTCCCTCAGCACTTGCACTGTCCAGGCTGAAGACCACCTTTTCAGGACGTGGAATGAACAATCTCCTTATCCAAGACAGCTCAGCGTCTGAGGAGGGCTGTTTAGCTCATACCCCCTACTCTTTCTTCTTTTCGACTTTTGTGCCCGTGGTATTGAAACTTGGAGCTCAGGTTTCTCTCGCAAAGACTGTGGGGCAGGAAACAGAGTGTGTCTTGATGAGCCCCTATGTTTCCTTCTTTTAAGGCTCTTCAAATGTGTCAAGGTGCCTCTTGATCCTGGTTGTCTCTGTGTCCTGGCTTTGAGAGTCTTCATGTTGCCACTACCATTTCCCTCCTCCCAGTCTCCTTCTGGACCCTTAGGCACAGCCAAAGTTGGGTTATATCCTCAGCCTTGGTTCATCATTCTCAGAATTTTCAGAATCATACTGTAGTATCAGGCCTTGACCTTGATAAGCTTTCTTCAGTTGGGTTTTGCAACTGTTGCCCTCCAGATGTTGGGGTAGTCTCAGCTTCTCAGACACTTTCTTGAGAGGGAAATACTGCTTTCTCTTTTTACACATGTGTACTGGGGAGTGTATTCTGTCTTCTCCAGTCCCTGAGGGAGCCCTGCGTATGGTACCCACTTCCTCCTCTGCTGAGCCTGGAGCTGGGGAAGGTCTGCTTTTGTGGGGGACGGCTCCTGAGGAGGGAAATGGCGTGAGGGCAGAGGCAGATGTGGACCCAGGCAGGGTTTCTGCCCTTCACTGCTGTCTCAAGCTGCCCTTTTCCTCTCTCTCTGGCCCCCAGTTAATCTCATTTACTGATGTCCCTATTAAGCTAGCACGGGAGGCCCTTGAGATGGTAGGGGATCAGTTTGGAAGAGAGTCAGGGGTCATGTTGGGTCTTTCGCTCCAAAAGGCCAGAGGGAGACCAGGAATTCACTCTAAGTCTCAGCCATGTATCCCTTCCCCAGTCAGGGGACCTGGAACCTGGCACCCATTCCTGCCCCTCTCCCGAGCCCCACTGCCTCTATTCCTCCCCCTTCCTCCCCCATCCCCTTCTAGTATATCCGATTAGCTGTGGGCATTTGTAGAGGTGGGGCTAAACTCCTGTGGCCCCTTTGCTGACCACTTGGGAACTGTTAGGGACCGTGGAGGAAGAGCCGGCTGGGTTTAGCTTTGTCCTGCCTAGGGGGATGATCCTAAGCTCCTGCTAGTGGAAGGGACTGACTGCGCTCCCTGCCTTGGCATACAAGGTGCTGGAGAGCGAGCCACTTAAGTAGTGGGGAGACTGAGGCAGTGAAGTGGGGTGTGGGTGGGATGGAATGCAGAGTGGAAGCACCAACCGCAGTATGGAGAGGGAGGTTACAACATGGGGAGTGGGATTAAGGGAATGAGGGAAGTGGGACGGAGATGATGAGGGAAGCAAAGAAGTTGGGGATGGATGTAGCGAATGGAGGGACATGTGTCAGAGGGGCTGGAGCTCTGAAAGGATAGAGGGACTTGGAGATGAAGGCTTGGAAAAGGGGTGAAGAAATGGACGCTGCAAAAAGGAGTGTGCTGGGAAGAGCGCAGGGGTCCTAGGATGTGAGGAGGAGGAGGACTTGGGGGATGGGGCTGGGATTTGGTAAGAGAGGAGAGGTGCTGAGCCCTTGGCGGGAGAGGGGGCTGTGGGGAGGCTGGAGAGAGGGGAACCAATGGGCTGGAGGAGAGGGAGGGGGAGGAGCTGGTCAGGCCCCAGGGCCTTCCGCACTGCACTGGCTTGGGGAAAGAGGAGGCGCCAGGCGGGCAGCCTGGAGCCTGAGGCACTGGGCCAGCCCCAGTGACGCCTGCGTCCCCATCCCCAGAAATACCGCTACCAAGATGAAGACACGCCCCCTCTGGAGCACAGCCCGGCCCACCTCCCCAACCAGGTAAACGCCCCCGAACTGGTGCACGTGGCGGAGAGGAACTTGTCCCACCTCGAGGCCGTCCATGGGGTCGTGGGCCACACCCACTTCTCCCCCATCAAGGTAGGAGACTCAGGCGGCCCCCTTCCCAGTGCGGCCTCGGAGCCTCGCCTCGGAGCTACAACCCTCAAAGGGCCGGTAGGGCGAGAGCTGTAGGTGGAGGGCGGCTGGGACTGGGGGACTGGGGCTTGGGCTCTTGAGGCCAGGGGGGAGGGGACGTCTGGGAATGTGGAAACACCTTGTTCCCACAGAGGAGAAACGGAGGCCAGGCAAGTGGGAGTGGGTGTAGGACTTAAAGCTAGGATGTGTGTCTGTGTGTGTCTGCGTCTGCATCTGCCTGTCTGTGAGCAGGTGTGTTGGGATATGTACCTCCCCACCCCCAGCCCTCTTCATTTCTTCACACCCCCCACCTCCGTTTTTCTGTTTTCTGTGTCCAGAGCTCTGTTCAGAGCTCCCGCTGCCCTCATTTGCTCTTGTTCCTTCCCCGCCTCCTCCCCCACTTCCGGCCTCTGTGCCTGGCTCTCTCTATTCCCCGAGCCTCCAGCCCTTTCCATCTGTCTGGCCTGAGACTTCCAGTCATGGGCCTTTCTGCCTCCATCCCCTGCCTAGCCTTTGCTCCCCTTCTGTGTTTCCTCCCCTCCTCGCTGCCTTACCCTTCCTGCTGGCTGGCTGTTCTTGATGCTGTCTCGCTCTTCCTCCCACGCACTCTCCTTCTCCTCTCCCTGATCCCTGGCTCAGGCCCTCCGGGACCTGAGCAGTCCTTTTCCTTGGTCAGCCAGCTCCCCCTCTCCTAGTGACCCCATTCCCTACTCATCACTTCTCTCTTTTCTTCTCATGCCTCCCGTCTCTCACACTCTTGGGCTCTCACTTCCACCCAGATCTTTCTGCACCCTATCTGCCACCCCCCATTATTATTCACCACCACCTGTTTCCCCTTCTCCTTCTTCTCTGTGCTCACAGTGTGTTTTCCCTTCTCCAGTCCTGGGGAGACCTTGTTTCTAAGACCTTCCATTCTCCAGGCCACTTTCCGTCTTCTTCCCTTTCAGTTTCCTCTCTATTCCGCTTCCCCACAGGATGGGGAGGAATAGAGAGCACTAGGCAAGCTGTGAGATTGAGGGGAACACTGTGGGGTTAGGGGTGGGATCCCAGGATCTTGTAGGATGCCCTGGGAAGGGGGAAGGAGGTTGCTGACATTTCACCAAGAAGATGGGGATGAGGTTTCTGAGCCTAGGGGTGAGGACGCAGGGAGGGGGCAGCTGCAGGTTCTGGGGTGAGAAGGAGGTGGCAGGAGAGGAGTTGGAGAGGGAGAGAAAGACCATTCTCTGGCATGTAGCAAAATGAAGAGACAGCAGAAGGGTAAAAGGTCCCGGGGCAGGGACTGACAGGGATGAGACTGTGAAAGCAGGGCAGCAGGTTGAACTGATTGAGAGAAGGAAAGTAAGGCCCTGGAGCTGAGGAGATGGTGCAGAGTATTCCTGTGAAACTCAAGGCTGCAAGGAGTGAAGGAAAGAAGACTCGAGATGCTTTTTGGGAGATGGGGCAATTAAGTCACTGGGGAGGGCGAAGATGAGAGAAGGGAGGCTAGAGAGGTCATAGTTAGTACAGTGCTAGGGAGTTTTGGAACCAGAGCTCAAGAGCAGAAGGAAGTGGAAGGAGAGAGTGCTGGAGGCTGTACTTGAGGGAGGAAAGTCTCAGGACAAGGCCTGAGTTGAGGGGGCAGGAGAAGCCCCAAGTTTCAGAGAAGATGGGGAGTGGGTTGAGAATGAAGGAGTGTGATTTGGCAATAGAATCTTGAGGGCCTGAGGATGAGGAGAGGGAGAGTGGTGCTGATCTCTCTGGGGAATCAGAAATTAGGATGGAGGATAAGAGCAGGAGACTGATAGGGATGGGGCTGGAGGGTGGGATAGGGACAGGGCAGTGGATGGAAAATGGAGGCTGGGGGTGGAAGATGGAAATTGAACGGTGGGACAGGGATGTAGAGGAAGTGGGATGGGATCGAGAGAGAGATGGGAATGTTATGAAGGTAGTGGATGAAGGATGGGGCCTGGAGAAGGAGGGTCTAAGACAATGATGGAGATGGGGATTGAGGATAGACTTTGGGATGGGGGATGGACATGTAGATCAGATTTTGGCAGTCAGTGGCGATTGGTTGGACAACAGCATTTGCTGAGATTTGAAGGATCGGAGGATGGTGTTAATAGATTTATGGGTATGAAATCTATTATAGAGCTTGAAAATGGAAATGTGTAGTATTGAGAAATGGCAGTAGGAGAGAGGAGGGACCCCTTTGAGGGGAAGAATGAGGAGCCTGGGGATTCTGTGATGAGTGCCTCGTGCTTGGTAGGCTCCAAATAAGTATTTGTTTAAGGAGGAGATACGTTGGGACCCTGGAAGGAGGCTCTTGGCCACCTCCCTCCATTGCCATGGAGACGTGGCTTCAGTTGCCTTGGCAACTGGGGAAGCCCCTAGGACCGGCCTAAAGCTGGCCCCACCCCAGAGTCTAGAGACCCTGCTGCATCTAGGCGACTGACGTCAGGGACCTGGGCACGCCCCACTTTAACCCTTTCCCGAATGAAGTGGTGGGGAGGGAGTAGTAGATGAGAGGATAGGACCCGGATGTTTTTCACCACTCCTCCTTCCTGACGTCCTTTGCACTGCATAGGGTGAGGGGCGTAGGGGTGGGGGAAGGGAGATTATTCAGGATGCGCTGCGCCCACAAACATCTCCAGCCTGGACTTCTCTCGGCCTGGCTAACGCGGGGCGGGGCCCAGGGCAGGAGAGGCGGGTCTAGTGGATCTCGTCTGCGTTCGGTGTCTGGTCGGCCCTAGGCCACTCCCCGTCTCCCCCTCCCGTTGTCCTGACGACAGGGCCTCCAGGAGGTGGGTCTCCCCAGGCCTTGCCTGGCTTATACCGTTGCTAGGCAACAGGGTCCCTAGAGGAAGGGGTGGATTGGATGGTGAGTGGGCGAGAGGGAGGGAGGGCCCTGCACCTGGGGGAACCCCAGATTCCCAGGG
Organism: Equus asinus; assembly: GCF_041296235.1. Lineage (NCBI taxonomy): Eukaryota > Metazoa > Chordata > Mammalia > Perissodactyla > Equidae > Equus > Equus asinus. The sequence goes on from NC_091802.1 coordinate 12,019,960, forward strand.
CCCAGCGTTTAGGGCAAATGTGTGTGAAGATGAGGGGCACATCTGAGGGAGGGTTATGAAGGTATCTGGATGTATGTGGGCGGATAGGGGCAGGCGTTGGGCAGGAAGGGGGGCAGGACCCCGTGGACACAAGCCCTGGGGTGGATATGTGTAGCACATAAGGCATGTAACACTCTGTGGTGTTATATCCGGTGAGAAGCTACCCCCCCCCCCAGCCTCCTCCCCCTCCCCACTCTTTACCATCTGCTGCTCCCTCGTCTGGCTGTCTCTCCCTTCCTGCTTCTCAGACACCTCCCTCCACATGCAGGGGACCTGGGCTGGGCAGAGTTAGGTCCACGCACAGGTGCATGTGTGTGTATGTAATATGGATTGAGGCTGGGTCCTTGAGGGACTCTAAGGGTAGCAGAGTGGGCTTGGTTAAGAGGCTGAAAGGATAGCCAGGCTGAGGGACTCTTGGTTATGGGCTCCCTCTTGAGCCAAGACTCAGGCGGCTTTTCATCTTCTTTTTCCCCTCACAGGCCAATTCTCCCCCTGTGATTGTCAACACAGACACCCTAGAAGCCCCGGGATATGTGAGTTGTTTAGATTTTGGGGCCTTTGCAGAAGGAAGGGGGCCTGGGCTGGGTCCCAGCAGCAGGGCAGGGGTGGGTTCTCAGGTAGGAGTGTCTGTCTCACTGTTGTTGTGTTTCTGGCCCGTGCTGGAGTTGCAGGTGAACGGGACCGAGGGGGAAATGGAATACGAGGAGATCACATTGGAAAGGGTGAGCAGGCTCCTTCATCTGAGGATCCCAAGCTCCCTGTCTGTGCTTCTCTCTGTGCTTATGTTTTCTAGGTGGCCAGCTTCTTAACCCTGTCCCTTCCTCCTCTGGTCACAGTTCCCCTCCCCAGTCACTTTGCCAAGAGTGGGCAGTGAGGGGAATTGACCCTCTTCTCCTTCTGCCCAGGGTAACTCAGGTCTGGGCTTCAGCATCGCAGGTGGCACTGACAACCCACACATCGGTGACGACCCATCCATTTTCATTACCAAGATCATTCCCGGTGGGGCTGCAGCCCAGGATGGCCGCCTCAGGTGGGGAGAGGGGACAGGGGTTAGGACGCCGGTTCCCTCGAAAGGGAGGGCCAGGGCGGCAGGAAGCTCCTGGCTCAGGCCCACCTTGCTGCCCTCAGGGTCAACGATAGCATCTTGTTTGTAAATGAAGTGGACGTGCGGGAGGTGACCCACTCAGCTGCGGTGGAGGCCCTCAAAGAGGCAGGCTCCATCGTCCGCCTCTACGTCATGCGCCGAAAGCCGCCGGCTGAGAAGCTCATGGAGATCAAGCTCATCAAGGGACCTAAAGGTAGTATCCCGTCATGTTGCCACCTCCATTCCAACTATCATCTGCTCCAAGGCCTGCTTCCCAGGTACCTGGGTACCCACCTCTGTCCTGCCTTCCATCTAGGTCTTGGCTTCAGCATCGCAGGGGGTGTAGGGAACCAGCACATCCCTGGAGATAATAGCATCTATGTAACCAAGATTATCGAAGGGGGTGCTGCCCACAAGGACGGGAGGTTGCAGATTGGAGACAAGATCCTGGCGGTGAGGACCCCCATCACTTTTCTAGCCCACACTTGGGTCTTGCCTACTGGCCTTGAGCAGGCCTAGCCTTCCTTATCAGCTCCCTCCCAGTCATCTGTCTTGAGGCTGTTTCTGGCTCCGTCTGACTTCTGCTTCCCTTGACGCCAGGTCAACAGTGTGGGGCTGGAGGATGTCATGCATGAGGACGCTGTGGCAGCCCTGAAGAACACGTATGATGTTGTATACCTAAAGGTGGCCAAGCCCAGCAATGCCTACCTGAGTGACAGCTATGCTCCCCCAGACATCACAACCTGTGAGAGTCCTCCAAACCCCAAAGCTCCCCATGACCTGTCCCAGTTACCCTTCTGACATCCCCGGGGACTGTTCCTCTTCAGACACTCCCCATGAAACAGCCACAACCTCTGTCACTTTGGTGGTTTGAGAATAGATGGAAATCGGTCACAATAGAAGAACTAGGAAAAATTGTCAACAGTCTCTCCCCGAGAAGGCGCAAGGCCCAGGTGGTTTTATGGCTAATTTTATCAAATCCTCAAGGAATAGGTAATTCTTATGCTCTTTCTGAGTATAGGAAAAGATAAAAAGTTTCACGTTTCATTTTATAAGGCCTATTCAAATGGTCACAAAGATAATGTAAAAGAAGGAGAGTATAGACCAATTTTGCTTTTGAATGGAGGTACAGAAGTTGGCAATAATGTAGCAGCAAACCAAAGCCAGCAGCGTATTAAGGGACTAACACTGTCACAAAGTAGGATTTGTTTCGGGAAACTAAAGATGGTTCAATGTTAGGAAACCTCTTAATATGATTCACTGTATTAAAAGTTAAGGGAGAAAAATAAAATCATTTCAAACAGATGTGGAAAATGCATCTGATGAAATTCAGTATGTATTTTCAGATGAAAAGAACTAGGAACAGACTTTTCCTTAACATGGTGAAGAGTAGTTATCAGAAACCAATGACAAACATTTCATAACGATAAAATCCTAGGTGTGTGTCCATTAAGTTAGGAACCAGGCAAGGATGCCTCTGATTGCTCTGTTCTTCTACATTGCTTTAAAGCAGGGTTTCTCAACATTGGTACTATTGACATTTTTGGACCTGAGAATTCTTTGTCGTGGGGGGTTCTGTGCATTCTAGGATTTTTTTTTTTTTTTGAGAAAGATTAGCCCTGAGCTAACTACTGCCCCTCCTCCTCTTTTTTTTGCTGAGGAAGCCTGGCCCTGAACTAACATCCGTGCCCATCTTCCTCCACTTTATATGTGGGACGCCTACCACAGCATGGCTTGCCAAGCGGTGCCATGTCCGCACCCAGGATCCGAACTGGTGGACCCCAGGCTGCCAAAGCGGAACGTGGGCACTTAACCGCTGCGCCACCGGGCCGCCCCCGCATTCTAGGATATTTAACAGCATCCCTTGCCTCTATCTATCAGATGACAATGGTACTGCTCCCCACCGGTCAGAACAACCAGAAATGTCTTTAGACATTGCCATATGTCTCCTGCTTGAGAATCACTGCTTTAGAGATTTCAGGCAGTGTTAGTCAGATAAGAAGAATAAATAGATGTTACATTTGAAAAGTGAGAAACAAACTTATCCTTATTTGTAAATTGTACTATTGTCTGTCTAGGTTAAAATCTGAGTTAACTGAAAAACTTAGAAATATTATGGAAGGTTAAGAATGTAGCCATATGGAAGATAAATAATAAGAATTAGTAGCTTCCCAACAATAAGAAAATGTAGTGGGTAAAAAGATCCCTTTTGTGGTAGAAAAAAATTCTATGAAATTCTTAGAAATATAAGCTTGACCAGAAGTCTGTAAAATTTATGTGAAGAAAATGATAACACTTTACTGAAGGACATAAAAGACTTGAAGAAATGGAGAGTCACACTGTGTTTCTGGATGGGAAAACTTAATATGCTAAAGATTTCAACCTTCTCCAAATTAATCTAGACATTTTATATAATCCTAATTGGAATTGTAAGGTTTTCCCCCCCCCCACTGGGAACTTGGCAGCTTGACTCTAAAGTTCAACTGGAAAAATACATTTGGGAGAATAGCTAAGAAATTTTTGGAAAAGAATAATGAGGTGTGACTGTCTCTACCAAATATGAAATCATACTCTAAAAACATGTTAAAATCACATGGTAATATTTCTAAATACCATAACTTACCAAAAGGAACCTTGGCTCCTTGTAGAAAGGGCTGATTCCGAATCTTGGGCAGCAAATGTACAAGATGAGCTTGTAACGTCTTTCATACTAGAAGGCAAGGAAGATGTCCCAGACTGTTAGGGTCATGTTAGAGATACAGGAGGGGCTCCTACTGGTCGCTCAATCAAAACAAAATACAGTAAAATCTGTGAGATCATGGTGATATTTAAGAATAACTGGGTACCTTTGGAGTTTGCTAGGGAACACATTCATTCTGAAAACTGGCAAGTAAAGGGAAAGAGTGAAGCATTTGATCTCTTTCCTCTACAGACTGCACCTCAGAGTAACCAAATGGTTGATATGGGAAAGTTATTTTTTATAGAAGAAGTCCCAGGGCTGGCTTGGTAGCCAAGTGGTTGTTTGCGCACTCTGCTTCGGTGGCCTGGGGTTTTGCCCGTTCAGATCTTGGGCGCGGACCTAGCACCACTCATCGAGCCATGCTGAGGCGACGTCCCACATAGCAGAGCCGGAAGGACCTACAACTAGAATATACAGCTATGTACTGGGGGGCTTTGAGGAGAAGAAGAAAAAAACCGAAAAGATTGGCAAGAGATGTCAGCTCAGGTGCCAATCTTTAAAAGAAAAATAATAAGTCCCACTAGTAAGTGCTCCTCCTTCCTAAAAACAAAAAAAAAAAGTAGGATATCGCCATTTTCCAGTCCCCAGTGAGCTATGGGAACCAGGCGGTGATCATCAGTGGCTAGAACTCCTTGGCGCAGGGCTGCTGGGGAGCTGTGCACTGGATGCATCAGGCTCACACCTGAACCTACCGACTAATCTTACCAAAGACAAACAGACGTTCCTGCAGCCTGTCGTGACACAGTAGGAAGCACACAGCTCCACCTATGAAGTATTTGTGCCGAAAAACTGAACTTGAGTCTGACTAAGTCTCTAGGATGAAGTACCAGTTTATGGGAGGAACATGGCAGAGGCTCCTGCTCACACACACAGATGCAGGCAGTGATCTCCCTGTTCGAATTTCCCTAATAGGATGTGGGAAATCCTGTTAGACAAATGACCTAGTTTTTTCAACAAACGAATGGCCAAGAGGAAAAAAAAAGAGGAATTTTATAAATTAAGAGATTTGAGAGACACAGCAACCAAAAGAAAACCCCCAAAAGCCTGATATTAATATTCCCCTTGATTTCACAGTCCTGACAGACCTTGGACCTGTAACCTTTAAATCAGTTATCCTCTGGAAGAACCCACCCCTGATAGCACCTTTGAATTCCTGCCCCTGACATTGCTGTGATGTGATGCCCCCTCACCCCACCCCAGTATCTCTGGCAGAATAACTTCCCCTTCACCTGAGTCTGGTTCTTTGGTTTCCTAGGGAGAAGGGAGGTGGGTGGGTGGTGGGTGCTGTCTCCCTCCATGCGTCCTTTCTCCCACATCTTTCCTCAGCTTATTCCCAGCACTTGGACAATGAGATCAGTCACAGCAGCTACCTGGGCACCGACTACCCCACAGCCATGACCCCCACTTCCCCTCGGCGCTACTCCCCAGTGGCCAAGGACCTGCTTGGGGAGGAAGACATTCCCCGAGAACCGAGGCGGATTGTGATCCATCGGGGCTCCACAGGCCTCGGCTTCAACATCGTGGGTGGCGAGGACGGTGAAGGCATCTTCATCTCCTTTATCCTGGCCGGGGGCCCTGCGGACCTCAGTGGGGAGCTGCGGAAGGGGGACCAGATCCTCTCGGTGAGGGAAGGCCAGCCCCTGCCCACACCACTGTCTCCCCTCAAGGCAGAGCCCAGAGCTCTTGGGCAGGGGCTTGGGTGGGCTGGAGCCTGGTCCCCGCCTCCAGCGACTCAGCCTCTCCTCCTCTCTTTAGGTTAACGGTGTTGACCTCCGCAACGCCAGCCATGAGCAGGCTGCCATTGCCCTGAAGAACGCGGGCCAGACAGTCACGATCATCGCTCAGTATAAACCAGAAGGTAGCAGCCTGAAGCTCCCCCTCTCGTGGGCTAAGGTGGTCCTGAGAACTCTGCCCTCTCACTTCAGCGGGGGCAAGGGAGGGTGGCAGTAGGATGGGGCCAGAACTCAGGAACCTTCTTTTCCTTGCTCAGAGTACAGCCGATTCGAGGCCAAGATCCATGATCTTCGGGAACAGCTCATGAACAGCAGCCTGGGCTCAGGGACTGCCTCCCTCCGGAGCAACCCCAAAAGGGGTTTCTACATCAGGTTGGATGCTTCCCGTGCTGGGCTCCTCTTCATTCTGTGCCCTGCCCCGACCCTGCTAAACCTACCCCTGAACCCACCCAGGCCTGACACTCGGCTGGTGTTCATGGGCTCGGCTGTATGGCTTCGCATTTTGAAATTCCCCGTGTTGATTGGAAAATAGCCTCTGCCTCACATGTCCTTACCACCTTCTAGCCCCTGGTTACCCTTGCACTTCCCCTAGGCTCTGCAGCCTGCCCCACAGCTTGGTAACTAAGAGGTTAATGCCTGGCAGAGCAGGGGGCCTCTCGGCTGTTTGGAATATTGCCCCAGCCTGCATGTCCCTGTGGGCCTTCCGGGATAGTGGACCACAGCTCTCTTGCTCCCAGGCACTGTGTCTTCTGCGTCTGCCTCCCCCTTCTTTTCTTCCTTCCCTCTAGGCTTCTGTCCACTCACACGGCCTCATTTCCTATCCTGCCCTGCAGATATCTCTTAGAGCTGTCAGCTCGGGCCTGACCTCCTCTTGGAGGTCCGGAGCTGCAGCTCTGGCCATCTGCTTTCTGGACATGTCCACTAGGGTGTCCCCCAGGCATCTCTCTCCACTCACCACATCCCAAACTGAGCTCCTCTCTTTCTTGTGTGTCTCGTGCCCTCTGTCTTGCCAAATCAGTGTTTCCTCTCCCACTGAATGGCACCACTGTACACCCAGACACCTGGTTCAAACCAGAGCCTCGCTTGGCCCTTCCCTCCCTGTTGGGGTCTAGTTGGCTCCCAGAGCTGTTTGCTTCTGAGCCCCAGATGAGGCTGGATGGTCCCGGAGTCTCTTTCCGTCTTTCCAGTCCCATTGCTCTGCTCTGCATCCTTGCTGTCTCAGTGGTCATTCCTTCCCTTGTCCTGACCCCAGGGGTGGTGACTTATTGACAGGAGCTTGATACTGATAAGGGTAACCAGAGTTTGCAGAGTGATTTTTTTTTCTTATGAGTTTCAGCAGATCCCAGGCCCCTCTGTGACTGTGTTGTGCACGTGTATAGCAGACTGCTTTCTCAGGAGGGTGGAGTTCTAGCTCTTGCTCTAGAAATTGCACTGAATCCATAGCCTGTCTGATCCCTGACATGGCATGGATTGAATGATGGTTAATAGTGTGGCGATGATGAGTTATTGTAGAGCTTTTGGTCCCCACACAGTTTTTGGGTTCCTCAGAATCCGTGGCACCTGTGGGAAGCCATCAGCAACCCGTGCTTTGCTGTAGACCCTTTGTCCAGAACCTTTGGGCTGGGTCTCAGTGTGGCCGGAGTCCTCAGCCAGGCTCTGACCAATGATCCCCTTGCCCTCTAGGGCCCTGTTTGATTATGACAAGACCAAGGACTGCGGCTTCCTGAGCCAGGCCCTGAGCTTCCGCTTTGGGGACGTGCTGCATGTAATCGATGCCAGTGATGAGGAGTGGTGGCAGGCACGGCGGGTCCACTCTGACAGCGAGACCGATGACATCGGCTTTATCCCCAGCAAACGGCGGTGAGGCTCCCAGGGCCTGCGGCCTTCCTGCCATGGGCACTGAAGTTCCCAAGGTCCCAAGGATGGGTGGTCAGTAGGGCACTCTGACTTCTTGGGTGTCTGTCTCCCGTGCCCTCTTGGGCACCATGATTCCCATGAGCCTTTGGGGCAGACATCTCATTTAGGAGCACAGGAGCCCAGGGGCTGCTGGGAGATGGGGTTATCAGCTGGCCTAGGGGATGGGGGCCATAGGGCCCCTTGCTGGGCATTTCCCTACCCCCCATCCTTCCATGTTTCCCACAGGGTTGAGCGACGGGAGTGGTCAAGGTTAAAGGCCAAGGTAGGTAGAGGAGGGGTTGAGCTTGGGTGGGAGAGTGGGGGTCTCATGGGGCCAAACTCCTGACTACCCACATGGCCTGCTCTTTCTTCCTAGGACTGGGGCTCCAGCTCAGGATCACAGGGTAGGTAGGGTGAGTTTGGGGTGAGAAGAGCCCTGAGCTCCTCTTGACGTCCTCAGGAAGGTGACATGGGCCTGGAGTCCCCTATCTCAGAGCTCCTCACAGACACCTTGCCTCTCACTAGGTCGAGAAGACTCAGTTCTGAGCTATGAGACGGTGACGCAGATGGAAGGTGAGCCCCAGCACCTGCCTTGGCCCCAGCCCCTCCTGTTCCCTGGCTCTGTTCTCTGCTGAGCCGGCTCTCTCTCCTTAGTGCACTATGCTCGCCCCATCATCATCCTTGGGCCCACCAAGGACCGTGCCAACGATGATCTTCTCTCTGAGTTCCCCGACAAATTTGGATCCTGTGTTCCCCGTGAGTGCCAGGGCCTTGGATGGAGGTGGGAGGTGGGGGCAGGGCTCCTATGTGCCATAGGCAGAGCCACTTTCGGGCTTTGGGGTACAGGAGGACACAGGGATTCTCAGAGCAGGGGTGCTTCTCAGCCACTCTCCTGTTTCGTGGTAGCCATTCCAGGCCAGAGACTTGGAGGACCCAGAGGATGCTGGGAGAGGTGGTTCTGTCCCTCCTCAGTCTTGGTCTCCTCAGTAGCCCCCTTCCACTGAAGGACCAGCTGGGCACTCTGGGGGTTTGATGCTGTAGGCAGGTTTTAAGCTAGAGGGATGGTGGTTAGATCTTTAGGGGGTGGGGTGACTTCCTGGCAGATACGACACGGCCCAAGCGGGAGTATGAGATAGATGGTCGGGATTACCACTTTGTGTCGTCCCGGGAGAAAATGGAGAAGGACATTCAGGCGCACAAGTTTATTGAGGCCGGCCAGTACAACAGCCACCTATATGGAACCAGCGTCCAGTCCGTGCGAGAGGTGGCAGAGCAGGTAGGACCCGGCGGGCACCCTGGTCCTCTTCCTCCTCCCCTCTCCCCACCCCATGGCCTTTCTCCAGCTCTCTCTAACTCTCTTTCTCTCTGTCTCTTTCCCTGCTGGGTCTCCACTCCGCTCCTCCACCCCCTTCTCCTCCTCTTGGGCAACTCTGTCTGATGCCTGCATTCTCGTACCCCGCTCCCTGCTCCTCCCTCCCTTACTTCCTGACCCCAAACTTCTCACCACCATCTGTCCCTTCTCTCCTCTGCTGCCCTCCTCCTTGCCCCATTTCTCCTCTCTTCCTGTGGCCTTGCTGTTGGTGGCTTTGCCTCCCCTAACTCGGTCCCTCCCTTCTGCCTGGCTCCCCTTTCGCCCTCTCCCCGCTCTCCTTCCCCCTTGCCTGCTCCTGGGGTCTCCACTCCCATCTCCCACTCCTCTGCCACCTCCTTTGCCCTGTTGCCCCCCACCCTGCCCTCTCTCCCTCCACGGCTCCCTTCTCCATCTGCCTCTCCTCCCTCCCATCTGTCTCTCCTTGTTCCTTCCATCTGTCTGTCCTCTGTCCGTCCCCCCCTCCCTCTTCCCTCCATCCTACTTCCTTCCTTCTTTTCCTTTGCTTTCTCACTCCACCTGTCCCGTTCCCGCCATCCACACCCCCACCCCGCTTGGCCCCTCTTGCCTTGGTCTGCCCCGTCTGTTGGGTCCCCTCCTTGGCTGTTCCTCACCCCTCCCTCCATTCCCTCCATTTCCCTCCTCCTGTGCTGGGCTCTTCGCTTGCTGTCCATCTGCCCTTTCCTTTTTCTCTCTGTCTTTCACTCTGTCCATACCCACTTCCTGTCTTGACTCTCTCTGCCCACGTGTCTTTTGACATCCATGTCACTTCCCTTTTGGCCAACCTCACGTTCCCCACCTTTCCTTGTACTGTGTCCTATCCTGGCACCTGTCTGTCCTTTCCTGCCACCTGCTTGTCCCCCTCCGCCCACCCTGCCTGCCCCCAGGGGAAGCACTGCATCCTCGATGTCTCGGCCAATGCCGTGCGGCGGCTGCAGGCGGCCCACCTGCACCCTATCGCCATCTTCATCCGCCCCCGCTCCCTGGAGAATGTGCTGTGAGTATGGTCCTAGGGGCCTCGCCTTTGCTCCCCGCACCTGTGGTCCTGGCCTTAGAGGGCCTCTGTGTTGAACTCTCCCCTCAGAACCCTGGACAGCGGCTCCAGCAGCCCTTGATGGGGATCTGCACAGAGAGCTGGAACCCAGAGGATGCAGGGAATCCCAGGCCTCTGCCCTCCTCTCCTGCCTTGGGCTAGGCAGGACTACAACTCCCAGCAGCCCCTGGGGCATACACCTGCTGGGGCAAGCCAAGGCCTCTGGGGCTGTTGGGAGTTAGAGTCTGAATCCCTTCACTGGGGCTGAAGGCTGGAACGATGAGGCTCTGGAGAGGTCCCTGGAGTGACCTCACCCGGTTGGGATGCGCTGGGGGGTGGAGGAGGGTCATCTGTGACCCTGGAGGATGTCGGGAATTGTATTTTTTGCTACGTGCTCCAAAGAAGAAAATACTGATTGCAATTTAACATCCCTGGATGGAGGAGGTAAAGGCAGGACCCACCCTCAGGTCTGCGTCTCTCACTCTCCACAGAGAGATTAACAAGCGGATCACAGAGGAGCAAGCCCGCAAAGCCTTCGACAGAGCCACCAAGCTGGAGCAGGAGTTCACAGAGTGCTTCTCAGGTGAGGCTGCAGTGAGCCCGTTGCCAGCACACAAGGCACTTTTGCTCAGATTCAGAACAGCTACCCCCACTGGGTGGCCGGTTTAGAAAGAGGTACCCACTTTGGGTGGGTGCAGCCCCATGGCTCATGGCTTAGAGAATTAGAAAAAGGTGTCTCTGCGTCTGGGCTGGTGCTACCCCCTTGGCTGGACAGCCTGCCTCACTCCCTGCTCCACCCCACCCCCAGCCATCGTGGAGGGCGACAGCTTTGAGGAGATCTACCACAAAGTGAAGCGTGTCATCGAGGACCTCTCAGGCCCCTACATCTGGGTCCCAGCCCGAGAGAGACTCTGATTCCTGCCCTGGCTTGGCCTGGACTCGCCCTGCCTCCATCGCCCGGGCCCTTGGTCTGGACTGAATTGCCCAAGCCCTTCGCGCCCCCAGCCTCCCTCCCACCCCTTCTTATTTATTTCCTTTCTAACTGGATCCAGCCCATTGGAGCGGGGACACTCCTCTGCATGTATCCCCACACCCCAGACCTGGGCTCCTGAACCCCAGGAACCTGGGGTCTGGGGGGGAGCCAGGCTCCTGGTCCTGAGCCCTTGCTCCTTAGGACCCCTGACCCCTGCCCGCCCCCAACGCACACACAAACCCACCGGGGGCCACCTGCCCTCCCCATCTTCTCCCACACACATTCCAGAAGTCAGGACCCCCCTCAAGGAGCACCCCGCTGCAGGGATGCAGGGCCACAGGCCTCCACCCTCTCCTGAGGCAGAGTCTGGGGTCACCCCTGCCCCCATCATAACTCCCCATGTCCCTTGATTTCTCATTTATTTTTTCCATTTTTTTTCTTCTCAAAGGTGGTTTTTTGGGGGGATAAGTGGGGGGACTCCACTATGGGCCCCCTGCCTTCCACATGCCCCCACCTTTTTTCTTTGCTGGTTTGCATGAGTGGAAGGTCTAACTGTGGCTTTTTCTTTTTCCTGGGATTTTTTTTTCTTTTTGGGAAAAGGGAGGGATGGGTCTAGGGAGTGGGATTGTGGGAGGGAGGGTGGGGGGGCACGGGTTGGGGGTCGGGTGTCTGGGAGCCAGGGGAAGACTGGAAATGCTGCCGCCTTCTGCAATTTATTTATTTTTTCTTTTGAGAGAGTGAAAGGAAGAGACAGATACTTGAAACCTAGTGTGTGGCCTGATTATTTGGGACCTGGGTGAGGAGGGAGACAGGGTGGGAGCCTAGGGATGGGTCTGGGAAAGTCAGATCCTTCTTCAACCCAACCCAGAGAGGATAGAGTGGCTTGAAAGGGGCTCTGGAGGGAACCTGAAATCAAAGATGCAGAGTTGGTGGTGAAGAATGGACCTGGGAAGGGCTGGATGCTCTTTCCAAAGTCACTGACAGACTCAGAAAGAGGAGGCCGGCCTTGCAGAGGTCCCTGCAAACTTAGCCCAGCCCTGACCACTCCTCTGGGCTGTCTCCATCCGCTGGGCAGCACAACACTGTCTAAAGGAAAATAGAGAGGAAACTTTCTCCATTGGTGTTCATGGAGTTGTGGACAGAGCTGAGCTCTGGTGATGACCTGTACAGAGGTTTGCTAATAAGAAGTGCTGTGTAAATATTTATTCTTTGGGTTTCTTTATGCCCCATCTCTATAGGAAAGATTTGAAGCAGCTTTGCAAATAATAAAGGTAGGAAAATAGAACCTCGATACGAAAGATAAAACTAGGAGAAACAGATGCATTGCTATGAGGGTAAATATGATCTCTGAGCTTCCTACTAGACAGGTCCCTTACCTAGTTCTTTATTATAAAGGAGAAAGAATTCTAGTTCTCAGATTTTCCTGGCCCTAAGTCCTAACTGCTGCTCCTCAGATGCTCTGTGTAGAGTCGTGGTTCTCAGCTTTCCTTCCGCCAGTGTTCATGTGCCTGACAGGTTCCCACCTTGAGGGCCTCAGCTTCAGTGTGGATGAGCTATTGGTGACACCAGCTAGTATACTACCCCTTTCTCCCTCTGACTCCGGTGCTCCGGGGGGAAGGCTGAGGTGGAGGGTATGAAGAGTTGTGATGGTTAAGTACGAAACGAAGAGGTGTGATGGTTAAGTACGAAACGGTGCAAAAGGGCGGTTTTTGTTGCTACCCCTGGCAGAAGTGGAGCGTTGGATGCAAAAGACCACCCCAGGGGTAGTGATTCTGGGGGTGTGTGTGTGGGGGGTTAGGGGTGTGACTGCCCCAACCTAAACTGACCCAAGGATGCAGGCAGAGATCCTGGAGGTGTGTCACGTAAACCAGTGGTCCTTTCTGTGGATTGCCCTGCACAATTTTCCAGTTTTATCTAACAGTATTTTATCTAACAGACCCAGCCCACTGAATCATGGGGGTGGGGCCCAGGGGTCTGCATTTCAGGAGACCTCCCAGGGGATGCTGAGATCTCGCTGGTGGAGAAGCTCTGCTTCCCAGGATGTTCTTCGGATAGCCGTTCTTCAGCTTGTTCTGTGGAGGAGCAGATGGCTTGAGGCTGTGCTGATGTTATCTGCCATGGGCTGAAGGGAGAGAGCTGAGAGGAGGAAGGTGCGTGCAGGTGATGTGTCTGGATCTAAGGGGTTGAGGAAAGGTCACCAAGAAGGGGTAGAATCACCTAATTCTGCATGCGTTATGTTTTAGATTACAAAGGTAATACATGTACCTTACAAAAATTCAAATAAGTGTAGAAATACATGTTGTTTAAAGAAAAGTTCCGTTCTCATCTCATTCCACATCCTCCTCAGAGGGAAGCACGGGAGCAGTTTGCGATGTTTCCTTCCAAATCTATAAGGAGCTCTTCCCTGGTCCTTAAGGAGACCAGGTGCTTGAGTGGATACACGCACCCAGGTTCCCAACTGTTGGGGTTCCGATCCTGACTCCTCTTACCTCCCTCTGTTTCTTTCAACAAATACTTATCAAGATCCTCCTTGGTGCTGGGCAGTGTTTGGAATGCTGGAATGCAATATCCTGCCCTCAGGGAACTTGGGTCCATCCAGTGGGAACAACAGGCAGGAGGAAGTACAGGAATGCAGAGGATTAAAATACTGATGGTGCTGTAAAGACAGTGACCGCTGGGTAGGTGTCCTTGCTGGTTGAGGTGGGGCGCTCAGGGAGGCCTCTCCTTGGAGCAGCTTTTGGGTTGAGACCTGAAGGATGATGAAGCCTGGGGCAGGGGAGTGTCCCGGGTACAGAGGAACGGCAAGGTAGCAAGAAGTTTGGCATGTCGGAGGACAGAAGGAGGTGACTAGGGTGGAGTGGGGTGGAGGGAGAGAGGGAAAGAGGAGATGGGGTCAGAGAGGTGAGCACAGCCTGATGCTAGGACTTTGCATGGACTTTTTTCAAAGTGCCATAAAGAGCTGTTGGAGGGCTGCAAGAAGGGAGTGGCAGGGTACCCCAGTGCTGGTGGAGAAAGTGTGGGGTCAGTAGAGAGCCAGCTGGGAGGTGGTTGTAAGGTTAAGATGAGACAGGTTGTGGCGTCACTTTAACTGGGCCAAGAGCTTAACTTCTCTGAGCCTCAGTTTTCCTCAGCTGTAAAATGGGAATAATAACTCCCTACCTTGCTGGATTCTTGTGAGGAACAAAGAAGATGATACACGGAAAGCCCTCGGCACGCTGCCTGGCTAGAAAATGGTAACGATAATTGCTATTGGCCTCTTCGTCTATTCTCAGTTACTGGGTGAACTTGGAAGTTAAATAAAACCTGGAAACATTTGGAGTTTTAAAATTCTCTAAAATGTTCATCCTCTAAATAAAGGTAGGAAGGAGGAGTAGAGAGCGTCCTGGGTCACAGAATCTTGGCTGTCCCAACAATGAAAAGTTGGGGTGTGCCTGGGGTGGAGAGTGGAGTTGGGGAGGAGAGACCAGGATGGAGAAAGATCCTACAGAGACTGCGCTCGCCCAGCCGAGGGAGGGCACGCTGAAGCGCTTGGGTGGGTTTTATCGTCCACATTCTAAACTTGTGGGCCGTGGCCGTTTCCCCTTTCCAGGCCCGGGGAGCCCCCCTGCCCTTGGCCCGTTTCTCCTGGTGCTGAGCCCTCCACCCGAGCACATTCCTTTAACCTCTCCTGCTTCAACTCCACTCAAGCCCCGCTCAGCCTCTCCTAGATTTGGGGTGCCATAGGCCACCCTCTGGAAAGTCTCCCCTGAGCCTCGTCTTCACCCCTTTGCCTGTTTGTCCAGATAGCTCATCTTGAGGTCTGCCGGGTGTCGAGAGGCATGAGGTGCAGCCCCACCCTCTGGGTCTGGGGAACAGCGAGGCAGGCCCATCCCCAACGAGAGGTTGATAGCGCTCAGAGAGGGCTGGGCAGGGGCACAGGCAGCTTGGAACCCAGGTCTCCTTCTCCATAGAAGAGACACTCCAGGGCCCCAGTTCTGTCCCAGAGAAGTTGCTAACCATCCTCGGGGATGTGGGGAGAGACATCCTCTGCTATCCTGACCCCAACCTTCGCCTCTTGCTCCACATTCAGAGGCCCTAGGATTCTAACTCAACTGTTGGCTGTGCTGCTAGTGATGATAAGAAGAATGAAACAGCTGGTATGTGCTGAGCAGTCAGTATTTGCCAGGCACTGTGCTAAATGCTTTCCCCTCATTATCTCATTTAACCTTGACCCTAACTCTCTGAGATGGGCCTTAGACCCACTTTCCAGAGGTGGGAGAGGTGAACTCAGACCAGTCTCATGGTGGCCTTCAGGCTTTGTCTGCCACACTGGCCTTTTCACCCCCTGAACATCCTGGGGACCTCTAGCATCTGCGGGCTCTCTCCCTACCAGGCCCCCTTCTCTTCACCAACTGCTCAGGCTCCCTGGCTGAAAAGCACTTCCCTCTTCCTGACTCACCTTGATAGGAGGCCCATCCCCCTCTCTTCTTGGCTGTCTTTAACCTGGCACTTGGGGTCCCCAGATCTGGCCCTGAAGGTCACCCCCATTTCCCACTTGGATAGCTGGTGGTCCTGGGACTTTTCTTCTGCTTCTCCCGTTAGCACAGGCTCTGTCCTGGGCTGCTTTGTTTCCGCTGTGCCTTCTCACTGGCTGGGGTTCATCACAGGGCGCTGCCACACCTGGGCCACACCCAGGATTCTGCTTCAGTGTCTCCAGCCTAGAAATTTCTGCAGACTCCAGACCCATTTCTTGCAGCCTTCTGGATCCTGGTCAGGTGCACTGCTGTCGCCCCACCCCGGCCCCACCGCCTCCCTCACTGCATGTTCAGCAGCCTCCAACTCCACTCCATTCCTCTGCTAAAATTCTGCCCATGTGACCTTCCTTCTCTGGTCTCAACCTTCAGTTTCTCACCGGGACCAACCCAGCAGCCTAACTGAGCTGCCTGCCTCTCAGTAACCCACCTCTGCCCCATCACTCAGCCCAAGGTCAGGCCAGCATTCAACTTACACATCTGACCTCACCACTGCCCTGCCTGCAGCTCTTCCTGGGCTCCATAGTATGTAGTCACAATCTTTAACTTTGTTGTTCAGAGCCCCATCGTAAAATATTTTTGGTTGTGTGTCCCCCGATATATATTCTCTCATCTAATAATTCTCTACGTGTTGTGGTAGCCAGCCTTCCAGATGGCCCCTGATTATTTCCCCCCAGTACTCACCCCCTTGTGTGGTTCCTTCCACACTGAGTAGGGCTGACCCGTGTAACCGCGAGGATATTGTGGAGATGATGGAGCATTACTTCTGAGGCCAGGTCCGTCTTGTGCTCTTGGATCACTTGCTCTGAAGGAAACCAGCTGCCATGTTGTGAGGACACTCAAGCAGCCCTGTGGAGAGAGAGAGGCCTCCTGCCCACGGTCAGCACTAACCTGCCAGCCGTGCAAGTGAGTCACCTTGGAAGCTTGTCCTCTAGCCTCGGTCAAGTCTTCAAATGCAGGTAGCCCTGACTGGCATGCTGACGGCAACCTCATGGGAGACCCTGAGCCAGAGCGAGACCTCAAACTGAGTGAGATGATCAATACTCCTTGTTTTAAGTTGCTAAGTGTTGGGATGATCATTTTGCAGTAATTGATCACTAATACACATGTACCACTGTACAAGTCTATTATGTACGTTACAAAACATATCCCCAAGTAGAAATCTAAAGAAACGGGATAGCTGCCAGCCCAGTGGCGTAGTGGTTAAGTTTGCATGCTCCGCTTCAGTGGCCTGGGATTCACAGGTTTGGATCCCGGGTGCAGCTACGCACCACTTATCCAGCCATGCTGTGGCAGGCGTCCCATATATAAAAAATAGAGAAAGATGGACACAGATATTAGCTCAGGGCCAATCTTCCTCAGCAAAAAGAGGAGGATTGGTGGCAGATGTTAGCTCAGGGCTAATCTTCCTCACCAAAAAAAAAAAAAAAAGAAAGAAAGAAAGAAAGAAAGAAAGAAATCGGATAAAAATGTACATAAATAAAGTTCTGATGTCTTCTTACCATACTCCTAATGGATGATCTTGTACCCCTCTGGGGTGCCTGTCCCCTCTTTGGAGACCGTTGTGTTTCTGAATGACCTTCAGAACACCTCACCCTGAGATTCAAGGCCCTCTTCAGGGTAGTCCAAGCTACCTTTCTGGTTTCCTCTTCCAAGAGTCACTTGCTTATTACCACTGATAAAATCCTACCTGTTCTTCTGGCCAGCATTATTGACCTCCTCTCGGGAGCCTTTCTCGATTGCCCTGAAGGTGGGATCCCCAGCTTCGGAGCCCAGCCTCTCTGAACTGCTCTCTGCATGTGCTCCACATCCCACAGCGAAGTGTACTGGGGGTGCGGGGGGTGGAGGGTGGGCGGTGGGCGGAGCAGGGGGGCGTTTTTCGTGAAGTATGTTGGCAGAGTCCTCAAAGTGGCCCCAAGATTCCACCCTGTCATCCCTGGGACCGGTGACTATGATGAGCTACCACTTTCACAATTACGTTGTTATACATAGTTGACCTTATAGATGACCATGTATGTGTGTTATACACACAGTTGACCTCAGGACAGGAAGATTTTCCAGGTGGGCCACATTTAATCACACGAGCCCCTTTAAAAGCAGAGAAGTCAGAGACTGGAAGCATGAGAAAGATTCCGTGCACTTTGCGGACTTTGAGGATGGAGGAGCCACGTGACGAGGAATGCAGGTGGCCTGTAGGAGCAGAGGACGGCCCCTGGCTGACAGCCAGCAAGGAAATGGGGACCTCAGGCCTATAGCTGCAAGGAACTGGATTCTGTCAACAACCTGAACCGGCGTGGAAGCAGATTCCTTTCCTCCTTTGCCTCTGGAAATGAATACCGTCCTGCCAGACCCTTGATCTCAGCTTTGTGAGACCCTGAGCACAGAGCCCAGTTGGCCTTCTGCGCTACAGGACTGTGAGCTAGTAAACGGGTGCTGTTTTCAGCCACTAGGTTTGTGGTACTCAGCAGCAGAAGATGAATCCGTGAGCCTTTGTCCCTGAAGACCTCGCATGATTCAAGACATAGGTTCTCAGAAGAACAAACATAAAAAGGTGGACGAGTTCTCAGAGTGCGTAAATCTACTACCCTGTGGTATAGTTTCGTTTTTAGCTACTTTTTAGTTTCTTGGGATTATCGCTGGTATTTTGCAGACGGCCTCCTTGGAAACTGGTGGCCCAGTGTGTCATGTGGTGTGTCTGGCTTTCTTCACAGTGTTTCGTCACCTCTGACTCCCATTCTAAAGCGACCGCCTTTGGAGGGTGTTCTTCAGCACTGGTCCAAGCACTGCTCCCTCAGCAATGAGTCTGGGAACGTGGGTATAGGTAGAAACCAGACTTCAAACACATCTTGTTCCAGGCAGCAGCGCTTGGCGGCTGCGGGATGGGTGCCCCGTCGTTGCCCCCGGCCTGGCAGCTCTCCCTCAAGGACCACCGCGTCTCTACCTTCAAGAACTGGCCCTTCTTGGAGGGCTGCGCCTGTACCCCGGAGTGGATGGCGGTGGCCGGCTCCATCCACTGTCCCACTGAGAATGAGCCCAACTTCGCGCAGGGTTTCTTCTGCTTTAAGGAGCTGCAAGGCTGGGAGCCAGACGAGGACCCCGTAGAGGAGCATGAAAAGCATTCATCCGGCTGTGCTTTCCTGTCTGTCAAGAAGCGGTTTGAAGAATTAACCCTCAGTGAATTTTTGAAACTGGACAAAGAAAGAGCCAAGAACAAAGTTGCAAAGGAAACCAACAGTAACCAGAAAGAATTTGAAGAAACTGCAAAGAAGGTTCGTTATGCCATTGAGCAGCTGACTGCCTTGGAGTGACGCCTCCCCACATTCACGGGTCCCCCAGTGGCGGACATAATTTCCAAGCACATTCCCCAATGTTACCGACTTTTCTGTGGGGCCCCTTAACAGTGCCTTAGGACAGGAGAATGTCAATATTTTGAAATTAGAATATTTAAACCATATTTTCGTTGTTTCTTGAGAGTGGTCCCAGGGGTTACTTCATTGTACAGCTGATGCTACTGAGTCCAGTGACTGGTTCTCTCTTTTTTCCTGGCGGTTTTTGCTCTGTTGACTCCTGGACTCGCCAGGGTGAGAAATTTGCTCCCGTGGGTAGACCTCTTCCACAGCGACGTCTGGGCTTCACGTTGACTAGTGGCTGTCGAGCTTGAGATTCGATTCGTGAATGTGATCCTAGGTCCATTGTGACTGGACAAAGAATTAAGGATACTATTTTAAATTTTATTTGTGTAATAATCCGAATTTATAGTGTGCCTTTCTGTGTTCCGAATACTCTGTATTAGCTCGCTTTGACATCTACACGTCTGTGACCATCCTTGTACCCGTCAGGTCTGCGGTATAACAGCAGCCTCCCTTTGCTCCAGAGCGGATCATATGGAATCACCTCCCTGCCGAGCCTCTGGAAGTGCTGTGTGTGTGAAGGCGGCCTCTCGCCTGTCCCGGCATTTTGTAACCTTCAAGCTCACAGACGGAGAACTGGTGGTGTCAAACCACAGGCCCTGCCTTGGGACTTGACGTGTGTTAGTGTTCTTGCCATGACTGGAGTGTGAATGGCGGGGTGGCGCGGAGCAGGGCTCATGTCTCGAGCTGATGTCTTGCTTTGAGGTCAGTTGAAGATACTTCTTTACCCAATGGGCACATGGCAAGGTTGCAGCATTTCTCTAAAACAGTTGAGGAAAAGGTCCTTAATACCAGACAAGGCATTTTCCAAAGGCCCAGCTCACTGCTTCATCCTCTCTCGAGTTAGAAGGGTCCCCAGTGAGAGCGGCTTCTTCCTGGAGAGCCGGCTCTGGAGGAGCTGTCATTCACAGAGGCGGCAGGCACAGGTGGCCTAGGAAACACGTGTAAGGAGTTCCTGGTCTTAATATTGTCAATACTCTGCAAACAGCTATTTCTCATTGATGTGGACTAGGTGGCTGATAATTCACCTGTCTTTCTAATGTGAATCTTCCTAAAAGAGGGCAATGGAATAAATTAATTTAAAAAGTGAAACAAACAAGCAAAAACAACAACAAAAACAATCTCGTTCCAGTATAACGTGCAAACACAAGAATGCACAGATCGTAAATGCATGGCTTTCTGCAGTTTTGCAAACTGAAGGCTCCTGTGCAACCAGTGTCCAGATCAAAACGCTGGACATTGCCCTCACCTCAGGGGCCCCCCGTGCTTCCTTCCAGTCACCGCTTCTGCAAGGCTAACTACTATTCTGACCAAAACAGCGTAGGTTTGTTTGCCTGAATAAACCAGATTGTGAGTGAGAATATCTGAGAATACTAAATTAACAGCCCAATAGTCACCAAAATTACTGGCCATGGTCCCAGTGCATGCAAACAACAGGGGGGTTTTCAAGACACAGACAAACGGGCGCACCCAGGGCTTTCACATTTTACCCAAGGGATGCGTTCCTGAATATCTCACGTGTGGGAAAACTGTCCCAACTCAAGACTAGTTTCCTCACTGAAATAACTAACGTGGGCTTTGTGTGACTTCACATGTGAGGCCTAAAGCAAGACTTGTTAATATCTTTAATGTTGCCCAATTTCTAACAGCATAATTCAAATTCACACACTCCTCTCTGAACACAACCCTCTCTGAATGCCCATGGAGCTGTGAGGGACCAAGTTTTAGCATCTCTGGGACCCTGGGGCTGGGTATGGTTCTGGGGCCAGCGCACGGGTCTTGGAATCGGGCTGCCCAAATGCCAGTGCTCACTCAGCTGCTTCCTTGCAGTGTGACCCTGGGGAAGCTCTTCCCTTTCAGGACCTCAGTTTCCTCATCTGTGAATCTGGGGAAATGAGAGGAATTGGTGAATGAACAGCCACAGGCACGTGATGGGAGCCCAGGGAGGTTTGCTGGCGCCAATCACCGGGGAGGTGGGAAAAGCCTGCTCTGTGCCTCTCCCCCCACCACACCCCCTCCTGCTTGGAGGAGTTCACTCCCTGTGAGAGTGAAGCCAGTTAGCTCCAAGCTGGGGAGCCTGGCGGCTGAACCCCCCAAGGAAGCTGGGGCCTAGGCTCAGATGCCAGGGTCATAGGACCAGATTGGGCAAGAGCAGAGAACCGGTCCCTTTGATCCTGGTCAGGGAAATTTGGAGACACCGACAATTCTGGGAAATTTAGAGGCAGGAAGTGAAAGGGGGAGGGGCAGAGGGGAAACAGTGAACTGCATCCCAGCCCCTCCTGGCCTGGCCCCCCCCACCCCAAATGGCGCAATGAGCGCGGTGACCGGCATGTGGGGGTGTGGGGACAGACCAGGAGACTGCCTCTTTCTGGGAAGGAAACCAGAAGCAACCCATCCTCCGCTCCCACCCCCAAACATCCCCTGGGTTCCCAGTCCATTTCCACTTCTGTTTACGTCCAAAGTCCCAGGCACTGGGGATGCCAGTTCGTGTGCGCAGGTACACAGACACCCAGACACGCAGAGGCGCAGGGCTCGGGGCCTCGTATGGACCCTGCGCCTCCCCTTGCACCATCCAGGGCTGTCTGCGCACCCCGATTCTCCAGGCTTCAGCTCCCTTCTGAGCCGGGGATCTGCACAGCATTGAGGGACCCAGGAGTCAACCTTGAGACCTTCAGCAAGTAAAAGGGGAAGAAAGGCAGGAGGACTGACTGTGGGAGGTGGGGGAGAGGAGGGGGGGACATGCTGTCATGAGGGTTGGGGGCTGGGTGGGAAAACTTCAGAGGATGGGTTTTGCATGTTAGGCCAGGGAGGGAATAGGGGAAAGAAGAAAGGTCTCCATGTAGCCACCGATCACTTAGAAAGGGGCTAGACCCCACATCCCAACTCCATTCACCTCCAACCTCAGCCCTAACCCTGGCCTTGACCTAGTCCCAGGTTCAGCCTGCCTTACCATGACAAGGGAGTATCAAGATCTTCAGCATTTGGACAACGAGGAGAATGACCATCAGCTCAGAAAAGGTGAGGGGACACTGCCCCCCATTTCTGAAAGGTCAGCCTTAGGTGGCTATCGCCCCCTCGCCCTCAGCTTCTTTCTGTGACCCTTGACTCTCTCTCTGGGTCTGCCCCACTCACAAGAACGTGGTGTCTCAGCCGCCCCTCTCAGGGCAGGTACAGGGTGTGAAGCGGCAGTCTCCTTCTTGCTGACAGGTGCCCAAGGCTTCTGCATGACCCTCCTGACAATCACCTTGTCGCTCACTTCTCAGGACCATGGGGAGGGGGTGACACAGGTAGTGGGAGTAACTGGAAGAAGTTAGGCCCCCTCCTGCTTTCCTCTTCCAACAGCCTGCGAGCCTTGGTCATGTGTGTGAGTGTGAGTGTGAGTGTATGGGGTGTCTGGAATCAGTTTGGTCAAGCGGGTAAGGTTTCTGTGAAGAAGCTGAGCGATCTCCGATCCGAGGGGGGATGAGGCTGTCCATCAAAAAACAAGCCGGGCCAGCCCTGTGGCCGAGCGGTTAAGTTTGCACGCTCTGCTTCGGAGGCCCAGGCTTTGGCGGGTTTGGATCCTGGGCACAGACGTGGCTCTGCTCATCAGGCCATGCTGAGATGGTGTCCCACATAGCACAACCAGAAGGACCTACAACTAGAATATACAACTGTGTGTTGGGAGGCTTTGGGGAGAAGAAGAAGAAGATTGGCAACAGATGTTAGCTCAGGTGCCAATCTTTAAAAAGAAAACAAAACAGAAAAACAAGCCCCGCTTCTTTCTCATGTGAGCAAGGATGAAGCTCCTGGGTGATGGGAGTGGGCAGTGCCCTTTGATGGAGGAAGGGGCTACAAGGGAGGAGAGAATGAAGGGGACACCCCCACATCCTAGCTCACAGGGATGCATCTCCGCGAGTGGGAGCAACTTGAGGGGCCTGAAGTCTGGCTACTCTGCCTTCTCTCTCTGCATCCAGCCAAAGAGGAGTGGGATTCATGGGGAGAGAAAGAAAACCCCTTCTCTTGCCCCTTTGAGGGGGGAGCTGACTCCCCAGCTGGCCGCCCACTCCATGAGTCTCCTCTGGTTCACAGACTGGGTCCTCAAGGCTCTGAGGAGGTTCGTCAGCTGCAGTGACACAGTTAGGCCACTAGGTGTCAGCAAAGACTCAGGGCCTGGGTAGGGCTAGGGCAGCTCTACGCATAGCACCCCTTTCCACCCCTCTTCCCTTTCCCGCCTCCAGTTGCCTCTGGCCCCTCAGGGTCACCCACTGTCCAGATTTCTTAATCTATATGGTTCCTCCTAGGCTACTAGAAGAGCCTTAGTCTGCTCTCCTCCTAGGATCCCAGAGCTGCTCCAGTCTCCCGTCTGTCCTTGAGACCCTGACACCTGCTCCTCTTGCAGGGCCACCTCCTCCCCAGCCACTCTTTCAACGCCTCTGCTCTGGAACCCGCCTCCTCCTGCTCTCCCTGGGCCTCAGCCTCCTGCTGCTGGTGGTTGTCTGTGTGATCGGATCCCAGAGTGGGTGCCCCGGGGGTGGGCTGGGAAGGGAGCAATGTTGCGGGGGACAGTGGTGGAAGGAGAGCTGGTTGCTGTGATGGTGAATGCAGCCCCCTCATTTGGTTCTATCCCCACTGGCTCCTGCCCAGACTCCAAGTTGCAGGAGGAGCTGCAGGCTCTGAGAAAGACGTTCAGCAACTTCACAGTGAGCACGGAGGCTGAGGTCAAGGCCCTGAGCGTCCAGGGTGAGGAGGGCTGGGGCTGGGGTTGGGAGGCTGCGGAAGGCTGGCGACGTTGGGACACTGAGCAGGTCTCTCCGCCAGGAGGAGGTGTGGGCAGAAAGATGAAGTCCCTGGAGTCCCAGCTGGAGAAACAGCAGCAGGAGCTGAGTGAAGGTCAGAGAGGGAGTATGCGCATGTGTGCATCTGTGTGTGTGTAGGATACAGAGGGTCCTTCAGGCCAAACCTAGGGGTCTTGCGGCAGGGGCCTCTGTGATTGATCTTGGGGCCCCGGCACGCAGATGACAGACTCCTCCCAACCCCCAGAGCTCATCCTGACCTCCTTTTCCTTTCCCTCTCATCTCCCTGCCCCGCCCTCTGTCTCCCCAGATCACTCCAGCTTGCTGCTCCACGTGAAGCAGTTTGTGTCTGACCTTCGAAGCCTGAGCTGTCAGATGGCCATCCTCCAGGGCAATGGTGAGGAGGCAGGCACCCAGCCCTGCTTTCCTGCCCATTTCCCTCCAGGCGGCATCTCAGCTCCTCTACCCTCCCCTGACCCCCAGGCTCTGAAAGGACCTGCTGCCCGGTTAACTGGCTGGAGCATGAAGGCAGCTGCTACTGGTTCTCTCGCTCTGGGAAGCCCTGGCCCGAAGCCGACAAGTACTGCCAGCTGGAGAACGCCCACCTGGTGGTGGTGGGCTCCTGGGACGAGCAGGTGAGGGCCCAAGAGGGCTCATCTGGGAGGCTGGCTGTTCTAAGGAGAGGTCACCACCTGCCTCCTCTCTCTCCAGAAATTTGTCCAGCACCACATGGGCCCTGTGCACACCTGGATGGGCCTCACTGACCAGAATGGGCCTTGGAAATGGGTGGATGGAACCGACTACGAGACGGGTTTCAAGTGAGTGTGCACCTCACCCCGCCCTCCCTGCCTGGGGGTCTGGGGCTCCTGGGCCACATCCCGCTTGTCCCTTCAGAAACTGGAGGCCGGAGCAGCCGGACGACTGGTATGGACACGGGCTTGGGGGAGGCGAGGACTGTGCCCACTTCACGGAGGACGGCCGCTGGAACGACGACGTCTGCCAGAGGCCCTACCGCTGGGTCTGCGAGACGGAGCTGAACAGGGACAGCTAGGAGCGTCCCTCCCCTAACTTATTTCCTCAGTGCCTTTACCTGCCAAAGGGGCTGGGGTTGGGGACCATCCTATCTAGGGGCCTCCTCCACTTCCTCCAGTATCTTCCTCTAGGATTTGAAGGGAAGGGGGAAGGGCAGTGTCTGAGGAATGTAGAATGATGTTTGGAGGGGCGGGGAGATTGGAACCCATGTCACTTTCTGCAGTTTGCTGGTTATTATTGTCAACTTTTTTAGAGTAAAAAGAAGAGAAATACATGAAACATTCTGAGTTGTCTGGTTATTGGGGACAAGGGATCAGGACTGGGCTGGTGGCACTAGGAGGCTCTGGGCAGGCAGCAGGGCCGAGGGGGCACCACATGGGCTTTGGGCCAGGTGGCCTGGCTCCGTTCTTTACAGGCTGGGGAGTGAAGGCAGTTATTCTGCTCTCTAAGTCTCAGCTATAAAATCGGATTTTTACCGGGACCGTCCTGCCTCCAGCAATCCCCCTGGAAACAGAACCACCCCAACGTGTTGAGTGCTTCGAAAGCTTTGACTGAAACTCATTGGCGTCTGCTGCGTGACAGATGGGTAACGAATACAGTGATGGAACTTTTCCCACAACCAAGTCCACAATCAAGAATCACCAAACCACTGAGGAAAACCGGTATCACGGAAGAGAGGACCCCAAATAAATAGAATCCACAAGCCAGGATGTGAGTTAACAGGACAAACAGATTAAGACTTTACAGACACTTTTGGGATAATCAACAAAAATCAACAATGTATTACTCCACAAATAAGACCACATCTAATTCTAAAAAGGAGCAATGGTCTGGTCATAATAAAGTCAAGTCAGAAATGAGCACAAAACTATAGCCGAAAAAGATCTACGTCATGTAAATTTCTTACCATCTTTCTGATAACTTTGAGTTTAAGAGAAAATCGAAATAAAGTCAAGTGATTTAGAAATGAACAAGGAGAGTGCTACATCCTGAGATTGTGGGAAGGTTCAAAGCAATTCCCAGGAGGAAATGTATATAGCCTTAAGTGCATTTATTAAAAAGCAGGAAAGGCTGAATTGAAATAAGCTAACTCAAGAAACTTGAAAAAGAATAACAAAATAAATCCCCCAGAATAGAAGGAAGGAATTTATTTTTAAAAAAGCCAAAATTAATAAACTAGAATATAAAGCATAGATAAGATCCATAAAAGAAACATCTGATTCTTGGAAAAGGTGAATAAAATAAACAAATATGAAGGAGAATAAAAGGAAAGACAGACATCTGACTTTAGAAAGGAGAGAAGTTCCAGAAATACAGATATATAAGATATAATTATGTAACACCTCCAGATTTGAGACAGCAAAGACAGTTTTTTCCCTACCATTATTTTTTAGGTTAATCCCTTAGAGCTTGTAATTCCAAAGTTACGAGGGGGAAAATTGAAGAAAAAAATACTAATTTTAAGGACGGCAGGAAAGGAGAGAAAAAGAAACAAAACAGGTAGATAAGAAAAAGCACAAAATAAAAGGTTAGTTATGAATCCAAATATGTTGCTGATTAAATGCAAAAGACTAAATTATCTTGCTGAAAGACAAGAGCTTCCAGACAGAATAAAAAGTAAAATACCACGATACGCCAAGAGACACATCTAAAACAGAGTGGTTGAAAGCAAAAGTATTAAAAAGATATATTAGGCAAATTATAATCAAAATAATTATCATATAAAGTACACTTTGTAACAAAAAGTATTATTCGAGATAAAGAGGGTCACTTCCAAATGATGAAAGGCTTAATTAAACAGGAAGATACACCAGTGTTAAATATATGTGCACTGAATCACATAGCCATAAAATACATGAAACAAAAATTTTAGATGTAAGAACAAGAGACAAATCTAGACTCATAGTAGATTGTAATACATCTCTCTCAGTAAACGATGGGTCAAGCAGACAAAAAGTCACTAAGGAAACACATGTTTTGAAACCCAGATTGAACTATCATGATCCAAGAGACATATTTACTACGCTACACTCGTCTACTAGACAATACCTATTCTTTTCAAGCACACTGGGACGTTTTTAAAAAACTGAGCAAATACTGAGCCATAGAACAAGTTTTAACTAATTTCAAATAGAGAATTTTCACTATAATGACCAGAAATGTAAAATTCCTTTATAAAATATTAGCTAACCCAATCGAGTGGTGTATTAGGAGAGATAATATGTTCAACTAGCGTATACGCCAAGAATTCAAAGGTGGTTTAACATCAGAAAAATTTATTAATAAAATAGACTTAGGGAGTACAGAAGACTAAATTAATGGAATACAAAAGAAAAAATTACAAAATACAGGAAAAGCACTTGGCAAAGTTCAACACCTACTTATGATAAAATATTTTAGGACCTTGACTGTTTCTATTTTGTTG
Organism: Equus asinus; assembly: GCF_041296235.1. Classification (NCBI taxonomy): domain Eukaryota; kingdom Metazoa; phylum Chordata; class Mammalia; order Perissodactyla; family Equidae; genus Equus; species Equus asinus. The sequence goes on from NC_091802.1 coordinate 12,046,980, forward strand.
CTCTACTATTCTCAACTTGTGGAGTCTGTCACATGTTCCAAGATGTCAGCCCCACTCCAGCCACGACACATTCCAGGCAACAGAAAGGAGAGAAGAGAGGAGAATGGTGTGTTCTCCCTCTGTGTGAGGACACTTCTGGAAGCTGTATGCACTTTAGTTTATATCTCTTTGATCAGAACCAGGCTCAGGGTCACAGTTAGCTGCAAATGTGGCTGACAAGTATGCTCTTTATTTTAGACGGTCCCATTTTAGCTAAAAACCAGTAGATTCTATTAATGTAGAGCAGGAGCCAGCAAACTATGACTCTCGCCTGTTTTTGTAAATAAAGTTTTATTGGAACACAGCCATGCTTGTTTGTCTACATATTGTTTACGACTGCTTTCATGCTATAAGCACAGTTGGGTAGTTACAATGAAGCCTGCAAAGCCTATAATATTTGCCATCTGGTCTTTTACAGAAAATTTTTGCCCACCCCTTGTATAGAGAAAAGGGGAGAATGGATATTGGGGTCAATTAGAAGTCTCTGCCATACTGCTGTTACGCTTCTGTTTAATGTCATCCTAGGCATCCTTGCCAAACTGCACAAGACAGGAAAAGCCATCAGAGTTGTAAGGATTGGAAAGGAAGAGATAAAACAGTATGATCATCTACGTGGAAAATCGACACCGTTAACAGCTACATCTACTAAGAGGGTTCAGCAGGTATATGTCAGCTATCACCGTGATAATGTATAAAGAATATACAAGAAAAAAATTAAAATTCTTTTCAAATTAATATATAAATTCAATGCAATAAAGGTACAAATTTCAGCTGGCTTTTAAAAAGCGACTCAGCAATCTTTGCCAAAAAATTATATAGAAAGATAAAAGACAATTTGGGGGAAAAAAGGACAAACATTGAAAGAAAAGGAAACTGGACTTATTAGAATATATTACAAACCCATATTCATAAAAACAGAATGGTGATGATACAAGAACAGACAAGTAGACCAATGGTATAGAATGGGGAACTCAGAGCCAGAACTATGCGCAAATGGGAACTTAATATACAATAAAGGGGTCGCCTCAAATTGGTGGAGGAAAGACACTATTGGGAAAACTGGCTTTCCATATGAAGAAAAAATTCCATATCTAACATCACATCCAAAGGTGGATACTGAGTCGATTTAAGACCTAAATACAAAAGGTAAAATTACAGAAGTAATAGAAAAAAAAAAAAAGGAAAGAGAATCTTTCTACCAAAGGGCGCAGAAGAATTTCATAAATAAAGCTTCCAAAGCAAATACCAAAGAGCCAAAAAATTTAGTGACATTGACTGCATGAAAATTAAAAATTTCAGCTCAATGACAATGTGTTAGTTAGGCTCCCAGCAAGAAACAGATGGCATACGTGAAATGGGTAATTGGTGGGTGACTCTTTCCCTCCCCAAAACCCCAGGGCATAGTGGCATATCCTAGTTTTAAGTTGTTCTAGTTCCTCATGTGAGCAGCCACCATGGCGTGGCAACTGACAGATGGGTGGTGTGGTTTCACAACCGTGACGGGGAAGGGAACCTCAGCTGCCAAATCGATGAGCGCCAAAGCTGAACCACTAGGTCATCAGGGCTGGCTCTGGAGGATGTTTTAATAAAGGGACAGTTTACAAAGGTGTGAGCAGGATTAGGGAAGCCACAAGTAACAGGGCAGGAGCACAGGTGTCCCGGCAGTGGGGAGTTGCTAGCTCCTCCAGGAACACAAGGAGAGAGAAAGCTGTGTGGAGAGGCCCCTCCAAGAGCTGTGACTTTGTCAGTCTGTTGTGACTTTTGTTGCAGGAGGCAGCTGTCCCACAGCTACCCTGCAGGGAGAGACTGGGGGAGTCGATAGCCTCGCCTCCCTGCTCTTCCTCCCTCTGATTTTCTGCTAGTGCTGGAAGCCAGATGGCAAGGGAGCAATTTGATGGCCGTCTAGCTCTGCCTCCAAGGCCACTGGATGTGGAGGGAAAAATGGAAGACATCCAGCTCAGAAGGAGACTAGAGATGAAGAAACAGACAGGAAATCTGTTAGAGAAGAAGCAAAGGATACAGACAGACAGTTCCCTGAAGAGGAACTCCTGGGGTCTAATGTGCGTATGAAGACATGCTTCTAATTACTAGTAACGAGGCAAAAGCAATTTAAAACATCACTGAGTCATCTCTTTACACCCATATGAATGACAAAAATTAGACAAGAAGTCCAGTGCTGGCAAGGATGTAGGGGGATTGAGAACCTTATGTACTGCTGAGGGGAGTATAAATTGAGATAGCCATTCTGCAAGGTATTTAGTGGAGTTAAGACTGCATATATGCCATGATCCCTGCACGCCCACTTCTGGGAGTAAATACCGGGGAAATTCTTTCACTGGCACATTATGGGACACTTCAAAGATGTTCACGGCAGTGCTATTTGGGTAGCAGGAACTGGAGGCGACCCAGGTGCCTGCTGATAACTTTATGTAGTGGACGTGCCTCATAGACTACTGTCCAGCATTTAGAAGCAGTGACTATGGTGCAGCCACTACAGAAAACAGTGTGGAGGATCCTCAGAAATGAAAACATATGATCCAGCAATCCCACTTCTGGGTGTATATCCAAAGGAAACAAAATCAGGATCTCGAAGAGTGAGCTGTACCCTCATGCTCATCGCAGCATTATTCACAATGGCCAAGGTATGGAAACAACCTAAGTGTTCGTTGATGAATGAATGGATAAAGAAAATGTGGTATGTACATATATACAACGGAATATTATTCCATTGTATGGAGTAATACAGGAGATGTATAATGCCATGAGAAAGAAGGAAATCCTGCCATTTGTGACAACATGGATGAACCGGGAGGCCTTTATGCTAAGTGAAATAAGCCAGACAGAGAAAGACAAATACTGCCTTATTTCACTTATACGTGGAATCTAAAAAAGTTGGCCTCATAGAACCAGACAGTAAAGTGGTGGTTGCCAGGGGCTGGGGGGGTGGGACATATTGCTCAAAGGGTACAAAGTTTCAGTTATAAGATGAGTAATTTCTGGGGATCTAAGGAACAGCATGGTGATTATAGTTGATAACACTGTATGATGTACTTGAAATTTGCTAAGAGAGTAGATCTTTTTTTTTTTTTTTTAAAGATTTTATTTTTCCTTTTTCTCCCAAAGGCCCCTGGTACATAGTTGTGTATTTTTAGTTGTGGGTCCTTCTAGTTGTGCCATGTCCTCGCCCAGGATTCGAACTGACGAAACCCTGGGTGGCCAAAGCAGAGCGCGCGAACTTAACCACTGGGCCACGGGGCTGGCCCCAAAGAGAGTAGAACTTAAGTGTTCTCACCACACGCACAAAAGTGTGAGGTGATGGATGTCTTAATTGATTTGATCGTGGGAATCATTTCACAATGTGTATATATATATTAAATCACAATGTGGTAGACCTTAAAAAAATCGTATTGTACAACCTAAATATATACAAGTTTTATTTGTCAATCACGCCTCAGTAAAGTTGGAAAAAAAGTGTATTGCACAGAAAAAAAATCAGTGACTACTTGTACACACAGCAATATGGAGAGACCTAAAGTCAGTATTGAATGAAAAAGTAGAAAAGAGAATGCAGTCTATGGGTCTGGCCTGGGGGCATAGTGGTTAAGTTCACGGGCTCTGCTTCGGCAGCCTGGGGTTGTGGGTTTGGATCTGGGGCATGAACCTAGCACTGCTCGTCAAGCCATACTGTGGTGGCATCCCGTATAAAATAGAGGAAGATTGGCACAGATGTTAGCTCAGGGCCAATCTTCCTCACACACACACACACAAAAGAGTGCAGACTAGAACACAATAACATTGATAAAAATCAATAGCCTACATACACAATAGTACTACATAAATTTCAAGGATGCTTACATTTTCAAGGACATGTCACACCCATTCAACTGACTGCTTAAGGAGGGGAGAATAGGAGGTGCAATCAGGATGAAGGAGAAATATCGAAAGGAGAGAAGAACCTTGACTGCACTGAAGCTGAGAGGGTGCCTTGAACTGAGGAGTGGGAGGAGCTCCAGCCTCACCTCTGGTCCAGAAGGAAAATGTGCATGTATGTCTCCACCTCCACACTGCCAGGATCCTTCTGGGGAGAGACGAGGCACAGCGCCCCTGAGACATGGCCCAGGCAAGGAGGGGGATCATCCCCTGGACTAGTGTGGAGGTTGATCCACAGTGAGAAATAAGAATAAAATTATTAGAAAGGAGGAGGTCAATTTTTAAAAAATGTGCAGACTTTAGGTGTCTCCTATTTTGATGCAATTGGGGTTACACAGCATCATCTGTGAAAGGGTTTTCTCGGAGAACCTTGAACCTCAATCTGCTTAAGCTTCTTGTGCTAACTGCCAGTTTATAGGAAATTCAGTGGGGGAGGGGGAGGGGGCACCACGCACACAGGCGTGCATTCCATCAAATCCAGAAGGTGGAAGATTTTACAGAGCCAATTTCTGGTTTATTCAACAAATAAATGACATGAAAAAAATGGGGGTGGAATTGCTAAGGATTAAAAGAATCTTAAGAGACACCTCTAGTGCATTCAATGTGGGGACCTTGGATCCTGGTTTGAACAAACCAGTTCTGAAGAGACATTATGGGAGGGGCCAGCCCAGTGGCACAGCGGTTCAGTTCGCATGTTTAGCTTTGGAGGCCCAGGGTTCGCCGGTGCAGACCTATGCACCACTTGTCTTGGCCACGCTGTGGCAGGCGTACCACATATAAAGTAGAGGAAAATGGGCATGGATGTTAGCTCAGAGTCAACCTTCCTCAAAAAAAAAAAAAAAAAAAGAGACATTATAGGAAAATCAGGTAAATTTGAGTACTAACCGGATAAGGCATTATTGTCAATTATTTTTGGTATGATAATAGTATTGTGGTTAAGTCAAAAACAAAAGACTCTCTATTTTAGAGATACTTGCTGAAATATTTATGGGTAAAATTATGTCTGAGATTTGCTCTGAGATAATCCAGCTGGGTGGTGGGGGAGGTGGGACGGAGTAGAAGAAAAAAACCTGGTCACATGTTGATAGTTGTTGAAGCGAGTGAAGGGTACGTGGGCGTTCGGCATACTATTCTCTCAACTTTTGTACATGTTTTATTTGCTAGAGCTGAACCAGAAAATGCAGGGCCTAAAGGTATGACTTAATGGAAATATAGGAGACAATAGATTTTTTACAAGTGCAACATGGGGAAATGATATTTTGTGTCTACAGGAAGGATTGACAGATTTGATTTCATAGACATTAGAAACAAGCAATGGGCTTGGATGAAATATTTGCAACATTTATAACAAGTAATTAATACCCAGAATACAAAGAACATATATAAAACAACAAGAAAAGAAGCAATCCAACGGAGAAACAGGAGATGATAGTAAACATTTGTCATCTCTGTTTTAGGGAATCCCTCACTATGTGCATACCTGGGCCACACGCAGCCAAAGGGACTATGTTGTCCTCTTGCCTCCCTGGTGCACCTGGAGGTGGGGTGTTGCCCACTGGACCCTCCCTCCCAGAATGTTGAGTCTGGAGTGTGTGATGCAAATTTGTGTAAATAGTTGGGGGGGCGGGTATCATGCTTAAGGTCTTTAAGAAATTAAGTAAAAAATTCAGGATGCAAACTAATATATACAATACAGTCCCATCCGTGTAGCGCCCCACCCCCGCAATTGCTACATGTTTCCTTAACTCACACCAGTGATGGTGCTTTTCTCTCGTATATGCATCCTGTTTCCCTCCATGAGTTCTCTCCGTGTTTAAAGACTTTTGCATCAAAAATTCCCCAGTTGACCCCCTGGCACCTCTCCAGCCACTGTCCTCTGTCCCTTATTGCCTCAAGTTAACTGTGCTTTGGGCAATAAGAGGAGGGACCGTGGCCCGGATTTGGGGGGAGGCAGACCCGGGAGGGCTGTGGTATTGTGGAGGAGTTACAAGCTTGTCAGAGGTATTAAGGGAGGGGCAGGGTGCCAAAGGCTGGAGAATTCAGGAATATTTGGGTTACAGCCTGACACGTGTGTGTGTGTGTGTGCCTCCGTGAGGCGACACAGGGCATGGCTCTTGACTACAGGCCAGATTGGCCTCAGCTCTGATCGACAGGCGTGTGGCGGGGGTGTGATGTTTCTTGGCAGGAGGGAAACCAATTGGCTCAAGTGATTCTCCTATAAAAATCGATGGTCTCCGAATCAGAATCCCACAGGAGGCCTGTCTTAGTTTATTTCCCAAAAGCAGCACCTGAGAGAAAGGGTTGAGAGGGAGGGAGTTTTCTCTGGACCTGATTCTAGGAAGCCGGAGTGAAGGAGTCGGGAGTGAGATGGGGAAAGGGAAAGACCAGCAGGGATGTATTGCCAAGGTTGCCACACACTTTGGGGGCTTGCCAGCATCTCCTAAGTGTACAGAATGGTCATTCTAAAGGAGGTCACCTAAAGGGCTGGCTGCAGCATTTCTCCATAGCTCTCATACCCCGTGGGAGTTAACTCCCCAGTACCTCCAGGCTGGACTTGTGCTGGCTGGGCTGGCTCCTAGTGGTGCTAGAGAAGACGCTGGAGAAGAAGGTATGGCTCGTGCTTGAGGTGGGACGCTGTCAGCAGGAGGAGCTGTCTGAGCTCGCATAGCACTGTCCACCTCTGTTGTGGCTGAAATTGGAGGTGGTCAAGGGCATGTGATGTGGGGCCCCAGAGGCGTCTGCTACAAGCCCCAAATCTAAACTCCACAAGGAAGAGTGAAGACGCACAATAGCGACCAATACATAAAACACTTAGGCATGAACTTAGGAAATGTGCAAGATGTGTATGAAAACAGCTGTAAAACTCTAATGAAGTTCATACAAAGGCTTGAACATAGCCAACTCATTCTTGGCTAGGGAGTCTGAAACCGAGGATGAAGAGGTTAAGAAGTCTTCCCTGGGCTAGAGGAAGAGAACAAAAACTTCAAGATAAGCTTTGCTAACTGCAGCTGTGCATATTCAGCAGAATCAACTGTTGTTTAAAACTGACCAGGTCTGTCAGTCCCTCCTTAGCATAGGAGTGAGCTGTCGTTTCCAGGAAGTCGAGGTCTGGGCATCAAGATTCAGCCTCACAAGGCCAAACGCAGGCTGCATGTGAAAACTAATCAGAAAAGTCCAGACAGTCAAAGGAAAAGAAATTCAGTCTTCAAGGCCAAACGCGGGCTGGTGGGAAGGTGCCAACCAGCAAGGCCACATGCTCCCCGTCGCCTACCTGAAACCCCAGCACATGCTCCCCCTTCCTTACCTAAAACCCAAGATAAAAATCCCTACTTTTTTCCCTTCAGGGAGGTGGGTCTGAGTTCCAACTCCCATCTCGTCGTCTGGCTGCCTTTCGACAATGGTAAACCTCTTTCCTTGCTACATCCTGCTGTTTCAGTTTTTTTCTTTATTGGCCCTACTACGCAGCGGGCAGACAAACATGTGTTTGGATTCAATAACAAGCCCCAATAGTGCAATGATTTCAGTTTTTCCCAGATTAACGTAAATTCAAGGTTATCCAAATCAAAATTTCTATACAGTGTTTTTTTTTTTTTGAATTTGGCAACATGAGTCTAAATTGATTTGGAAGAATAAAGTGTGAGAATAACCAGTAGAAAAATTTTAAAACAACGACTATCAGGGAACTTGTCCTTTCAGATATTAAAATATACTATAAAGCAAATAAGTAAAACACACTTGCCACTGGCATAGGAATGGACAGATGAATCAATGACACAGAATAGACTCCAGAAACGGATCCAGGGAATTAGTTGGGGCTGTTTTGGTTGTAAGTGACAGAAATCCGATGGGAGCCAGCTTAAGCGAAGAAGGGAGTTTATCAGAAGGGATGTGGACTATCTTGTGGGATCTCTGGGCTGGGGTGCAGCTGGGCCTCATGAATCAAAATGGCGACTAGCACTCTGTAGGGGACCCAGGAAATTCTCTCTGTATCACCTCTGCTTCTTTCAGAGCGTCTGCCTCATTCTTCTTTCTTACTCAGACCAGCTTCTCTGCTCTTCAGTTGACATCCTTACAACACTCCTGAATTTTATAGCTTACGTTCTTAATCCCCCTTATTTCTTTCCCCCTAGACTCCCAGGGAAGACACTGATTGGCTTTCTTTGGGTCAGCTGACTAACACTGTGCCAATAAACTGGAGCCAAGGGCAGAGTCATGTCATGGTGGCTGCTGTGGTGACCACATAGAAAGGAGGGAGAGTGTTCACAGAAGTGTGGTGATTGGGGGTTGGAGGTGAGGGTGGGCAAACCATACAATAGGAACAATAGATATCTATTGCACCCAAGTACATATAGGAATTTGGTAGATAGTTGTGACATAATAAGAAATATATATATTGGTCCCTGTCCCCAGTTCCTGACACAGAGCTCCTAAAACCCTTGTAATTTCCTGAGTGATGGGAGTCATAGGAGCATCTTACACAGAGCTCCTAAATCCTTTGGCATTTCCTTGGTGAGAAGAGCATCTTTTGTTCTAATGAGGTGACTCTTGGTGGGCTCTGGATAGCTTCAGAATCGGGGCTGGTCACCAGAGAGACCACGCCTTGATTAGAAGCTTGGAACTTTCAGCCCCGCCCCCCATCTTCCATGGATGGGAGAGGGGGTGGAGATTAAGTTAATAATAGATCATGCCTACATAGTGAAGCTTCCATAAAAATCCCTAAACTACAGGATTCGGGGAGATTCTGGGTTGGTAAACACATCCACACGCAGGAGAGTGGTCACCCCAACTCCACAGGGACAGAAGCTCCTGCACTTGGGAACTTTCTAGACCTCACCTTATGTATCTCTTCATCTGGCTGTTTGTCTGTATCCCTTATCATATCCTTTATGATAAACCAGTAAATGAATTAAGTATTTCCCCGAGTTCTGTGAGCCGTTATGACAAATTATTGAATTTGAGAAGGGGTTGTGGGAACCCAAGGTTTATAGCTGGTTGGTCAGAAGTGCAGGTGACAATCTGGGACTTGAAATGGCATCTGAAGTGGGGGGTAATTTTGTGGCACTGAGCCCTTAATCTGTGGGGTCTGCACTAACGCCAGGTAACTAGTGTCCTAATTGAATTGTAGGACACCCTGTTGGTGTGTGCAAAGTTGGAGAATTGGTTGGTATGGGAAAAAACTCCACACGTTCTGTGTCAGAAGTGTTGTGAATAGAGGAAAGGAGTTTTCTTTTAACAACTAAGGAGGAGTTTCAAATCAGAGGAGAAAAGATGCAGTAAATGGTGGTGGGACTGTTGCCATCCAGTTCACTGACGTCATCACTTAAAAAAAAATTTGACGATGGAATAGTTTATTTCTTATGTGCTATCCGTCTCGATTCTGAATGCCTGGAATGCTACTTCTCAAAAATGGGTTCAAGTGTTACATTTCATACTAACGGGATAAAAAATAGTAGAATTGGTACAGAAGAGCTATGGCTGCCCCTAATGTTTTGAAAAGAGGTGAAAAAAACTTCAAATTTCGAAGCTTAAATCATTTTCTATGGAATAAAAACCCAAGAGCTTCTTCCCTGCCCTGAAGTCACATGTTTTACCATAAGTAAACTCTTTTGGAATAACCGTGGAATGCATTCCACCTGTCTGGGGGAAAACACCCCGTGGATAACATCTTAATGCCCCTAAATGATTCACTAAGTCTGACGATCGGATGGTATATTGCTGTCAGTTGGTTTTCCTAAAAACCTTCCACCAAATACAAGATCTTCAGAGCAGCACACACCTGTAGCATAAATGCACGCTATATTCAGACTTTTCAGCATAGTGCTTATGTTGCCATTTTGGTCAGGATAATAATAACAGGTATAAATAGCTCCCCTTGTGTAATCTAAAACCACCTGAAAAGGAAAGTAGACCTCAAGATACCAAAATATTTCATACTTCAAGGCAAATAAATGCATTCTGTTCCTCTCCATGCAGCACGCAACAACCAGGTGTCTATGCACTTGCTATTTCTTTTCCAAATCAGCAGTTTGGGACAGCCTTTGAGGATCTGCTCAACCTCCCCCGGTGAGCCGTCTTGCAGCAGTTTTGCTCAGTATTTTATGTAGGGGGAGATTAGCCAAGTGAGGAGCAACCTGGGAGAAGAACTGAACGTCTGTCGTCTCTTCCATCACCATCAAGCTCACGTCAGGGCCATGTGAGCTAACCCGTACCGACAGGTGCCTATGGAAAGCCATTCGGCTTCTCCACTGTGGGGAGGAAGGCTCGGGAGAAGAGGAGGGGGAGACACTCAACGTCTCATGATGGAGCAGAGAGGCTCCTGGTCAGAAGGAACAACCCACATGTTCTGATGAAAGATGGGTTGAGAAAAAACCCACTTGGGAACATTGGAAGTAGAAGTGTCCTCCTTAGGATGCCATACCAAGCAGAAAGCCTCTGAAAACCCCCCCGGTCGCTGGAACATTCTTCTTCACGAATGATGCCACCTGCTCAGTTTTTCTTTTGACTTCAGTAGATATCTGGCTGCTCTCAGGGATTTTCAGCTTTTCCTCGGCTTCCTTCAGATCCTTCTCTACTCACTGCCAGTAACCTTTGATGCACCCAGCATGTTCTCCTTTACAAACTAAAGGAGAAAAATAATCTACTTCCCACAGCTATTGCAGCCAACTCTCCAACCTCCTGGAAAATGAAACCCGCATGCCAACCATGGACACCTCCCACCAATGGTGGGACCGCCACGCTGGACTCTTCTGCAGAGGGCCCAGCTTCCTGCATGAACATGACTGCTTTCTAGCAAATTCTACAAGGTCCAGTGGTTCAAAAGTTTCCTCAAGGTTTCCTTGACTGGACACTGCCATTTGGGCGAGCTCATCTCTCGAGGACATCACAGGGGCTCCTGTGGCCCTTTCACTCTTTTGTGACAGTGAGTGCCATGTTCTCACTGCCCTTCTCAGCAAAATCGAGGTAATTATAATTAAAATTATAATTATAATCCTTTTATACCATGAATTCCCTTGCCCCTCTTTCCCTGTCTTTCTCGCCAGGCAAAACCTCAACCCTGGTTAGATTCTTTTTCCCTCTTACTCTATTCCTGTATGTCAGCAGCTGAGGATGGCCACACCATAGGAAATAACACCAGTTACAACAAAACGCCACCACATGATGGTCTGTCTGACTTTAAAATTGTGACCAGTTTCAAGGGAAGCCCCAGCACTGCCCGGCATTCCTACAGATTCTAGTCATCAATCCTCTCCCCGTCTCTCCGAAATCCTTACCTTCTCTCTTGATCGTGCCTCACTTTCAGCCCATGACCTCGCTTCCCATTTCACTGAGAAAATGGCAGCAATCTGATGAGAGCTCTCCTCTTGCTCTGTGGTGGAGGCCGCCTGGATGTTCACGAACCCCATCTCCTCTGAGGACACGTGGGGACTTCACTTCCCAGCCTCCTTTGCAGGTGGGTTGGGCAATGGACTGGGGTCTGTCCTGCACTGCTTCTGAAGCAGTGTGCATCTCGGCCTGGCCATCACGTGTCATACCTGGTCCTTCTCATTCTTTCTCTCTGCTCCTCAGCTAGCCAGGTGGGAGGGATGCTGAGGAAGTCTCTGAGGAGGCCCTGATGGACAGCAGAGCTGGGGATGGAAGGAGCCTGGACTCCTGTGTGACTCCATGAAGAAACTTGTCCTGCGTTGGACTGTGATGTGAGTGAGAAATACACTTTGTGGTGTTAAACCACCAAGATTTGGTGTCATCCCACAACTAGAAGGACCTGCAACTAAGATATACAACTGCATACAGGGCGGGCTTGGGGCGATAAAGCAGAAAAAAAAAAAAACCAAAAAAACCAAAAAAAGATTGGCAACAGTTGTTAGCCCAGGTGCCAATCTTTAAAAAAAAAAAAAGATTTGGTGTCACAGCAGCTAAGTAGACTCATTCACTGTCCCACCTTCAGGTACACCAAACCACTGTGCTTCCATCTACACCCGTGCACCTTGCCTTCCATCCTGCTACAGGGGCCTGCTCTCTGCTCCTGTCACAGGCCGTGGAGCCTACACCCACGCACTTATTCCCACTTACCTCTCCTCTGCACACACGAGTTCTCTGTCCCTTCTGAACCATCTTAGATGCCCACTCTGTCCGACATGCACGACTTCTGTGACGTCCTGGCTTCTTTGCCTCCTTTCAGAGCAAAACTCTTTAAGAGATGCCCTTTGCATTGTCTTCACTTCCTGACTTCATATCCTGTTTTTTTTTTGTTTAATTAAAAAATTAATATTATGAGATATTTCAAATCTACCGAAAAATGTAGAGAAAAAGATTTTAAAAACCCAACAATTCACGACCTCTATACCCAGCATCTAGCTTTCATAGATCTTACTATTTGACCATATGTTTGCTTTTTTTTCTGAAGATTAGCCCTGAGCTAACATCTGTGCCAATCTTCCTCTATTCTTTTTCCTTCTTCTCCCCAAAGCCCCCCAGTACATAGTTGTGTATTTTAGTTGTGGGTCCTTTTAGTTGTGGCATGTGGAACGCCGCCTCAGCGTGGCTTGATGAGCGGTGCCATGTTTGTGCCCAGGATCTGAACCAGTGAAACCCCGGGCCACTGAAGCAGAGCGTGTGAACTTAACTACTCGGCCATGGGGCTGGCCCCCGTATGTATTTTTAAAGAGAGACACACACACTTAACGACACCCTTGTACCCCTCTCCAATTGCACCCTGTCCCTTTCTCTCCCTAGGTAACAACCACCCTGAAGTTAATGAATGTGGTTCTCTAGTTTTTGTATTTTAATTTTTTACGTGGTTGCCCATTACCAATGGCTAGCATTACTTTGTGTGTCTCTGAACTTAAAATAAATAATATCCTCCTTATAAATCATTCTACAAATTGCTTTTATTCACCAACATTTTGTTTGTGAGATTTATCCATGTTGATGTGTGTAGATATATCTTCACTTCCAAATAAAACCACAACAGTGCTCCGTTCTTTGGCTCCACCATACCCCCGGCCCCAACTCTGCGCCTCAGTTTTCCTTCTGACGCTCATTTAGGTTGCTTTCAAAATTTTGCTGTTACAAATTATTCAGGATTTCTATTTCTTATTTAGTAACTTCTGGAAAGTTATATATATATATATTTTTATTAATGTTATGATAGATTACAACCTTGTGAGATTTCAGTTGTACATTTTTGTTAGTCATGTTGTGGGTACACCACTTCCCCCTTTGTGCCCTCCCCCCACCCCCCCTTTTCCCTGGTAACCACCGATCAGATCTCCTTGTCAATATATTAACTTCCACCTATGAGTGGAGTCATATAGAGTTCGTCTTTCTCTGACTGGCTTATTTCGCTTAACATAATACCCTCAAGGTCCATCCACGTTGCTGTGAATGGGCCAATTTTGTCTTTTTTTATGGCTGAGTAGTATTCCATTGTGTATATACCATATCTTCTTTATCCAATCATCAGTTTCTGGGCATGTAGGTTGGTTCCACGTCTTGGCTATTGTAAATAATGCTGCGATGAACATAGGGGTGCAAGGGACTCTTGGGATTTCTGATTTCAGGTTCTTAGGATAGATACCCAGTAATGGGATGGCTGGGTCATAGGGTATTTCTATTTTTAACTTTTTGAGAAATCTCCATACTGTTTTCCATAGTGGCTGTACCAGTTTGCATTCTCACCAACAGTGTATGAGGGTTCCTTTTTCTCCACAACCTCTCCAACATTTGTCGTTCTTGGTTTTGGATGTTTTTGCCAATCTAACGGGTGTAAGGTGATATCTTAGTGTAGTTTTGATTTGCATTTCCCTGATGATTAGCGATGATGGAAAGTTATATTTTTTCTAGAAATTTGTCCATTCTGTTTACATTTTCAAATATATTGGCCCAATGTTTTTTACAGTATTTTATTTACTTTTTAATCTCTGCTGTATCTGGAGTTCCGTTACGTTTTTATCTCCATTTTTTTTCTTGATCAGTGTTTTCAGATAATATCAATTTCAAAGATACAACTCTTGGCTTTGTTGGTAGTCTCTATTGTGTCTTTGTTTTCTATTTAATTAATCTTAGTTCTCAGCTTTCCTATCTACTTTCCACTTTTTTTTGGTTATTCTGTTTTTTTCCTAACCTTTAAAGAAGGCTCTTTAGTCTTTATGCTTTTCTAATATAAAGATGTGAGAATATAAATTTTCTCTTATGTTCTACTTTTGCTGCATCCTGTAATTTTTGATGTGTAATATTTGCAATATTGTTCAATTCTACATATTTTAAATTTTTGTTATGATTTTTTTCTTTGATCCGTAAGACGTTAGATCTGGGATTTAAATTTGCAAATGTACAGGAATGTTTAAATTTCTCTGCTTGTTGATGGCACCTTACTAACTGCATTTTAGTCAATCTGTATGATATTCCTTCCTTGAAATTTGTTGAGACTTGCCTTACAGCCTGTTACTTGGTCAATTTAGTATATGTTCCAGGTACGCTTAAGTAGACTGTGTGAAATTTAATTACTAGGAGCAGGGTTTTATATATGTCAATATATTATATATATATATACACACACACATATACATGTCAATATATTATATATGTCAATATATTATATATATAATATATATATAATTTTACAATTGTTATATTTTCCAGGAGATTGAATCTTGTCATTTTATAATAAGCCCTTCTAGCCCTAAAATGCCTTTTCTGTGGGTTCAGCACCACTGACCAATGACCGCTCTGAGAGCTTCGATGCAGGCTTGGGAGCAGCAGCCAGGCCTGGCAATGAGGTCCAGGTGGAACAGGAATGCAGGGCAGAGAGAACATGGTGGGAAAAAGGGGACGTGGTGTGCAGGTTGGACTTGATGTGCTGGGTGAGATGAAGGATGTGAGGCTTCAAATGTCGACAGTTTCTCACCTCCTGGCATGTGTGATGCCAGTCCATAGTAGGTGACCTATTTTTTGCTCCTACTGGGGGACAACAGCCACTTTACATTAGGTGTCAGACTGGGGCAGTGGGACCCGGAGAGACCAAGCACACAAGGAGATGATTACCGAGTGCATGGCCACCTCCTGTACTAGTCAGAACTCCCTGTTCGGAGTGACAGAAACAAAAAAGAGAATTTATTGACTCATAAAACCAAAACCTTGTGAAGGACAAGGGTGGAGATGATCTTTGAGACTCCTGGAAGCAACGCAAATGCTGTTAGGACTCTCTCTGTCTTTCTCTACGTGTTGGCATCATTCTCTCAGACCCACTTCTCCCTGAGGACATAACCACAGCTGCTGGCAATTCTGTTTTAACATCCTCAAATCTCCAAAAGGGACTTCCAATGCAAACATGTCTGCATAAGTCAGCTTCAAACTCTTTGCTTGGAAATCATATAAAAGAAATAAAGAGAATGAAAAAACCGTGGAAAATCCCTGTTCAAAGAAACGTCAAAATCCCAGCTGTGAATAGGTAGAAACTGTGATTAGAAGAAAGGAAGTAGGAAACATGGCAGGAGGGTGATGGGGCTGCAGCCTTCTGAAAGTCTGAAACACTTCCTGGAGGTGATAGTGACAATGGCCCTGATATCAGTTCCCCTACATCAAACCCAGCATATGTGGGGTTAAAACCAAAGCACTGTTTCCCTGCTCACTCCCTGGTTCCCTGGTTCCAGAATCCACTTCCACCATGGAGACAGACACAGCCAAGGACAAGCACCTGGGTTCCTTGTCATCTCCTCCTCCTTCCTGCAAACAGCCTCCCAAGGCCCAACGCAGGCTGGTAGGAAAGCTCCAACCAGCAAGGCCACTGACTCCCCCCCCTCCCACCCCATCTACAAGCAGCCACATTCCTCACAAACCTTTAAAACCCCTCACCTCCCCTCTTTTGGGGAGATAAGGTGAAACAAGACAAGTTTGAAGGCTCACTCTCATCTCCCGGCTGATGTCATCTAAAATAAAAACCCTTTCATTGCAATAAGCCTGGCGTTCCAGTTTTTATCTGGCCCATCTTGTGTGGCAGGTGAAGAACCTATGTCTGTAGGCGATAACAATCTGGCGAGCCAGCCAGGAGGCTCTCGCCTGTGGCTGCGCAGCCCTGGGCCCACTGGAATTTCCCAGGAAGCAGTCCAGCAGCTGCCTGGGTGATTTGCCCTAGAGACTGTCCCCAGTACTTTCTGTCTGGCCCAGAACCGTGACCATAGGTACATTTTCTTATGGCAAAGAAATAGGCTCTAGATTTGTTTGTTTCTTTGTTGTTCGTTCTGAGGAGTCAATGGACTCTGAAATAGGGTAAATTGCCTTGGGGGCCCCCATGAACTTCCTTCCCTTCCTCTGGGGTCCCTTCCATTCACGGAGGGGCCATCTGGGGTCCTTTCCATTCATGGAGGGGCCATCGGTGGTCCTTTCCATTCATGGAGGGGCCATCTGGGGTCCTTTTCCTTCACAGAGGGGCCATCTGGAGTCCTTTTCCTTCACGGAGGGGCCATCTGGGGTCCTTTCCATTCACGGAGGGGCCATCTATGGTCTCTTTCCTTCATGGAGGGGCCATCTGGGGTCCTTTCCATTCACGGGGGGGCCATACGGGGTCCTTTTCCTTCGTGGAGGGACCATCTGGGGTCCTTTTCCTTCATGGAGGGGCCATCTGGGGTCCTTTTCCTTCTCGAGGGGCTATCTGGGGTCCTTTTCCTTTACGGAAGGGCCATCTGGGGTCCTTTTCCTTCATGGAGCGGCCATCTGGGGTCCTTTCTATTCGTAGAGGGGCCATTGGGGAGCAGATTCAGAGTGGGAATAGTTGTAGGACTTTCTACCCTCAATCTTGGAATCGATTCACTGATGTCTGGCTTTCCTGAGTCTGGATCTGCGTGTCTGTCTGTCTCTGTGTATTGGAATGGGAAACATGCTGTCTGTCCCCAAGCAGAGCCCAGTGGAGTTGATTCTGAGTAGATGGTCTAATTATAGTTATAAGCCAATGCTTAAAAGAGATAATTTTCGGGGCCGGCCCTGTGGCTGAGAGGTTAAGTTTGCGTGCTCTGCTCTGGCAGCCCAGGGTTCGGATCCTGGGCGCGGACATGGCGCTGCTCGTCAGGTCACGTTGAGGCAGCTTCCCACATGCCACAACTAGAAGGACCCACAACTAAGATATACAACTACGTATGGGGGGTTTGGGGAGATAAAGCAGAAAAAAAAAAAGAGAGAATTTTCTTTTGTAATACTGCATAGCCACAATATTCTTTAAACTCCAGAGAGAAAAATGGCCAAACAATGGATCTTTACGTTGGAAAGTTTTTAGGGAGCTCTCGTCATAAACAGCTGTTTGATTAAAAAAAATTTTTTTTTTGCTTTTTCTCCCCAAATCTCCCCAGTACATAGTTGTATATTTTAGCTGTGTGTCCTTCTAGTTGTGGCATGTGGGATGCTGTGTCAACATGGCCTGACGAGCGGTGCCATGTCTGCGCCCAGGATCAGAACTGGTGAAACCCTGGGCTGACGAAGCAGAGCGCGTGAGCTTAACCACTTGGCCACAGGGTGGCCCCTAGACAGCTGTTTTATTGGTACCTACGAAAAGACCAAATTAAAAGGAAAATACAATGACTAGTCTTAAAAACTTAATCAAACTTGGGGTCTCACCTTCTTCTCATGGTCTTACAGATGCTAATGAAAACATTAACAAAGAGAAGTCAAAACTGAATGAGTCACAGGACTCATCCCAACAAGACGAAAATCTTTAACTAGTTATTAAAAAGGAAAATGGGTTAAATGGAACAGACATAAATAAAGTTAAAACAAAGGCTTTATTAAAACACTGCCTAAGGTTGGGTGGGCTAAAGGGACCCCCCCATGGGACCCCCAACGTTAAAGGACATCAGACAAACCTGTTCTATTCACCCCAGTTTGAAAAATTTTAAAAAGTCAAGAGGCAGAAATCACAGTGGGAAACCTGACCAGCAATTGTTTGGGGCAAAGTTAGGCTGCTCAGGTTGATAAGACTATAGAGACTAAAGTACTTAAGCTAATATTATATGAAGAGGTTATGTCAACTTTGCCTGAATTTTTTTTTGGAATAAATGTTATGTCTAGCTGAGAATGCTTTCCCTACATAATATTGTAATACCAAAACTTTTGAATGGAATTCTAATATAAGTTATAATTAGAAATATAAGAGTTGGAAAAATTAAGATAAAGATTTGTAAAAATTGGTATATTTAAATGGGCTTTATATAAAATGATTATATCTCTTTTGCCTGATTGTATTCTAGATTATGTTGTGGGGACAAACATTATATCTCTCCTTTAGGAAACTTTTGCCTGCCTGATATTGTAAGTGCATGTAAATCTACTCTTCAGGCTCTGTTAATTAAACATACTAGAGGAGATCTCACTTAAAATGGCCAAAATGGGGCAACATGAGTTTAACCAAACTGATGTACATAATTGGAAAAAGCCAGCTACAACAACAGGAAGCCTGTTTTAATCTTTTGAGGCTTCTAAATAAAATCAGAAATACTTTACTGCCTCTTTAAGAGAAAATAATTAACTAATTAAACGTGCCAGCGGCTGAAGCCAAATCTGCTGCTTCTCTCTGTTCTCTAACTGAGCTTCCCCACTTCAACTCCCCCAAAATTCCTGATCTAAAATTAAGCAAGTGAAAATAAGTAAACTTTTGAGACAATTTGGAATTGTAATGGCCATTCTGGGGAACCTCTGTTTCAGATCAGTCTACCTTAGGGGTCACCCTTAAAAGAGAGGATTAAAAATATCTCATAATGAAATGCAGTCTTTGATTAATATGCAGAAACTTCTAAAAGATAAAGTTATTTAACATGATATAAAATGATCTTTGGTAAATAAAAGCCTGTTTAAGTTTGCTGGTTTGATTTAAAATAGACATGTCCTTCGAGTTATCAGCATTGGATATGACGCAGACATACAGCCTGGGTTTACTAGTCAAATGAGCTCATGTCATCCCTCTTACAAAATTTGTCAGCAAGAGTAATGACTTAGAATAATAGCTGATTTTGTTTAATGTCTCATGAGGTTTTTGTAAATATAACTGTTGAGAACAGGTAAACTAAATCAATGTAAAGGACAAAGGTTTTTGGAGAAACTTTTTAACAATAATTACGTGTTGTGATGTAAGTACTTAAAACAACTTAAGATGATGGTTAACTGTTTTAATGTCACATGAAATTTTTAAGAGTAATTAAAACATAATTGTTAGGGGCCGGCCTGGTGGTACAGCAGTTAAGTGCACACGTTCCATTTCTCTATGGCCCGGGGTTCGCTGGTTCGGATCCCGGGTGTGGACATGGCACCACTTGGCATGCCATGCTGTGGTAGGCATCCCACGTAGAGGAAGATGGGCACGGATGTTGGCTCAGGGCCAGGCTTCCTCAAAAAAAAAAAAAAAGCATAATTGTTAAAGCTGGGTAAGGCTTTTAAAGTACAATAATTATGTTTTATGGTCTGTGTACTTAAAAAAACAGCTCCCAAAATCTTTTTGGCAACTTAAAACTTTAGAGTTTTACTAAGTTAAGTTAAATAACAAAACTTGTTGAATATCTGGGTCATTTTTGGAGAGGCTGGAACACAAACATTATTTTGGAACATGTCTAAGTTTATCTACTTTTGGCTTCTTATTACAGGGGAACTAAAGTGTTTGAGTCTCTTGATGAACACACCTTGTATTTTATTACTATAAAGTAACATATTTCTAAAAATTATAAAAGGTATTTGTAGTTTGTCAAACTATAGAATGCTAATATAAAAAAAGTTTATAATTGCTTACTTGGTTTTTACTTTGAAATTAAGGTTTCTAAGGGTTAAAGATTCTAATTAATATATGTAATTAAAACTACTAAAAATTAATAAGGAAAAAAACCTTTGTATACAAGGAAAGTAAAATATATGTTTTCAGTAAAAAGATATAAAAAATAAAAGTATTTTTCCATGTTGGGTTAAAAAAAAGAGATAAATTTGTCCTGACGTACTAGAAGGGAAAAAAGAAAACCTGGGACAAATTCTAAATGTAGAAAAGTAAGTGACAAAAGGTTTATAAGGGTAAAACCCAGAAGAGCTTTATATATGTTCAAATTGGCTGAGATTTAAAAAAAATTTAATTAAGTAAATAAGTTTTAACGTCAAAAGTAAACTGGTACAAAATTCAAACTCAGTCTTCTCTTTCTTAAAAAGATAACTTTCCTAAACTTTTTATCTGCTCTTGATAAAAAATTATGAAAGGTTTTTTTTTTTTTTTTTTTTTTACTATTTTAACTCTGTTTTCCCTTGGCTGTTTCTGCTGTCACTTTAAATAGATACCTGAACATGGTTTCTCAGTAAACATTGTTTCCTAGTCTGAACAGGTCTTAAACCTTTTAATATTTTTGACAATCTCCTCCCTCATGAAAAGATTCAAGTCCTGAGTAGAAGCTTTCTTTTGACCTGGAAGACGAGGAGAGGTTTCTCTGGGGATTTTCAGAGGGCCCCTGAGACTCTCAGAGGAATTTTCTCTCTTCCTCTAAGAAAAAATGCTAAATGAATTAGGCTTATTTGGTGTGTTAAATTACATGGGAAGCATTGTCAAATGAGTAATGATAAACCTTCTTAAATGGTATATGTGAGTAAATATTATTAACATAAATGTTTAAAAAATTATATAATGTTACTAAAATTCTGATCTGTTCTGATTGTCAGCCACGATTCTGGTTGTTATCTTGGAATGTTATGTGTCACAAAAATAGCCAAGTTTCTTTGTTAATTGCGATTTTAAAATATTTTATTATTTACAGACAGTTATTTTACTCTGACGTTTTTGCAAATATGTTTCATCTTCAAAAAAATTCATGGAAAGGACTCTGGCGTTTACTCTAGAATCCAGGTTTCTGATAAATTTTCAGATCGTAAAGCTAAACTGGGTAAGAAATTGCAGAACTCTAACGGAAAAACTGATGACCTCATGAAACTGCTGACAGAAGATTAAAATCAAGAACCAATTACACAGGACTAAATAAACTGATGAGAATAATTGTAATTTTTATGACTTCTTTAAAATATTGCTGATTTTTTAATGTTTTGTGTTTTGTTTTCTCAGATTTAAGGAAATCTTTTCCTTTTTTCTCTTATGCTAACTATAACTTATAGAAATTTGGTGAAATTATACATTTGTAAACAAAATTAAAACATTTATCTTTTTCTTTCTATTTGATCTCTCGAGAATTTAAAAACTCCTGGTGAGTAAGTATTCTTATTTTCATGCCTATAGAGTTGTTTACATAAGTTCAATAAGAATCTGTTCTTATAACAGGACACAACTGGAAATACCGGTTATGTTACCAAGGCTTTCATTGGAACATCGTATTTGAGAAAAACATGCAGGCTTGGATACAACAAGACAGTTTTTGAGAAATGAAGGTTGACTCTCTGGAATAAAGCCACTTGGAAATATTGGCCTGGTACCTTGCTTATGGGTTTTCTTGCTTATGGGTTACCAGTGACCTGGTAAGGTTGAGTCAAAAATGTCACTCCCTCTGGCAGGTACAAGGAACCCAAGGATATTTTGGGGACCTCAAAAGAGAGGAATTCACCCAAATCTGTAGGTATTGCAGGTGAAATCTGATAACAAGTTCTTGGTCTGGCTTGCCTGGCCTTGAGAGGCCTTTAAAGTTCAATCTGAGATTCCTTATAAAAAGTTCCAGCAAAGCATATTTAAAAGAGCCTATAAAGTCAATTACTATTCTTGCTGTACTTATGTAAATAATTGAGACAAATTTATTAAAACTAAACTTATTTTACAACCCAGTTAGCCTTAATTTGGCTGTGCTTGGTGAAACTGAGGGTGATTTTAGAGAAAAAAATTATGTTTCAATAGAGACTGTAATACACATTCATGAATATTAGATTCTGGTTCCATTAATTGTCTTTGAGGTTTTGGTTTTATATCTGTAAACTGGACTGGATCCTAAATTCTTCTAGTCTCCTGAAATATCTGAAATAACAAATCTCCAAACTAATGATTTCCATTTTTTTCCCCATCATTTTCATTTGGAATTATTGAGAACTAAACCTGCCCTTTTTCCTGAAGCCTTAAAAACTGAAGCTGGAGGACTTGATGTAACCCTAGGAGAGATTCCTGCCTGCTGCTGTGTGAGCCACTCATTAAAAAAAAGGTACCTGAGGGCCCAATGACACCATCAGAGACATTTCAAGCTACAAAAAATGCTTTGACTCTGACTTCTGGGAATCTTAATTGACTGTCCCCTGGGCTCAGGAAACAATTAATAATTTGCTCCAACCATTAACCTTGGTTATTTCTTTTTGTTTCTCTAGAAATGCTTCTTATTAAATACCTGGCTACTTTCTTACATGATACAGGCCTAACTTTGGGAGTACACCTGCATCACCGCCTTATTAAAAGACTGATTCAATGAGGTGAAACAACCTATGCCCCAATTCAGCAGGAAGTACCTAGACTGGTTGTTACCCCAAATCCCTCAAGATTGAGAAATGAACATAAAATATGGGGGAATTGATGCTGGCCCTGATATCAGTTCCCCTACATTAAACCCAGCATATGTGGGGTTAAAACC
This sequence comes from Equus asinus, assembly GCF_041296235.1. NCBI lineage: Eukaryota > Metazoa > Chordata > Mammalia > Perissodactyla > Equidae > Equus > Equus asinus. Next base: position 12,069,509 of record NC_091802.1, read on the forward strand.
AAAGCACTCTTTCCCTCTTACTCCCTGGTTCCCTGGCTCCAGAATCCCCTTCCACCATGGAGACAGACACAGCCAAGGACAACCACCTGGATTCCTTATCATCTTCTCCTCCTCCTCCCCAGGCCAAATGCAGGCTGGTGGCAAAGCTCCAACCAGCCAGGCCACTGACTCCCCCCACCATCTACAAGCAGTCACATTCCTCACAGACCTCTAAAACCGCTCGCCTCCCCTCTTTCTGGGAGACAAGATGAAACGAGACAAATTTGAGGGCTCACTCTCATCTCCCGGCTGATGTCATCTGAAATAAAAACCTTTTCCTTGCCATAAGCTTGGTGTTCCAGTTTTTATCTGGCTCCTCTTGTGTGGTTGGTAAAGAATCTATGTTTGTAGGCAGTAACAATAGGACCATCCTGGCGTATCCTTGGGGTATAACAAGAAGCAGGAACTGGAGGGAGCAGGGCTGGGGGCATTATTCTATTCACTGTCTGTTCATGGAGGGAGAAGGGTTGGGGTTCCACAAAGAATCTCACGGTTGAGCCTTATTTAGAAGAAGCAGCCGAGGAGAGAGCCTTTGGGTTGTGCTGCTGGGAAGAAAACTGTGCAGACAGTTGGCCCAGGAAAATCCAACCCACTCAATGATGAGTCTAAAAAAGTAACTAGTGCAGCACTAAGATATACCGAAAGAAAAAAATGTGGAAAACGGCAGTAAAATCCACTAAGAGATGAAGAATACACACCAGAAAAAAATTTGCCATGGACCAGTGGAAAACTGTGACTAAACATTTTGCTATGAATTAAAAAATTAATTAAGCAATCATCCTGATGAAGGAAGATAATAAGGCAGAAATGCAAGAGCTGAGAAAAGAGATCTTGGGACAACAGGAGCAGACGAAAGGAGAGTGGCTGAATTTCAGAGAGAAATGGAAGAAAAACATCACAAACTTTAGAGAAATGAAAATGAAATTGGAAGGAGCATCAAGGAGAAGAGACACTGTGAAAAACACTGTAAAGGACATAAAGGATAGAAATGAGAAAGTGAATATATGAAGTGGAAATGAAGGTAGAGCTAAAAAGAATAGGAGAGAAACTATATATATATAATATATGTATATATAATATATGACATGCAAAGGAGATCCAATATACACATAGTTAGAATCTCTGAGGAAGAGACCCAAAACAATTCATAGGACATATATTTAAATATGTAATTCAGGGAAGTTTTCCTGAGAAAAAAGAGACTTGAATCTATATATTGGAAAGCTATATGCCAGGGAAACCTGATCAAGTTATTGAATTTTAAAAATAAAGAATTTTTTGATGTATTCAGGAATTGATAAACAATAATGTACACCCAAAATTATATAATGTTGTAAACTATTATAATCCCAATAAAATTGCTTAGAAAACACCCCCAAAAAACAAAACAAGACAACACAAAAACAAGAAAAAAAGAAAGGATTTACTGTTGTAAATTTACTGGGTCATTCTGAGGCAAATTTAGGTTTGAGAACCACATCTAAATCAGAGAACCACATTCAAATTGGACTAGTTTTACAATAAAAAAATATTTTCAGGGACACTTTATGGAGCCTTTTTTTTTTTTTCCCAAAGGGAGATCTTCTGTGCAACTTTGAGAGAAATTTGAACTTTAGTGTGCAACGAATTGATCGAAAAGAAAGAGCCAGCCTTGATTCTTGCCCTGGCTGTATACCCCCCAAAGCACACAAGTGGCTCTGTTTATCTAATTGACATTCCCAATAAGGGTAGTTTTAGGGAATTTTCAAAAGATTTTTCTTGTGATACTGTTAGAGGATCCTTCTATAGGTCTCCTAGTGTTAATAATAATCCCATCAAGCCTACTGGAGAATTCTTGGGAACCCAGCCCCAAATAAAGAAGTGTTAGCAGGTAAAATGCAACATATGCACATGACCTCTGATATCAGAGAGGTCAGGATGCAACAAAACCATTGTTAGAGCAATCCTGTTTTGTGTCTAATAAATCCAGCTTTCACTTGAAAAAAATAAAAAGAATTTTTTGAGCAGCCAAGAAAAAGGTCAAGTCACCTACAAGGGGGTAAAGATCAGGCTAATCTTGGATGTCTACAGACCCACTTCAAATGCCAGAAGAGAGGTTGCGAGGTACTCAAGGAACAGAAACATGAGTCAGGATTTTATAAAAAGGCCATGGATAGTTTTCCCTCCTTCTTCCCCCCTCCTCCTGGCAACCACTGATCTTTTTACTGTCTCAATAGTTTTTATGTTTCCAAAATATCATATAGTTGGAATCATACAGTATGTAGCCTTTTCAGACTGACTTCTTTCACTTAGCAATATGCGTTTAAGTTTCCTCCATGTCTTTTCGTGGCTTGACAGCTCATTTCTTTTTATTCCTGAATAATATTCCATTGCGTGGAAGCACCACATTTTGCTTATCCGTTCACTTTTTGAAGGACATCTTGGTTGCTTCTAATTTTTGGCAATTGTGAATAAAGCTGCTATGGACATTCATGTGCAGGTTTTTGTCTGAACATGAGTTTTCAACTCACTTGGGTATGTAAATACCTAGGAGTGAAACTGCTGGATTGTATGGTAAGCCTACGTCTAGTTTTGTAAGAAACCACCAAATTGTTTTCCAACGTGGGTGTACCATTTTGTGTTCTCACCAGCAGTGAGTGAAAGCTCCTGTAGTTCCACATCTTTGCCAGTATTTTTTGCCAGTGTTTTGGATTTTTAGCCATCTAATAAGTGTCTAATGGTATCCCACTGTTTTAATTTTAAATTCCCTAATGACATATGATGTCGAGCATCTTTTCATACACTTATTTGCCACCTGTATGTCTTCTTTCATGAAGTGGCTGTTCAGATCTTTTGCCCATTTTCTAATTGGGTCATTTGTTTCCTTACTGTTGAATTTTAAGAGTTCTTTGTACTTTTGGATAAAATTCTTTTATCAGACACATGTTTTGCAAATATTTTTTCCAAAGTCTGTGGCTTATCTTTTCATTCTCTAAACCATAGACAATTTTGAACATGCATGATATGAGGAAATACTGTTCTCATGAGCTCTTCTTGAAGAAATTGCTAGAGGATGAACTTGAGTCAACCAGGGATAACTGAGTGAATCTTAGTAAAAGAAAGGTAGTGAATGTTGAATATATTTAACATAGAACCAAGAATAAAACAAAAATTTGGTGGCAGAGTTGAGAGAAGGAAGGAGGAAAGATGAGGATGTAATCTACTCATCGTTCATAAAAAACAGATTTGAAAAGCTGGGTAATTTTCTAGGAAAATGTTATTTATCAAAAGGGTCCTAGAAGAGAGAAAATATAAACAGATATTTCTAAAAAAGAAATTCAGAAAGTTTTCAAAGAGCTACTAGCTTCCCTCAAAGGATCAGACTTAGATGGTTTCACAAAAAATTCTAACAAATCTTTACGGAGATTATTCGGATATGGTTCCAGGGAACAGAAAAAGAGGGGAAATCTCCAAATTATTTTAACTAAGGTAATACATCATTAATTCCAAAGCTTAATAAAAATTATACAAATATTACTTATTTTAGTTATAAATATTGATGCAAAAATCCTAAACAATATATTAGCACATGGAGTCCAGCAGCACATTAAAAGAATCGGGACCATTATGACCAAATGGATTTTATTTAGGAAATGCAAGGATGGTTCAATATCACTATCACCATTCCACCCATGCTTAATTTCCATACAATAATAACAATATAACACTTGATATAACTTGTACACACACTTGTGGTATACACTTGTACACACATAGTACAACCATTTTTCATTCCAATGAAGATGCCCAAAAAAGAGGAGACAAAAAGTCCTATCATTCCCCTTATCTGTCTCTGAGTGATGTTAATTTCTCCTCTAGCTCAGTCACAACTGCACCTGGATATTGTGTGACCTGAAGAGTAAAATTTAAAGTTAACCACCACCAACATTCTTTATACGAAATAGGAGGGGAAAAGGAAAGGGGAAAAGGAAATAATTGGTTAATGTATACAAAGCCGTAACAAGTAAGGAAGAGGACATGCATATCTGTTACACTCTTTATTTCTGTCATATTTACAGAGCTGTGTTTGTATTTATAACTTCCTTCTTCCCTACCTGTTCCACATCTCCTCTACCCTCAGCCAGCACCTTAGCAGAGAAGAGGCCTTTTTCTGGTGGGAAACAAAAAGACCTTCACTCCCATAGAGTCTGATTCCCTGATTTTTCTGCCTTTATTAGGTTGTTGTAGTCTTCCATTAAATTAACTACAAGGTGTGGATGCACGAAGGGGTGTCCATGAAGCCCCTGAGTTCTAGATATGCTCCTCCCTGCCCCCATTGTGTAGGAGTGACCCTATTTCACCTTGACAACCAGGATCAATCTTCCCAGACAGTATAGTAACCTCTCTTTGTCTGTGGCTCAGGAGCTGGAGGGGCCCAAAATGGCTGCGGGGAAGTCTCAATTTCCAGTTCAGTAGAACCAATCGTGCTTCCTCATGGAAGCGTTTCACCCTTGGGTATCAGGCCCCTAAAGGTGGTAGAACAGAAGCCAAACACAAGTAAGTTGTTAAAAGTAATAGGGGAACCTTTTGATTTCTGGAGCTGTGAATTCTGTCTATGGGAGGAACTGTTCAAAATCCATAAAGCATCCTGTAGGATAGCATCCCAATCTTACAGGGTGTTGTCTCCCTGCTGGCACAGTTATGCAGTGTTGACTAAGTCACTGCACCGTTATATCAGGCAGGCTGTTTCCGGGCGACGAGGCACATAGAAAGATCAGTGAATTCCAGGGGTTTGACGCCAGTGCTATACTTCCTTTGCTGTAAAACGTGTTGCTCGCTTAGGAGTACAGTATGTTGTGTATACCATGACAGTGAATAAGGCTTTCTGAAAGTCCAAGCATGGATGGTGTTGCTGGCAGAGGCACTGCAGGGAGTGAAGGCAAATCTCTATGCTGAATAATGACTGAATATATATGCTGCCCCCTCCATGATGTCAATGCCATTAACCTGCTGAACTGCTACTGGGTGGGTGCCTGATTGGTCTTCTCCCATACCCATCCTCAAGGTCCAGCCTTTGTATTCTTTACTCTACATTATACCAGGGAAGTTTTGGTGTCACCTCAATGTCAACCAGTACAGACCACTATTGAGGCCAGATTTCAATCAAGCAACCAAGAGCTGCATTCATTTACTTTGACTGACCCAGTGAATCCAGAATCTCTAGGAAGTGCACCCATATCAATAAAGTAACTAAGTGGCACGCAGGTCTGTCTCTGTAACCCAGTGGCTCGAAATGGACAGTGGTTAACGTCTCATATACGTTGTCAAGGGCAACCTAATCAGATCATGAGCATGGAATCGAACTTGATCAGACCAGGGACAGCTTCACAGAGCTGCTTTGGCTGTGGGTCACCCCAGAGCGCCTCAAGGTAGCCATAGGCAGACCTCCACAGTGGGAGGAGTATACCATGGATGCCAAGAGAGGCCTGGACAGGTGGAGGACAGCCAGGTATGCATCTCTCAGGGAGAGTGGGGACAACTATCACGGACTGCAGTGTTCTCCTGGCCCACTCTGGACATTTGTGACCGGAGACATTGAGATTGTCTTCCCTGGGCCCAAGAGACCAAATGTCAATATTACAACCATCAGTGAGAGTATAATTACTGTTTTTTGGAGGGAGGTTCTTTGGGGAATAAAGGCACAGAAAGGACAATTTATTTGTAGAGGCCAGCCTACACCTGTGTACAAACGCAAAGACAGTCCCCACATGGCAGGCTTTGCTTATCCAAAAAGCAAATCTTTAAGTTGGCCGTTAGAGCCTATGTTCATGAACTTTGTATTACACTCTTGTCATGGGCTGATTTGTGTCCCCCCAAATCTACGTGTTGAAGTCCTAACCCCCAGTACCTCAGAACGAGACTGGATCTGGGGTTAGGGTCTCCAAAGAGATAATTAAGTTAAAGTGAGGTTATTAGGGCAGGCCCTAATCCAGTGTGACTGAGAAAGGGAAATGTGAAGACACAGGGAGAAGACGGCCACCCACAAGTCAACGAGAGGCCTGGAACCCATCCTCCCCTCACGGCCCTCCGAAGGAATCAGCCCTGTCAATGACACATTGATCTCAGACTTCTAGCCCCCAGGACTGTGAGAAAATAAATTTCTGTTGTTTAACCTCTCCAGTCTACGGCGCTGTTACGGCAGCCTGAGCAAAGGAAGACAGCTCGCTTCCTGCGTGGATGCATGTCAATCAAATACACGGTCACCGCTGAAGATCCGTAAAGCCATAAAATAACCAATCCACCAATAAAAATTTCTCTCCATACAAATGAGGATTATTAAGAAATAAAATCCCAAGTGTGAGGAACGCATCCAGCAAGATTTGGACTAACGCGTTGCCACTTCGGGATTCCAATCTGACCGATTAAATTCCTCATTTGCAATATGTCAGCACCAGCAAGGAAGGCCAGTATTAGATGATACCGGTGCTCTGAACAGCGACACCATTCAGAGTGTTAACAATGAAAGTCAGCCCGGGTCTCCTTTCAGGACTGTCCCCGGCCCACCCCTGCAGTTTCTAGGCCACACAGCAGAGGAAATTCCTTCTTTCCTCCAATCTAAGCTCCCATCCTCACAGGGATCCGCATTCCATCAGCCAGAAGGCGGAGGAGGCCCGTTGCCATCAAACAAGCTTGCCTTGTATTTTTAGTGGTTTGTTTTGCTATAGAGAAATTCCTGGGGTGAAAGGAGCAGAAGTTCAACAGGCAGCTTTTAACTTTGGTTTGGAGCCGCGGCCCTCCTCCCCGCTGTGCTGCGGTTGAAGGCTTTATTGCCAGGGTGACCGTGCTGTCCTGCCGCCAGGCTCCACAGCAGGGCTGTGCTTTCTGCTTTTTTGGAGGAAAAGAGAACAACTCACAAGCCTAGAACACAAAATCAGTTCTTTAAAATTCAGTCCAATTTACAATAACATTTTTTGATCTAACACTGGAGATCTTGTCCTTGGATACCGTTTAGACACAGAGACATATTCCAATGTCCCTTAACAAGAGGGTGTTTCTCAACTGAGCAATATGGTTTGTTGTTCAAGGGAGGCGCTAAATCCTTAAACAAACAGGTCATTTATGTACTCTGATTAACTGTATTTTTATTGCAAACATTTAAGGACATCATAAAACAGAGGGTCAGTTTCCCACTGGCGGAATAAAAACTTAGGTTTGTTTTAGGAACAAATGAACTCTTCAGTATCAGCAGTTTCTGAGTTTGGGGGTTTGGGAAGTACATTTAAAAACAAATTAACCTGTTATAAACACTTAAAACATAATTCCACATCAGAAGTACAACCTACACAGACAGCCATTGGTTTCCAATGCGAAAGTTTGTATTTTTCATTAAGTAAATAGCTGTGCGCTTAAGAAAAAGTCATTTCCTCAAATAAATCAAGGCTTTTGATATTACCATTGGTGACAACATAGATGGACCTTGAGGGCATTATCCTAAGTGAAATAAGTCAGACAGAGAAAGACAAATACAGTATGATTTTACTTATATGTGGAATCCAAAAAACACAGAAACAAAACCAAAAAACCAAGCTCATAGATGCAGAGAACAGATTGGTGGTTGCCAGAGGTGGGAGGTGGGGGTTGGGGTAAATGGATGAAGGGAGTCAAAAGGGACAAACTTCTAAAAAAGAGACGAGGATGTAATGTACAGCATGGTGACTATAGTCAACAATCCTGGATTGCAATTTGAAACTTACTAAGAGAGTAGATTTAAAGGTTCTCATCACAAGAAAAAAATTTGTAACCACATACAGTGACAGATGTTAACCAGACAGTGTGGTGATCATTTTGCAAGATATACAAATATCATATCATTATGTTGTATATCTGAAACTAATATGTTATATGTCAATTGTACCTCAGTAAAAAACAAAAAGGTTAAGACAAATGCACAGATAACCAATCCGAGGCGGAATGTCATAAATTTCACAGGAGAGAGAAAATGTTACGGAGGTTTATAGAAGGAATTCAAGTACACTCATGCATCTTAAATTTAAACAAGTTTATTTTGAAGCTTAAAAAAAAAAAGGCTTTTGAAAGACTCTGGACAGTTCGGCTGTTGGGGAAGAAGACCAGGCCAAGGACGGCAAGCAGACTGGGCATGCCCAGGGAGGACCTGAGGGTGGAACAGGGTGCCATGGGGTGGGTGTAAGGTGCTGAGACTGAGGGTGCACGGACCCCCACCTGGCACAGGTGTTAATGAGAAGCAGCAAAGATGTAGCAGGAAGCAACAGAACAGCCCAGCTGGTGGCCACACAGCCAACACTGGGCAGGCGAAGCAGGAAGCCAGGTTGTCCAGAACAGCCAGTATGTGGGTGTGGCCTCCAGGCAAGAAAAGGGCAAAGTCAAGAGAAAATACCTCCTGCTCTGTTAATGCTCAACTACTTTTGGGCCCCAAGTCTATGGGGTGTCTGGTTCCAGCCTGAGGGGCTGCTATACAGGGGAATCCAGGTCTCAAATCAATAAGCCTTCACCGAGGACTTACTCTCTGCTAAATTATATGTTGGGCCCTATTGAGATTCTAAAACACGATAGGGTGCCTGTCTTAAAGGAAGGAGGAAACTCATTCACTGAGGGTCCGTTAGGTGCCTGGTATTTTATAAACACTCTCTCAGTCCTTACCCTGCACTCCACCACTCCTGGGCGCAGCGAGCAGGAAGGGCATCGCCCCCCTCCGGGAGTAGACGCTGGGCAGGCGGCCCGACGTGGGCGAAGCCGTCCGGTCCCGCTTTCCGCCCAGCGCGAGGGCCTTCTCAGCCGGGCTCTCCCACCACCCCCAGGTCGGTTTGCATACCATAAAACCAGTTCCAGCTTCCGCCTCAGAAATTTGCTAAGTGAAGCTGTAAAAGTATGATGGATGCTTGCACCTAACCTTTATAGAAACAGTTCCCAGGGGTCCCTGAGGCAGCTCGTGCAGCAGGTGCGGGGGCTGCCAGGGCGCCGGCAGGATGAGGCTGGGACACCGGGCGGCTGCTGCCGGTGGTCCTGCCTCGAGGTAGGGGTGGGGGCTGTCTTCCCCAGCAGGAGCCACGGGGACGCTCTCTCCTGTGCGGGAGAACCAGATGGGGTGAGAGTGGAGGTGCAACCCGTAACCCCCGGCTCCAGTCGTCGTCCCCGCCCCCCCCCCCCCCCCCCCCCCCCCCCCCCCCCCCCCCCCCCCCCCCCCCCCCCGGCCCTGCCATTTCCTAATTTGACCGAGAGAGAGAAGGGGCAAAGGTGTGGTAGAAGCTGTCAGTGCATGAAGTACTTTGGTGGAAAGTAAAACTCAAGAGGTTCCCTTTGACTGAGCTCTTGTAAACCTGGGACTTATAAACTCACCCGTCCTGGTCTCTGAACCTGAGTTCCATATATCTGAGGATCACACGGAAACGACCACCTTCTGATGCCATGCTGCCTTGACCCCTTCAAGGGCTTTGCAAACCTTTTTGACTCAGAGATCAGTACCAGATAACCAGAAAGAGTACAGGATTCGAGCTAGAATAAGTTAATAAAAGTTAATAAAAGAAAAATGAGGGGGCTGGCCCCGTGACCGAGTGGTTAGTTTCCTGCTCTCCGCTTCTGCGGCCCAGGGTTTCGCCGGTTCGGGTCCTGGGCGCTGACATGGCACTGCTCGTCAGGCCACGCTGAGGCGGCGTCCGACATGCCACAACTAGAAGGACCCACAACCGAAAATACACAACTATGTACCCGGGGAATTTGGGGAGAAAAAGAAAAAAATACAATCTTAAAAAAAAAAATTGATCAGAGGCGAAAGTTACCAAATTGCTCTCAGGAGTTGATTTGTTGAAAACTTTTAGCTATGAAATGATCTCTTTACTATTTCATGTTTGACTTCGGCTATTTGGAGAGAGGCACGGTGTTCGAATGGCGGGCAGCCGGGTCTCAGTCCTCGCAGACTGGAGCATGGTGCAGGTGCGACCACACGGTGGCGCTGCCCTCCTGAATGTTGGGAACAGAAGAGCAAAAGAAAAGAAAAAGCCAGCTTCTCAAATGGTGAAAGAGTAAACCCCTAAACCTGAGGTGACTTTTAATGCCTAGTGCACTAATTGAAAGTATTACAGAAACACGCTAAAATGGAAAAACTCAGTTTTTTCCTTCCTATGTAGGGAAAACCCCAGTTCTTCCCTACTGTGTTTCTTTCCTGTGAGTCCCCTTCACTTTTATAAGAAAAACTTCAGTGTGACTCTTCTGGTGACCAAATGCCTGGAGGTTTTTCCCCCACAACAAGCAATTCACTGTCTACCTGGAGACAGTGTCAGATCCCACAGGTGATGGGCTCAGCCCTACAAGACTGCCCCCCCAGGGGCCTACCCAGTGGCGCAGCGGTTAAGTTCGCACATTCTGCTTCTCAGCGGCCTCGTGTCTGCCACGCAGATCCCGGGTGCAGACATGGCACCTCTTGGTAAGCCATGCTGTGGTAGGCGTCCCACGTATAAAGTAGAGGAAGATGGGCACGGATGTTAGCTCAGGGCCAGTCTTCCTCAGCAAAAAGAAGAGGATTGGCAGCAGTTAGCTCAGAGCTAATCTTCCTCAAAAAAACAAAAAACAAAAAACAAAAAAATCAAGACTGCCCTCAACTCCCACACACATACACTTCAGACACCAGTCACAAACCTAGGTTATCGCTTGTGCTTCTGACCAGTGGCTATGGATCGGAGGTTCCAGAGACCCCTACCTTGGGTTCCGTTAATTTGCTAGGGCAGCTCACAGAACTCAGAGGAACACTTACATTTACTAGTTTATTAAAGAATATGAGAGAGATGAGCAGCCAGACGAAGAGATACATAGAGCGAGGTCTGGGAGGGTCCTGAGCGCAGCAGCCTCGGTCCCTGTGCAGTTGGGGTGTATCACCCTCCCGGCCTGGATGTGGTCTCCAACCCGGAAGCTCTCTGAACCCCACACTATTGGGATTTTTGGGGGGTTTCCTCATGTAGGCATGATCAATTACTAACTCCATTTCTGGTCCCTCTCTCCTCTCTGGGCGATGGGGAATGAGGCTGAAAGTTCTAAGTTTCTAATCATGGCTTGGTCTTTCTGGTGACCAGGCCCCATCCAGGACCCACCCAGAGTTGCTTCATTAGAGCAAAAGATGCTCCCAGTGCTCTGTCAGTTAGGAATTTACAAGGGTTTTAGGAGCTCTGTGCCAGGAACCAGAGCAGAGACCAATATAGATATTTTCTATGATCTCACACATGCGTAGGTCAAACGTCACAAATTGAACACGCACGAGCAATCAGAACAAACATTATCAGCCCCCAGAGCCCCGTCGTGACCCCTTCCAGTCTTGGCGCCCCTCTCTGACTTCTAACAGAATAGGTTAGTCTCACCTGTTTTTGCACTTCGGTAGAAGGAGCCACGCCGAATGTACTCATTTGAGTCAGGCTTCTTTGACTCATCGTCGACTGTGAGCTCCATGTGCATTGTCGCCCGTTGTTGTAGACGGCTCACTCCCCGTTATGGCGCCCCATTGTGTGAATAGATCCCAATTTGTTTATTACTCTACTTCTGATGGGCATTTGGGTAGTTTCTCATTTTTGGCTATTATGAAGCATGCTGCTATGAACATCATACATGCGTTTTGGTGAAAATATGGATGTATTTCTGTTGGGTACGCTCCTAGGATCGGAATTCCTTGGTCATGTGCCCAGGTTTAGTAGAGGCCTGCAAACAGGTTTCCAACATGGTTGTACCATCGTGTGCTTCCACGAGCCCTCTGTGAGGGTTCCGGTTGCTCCATATCCTCACCAACATTTTTCCTACCACAATAATTCTAAAACGTCATTTCTTCAAACAAAAGTTGTTAGATCAACTAACATTTCTTGAGGGCCTTCTATGTGTCAAGTGCTTTTCTAAGTGGTAAGGACAGAGTACTGAGCAAGACTGTCAAAGGTCCTGCTTCTCTGTAGCCTGGGATCTCAAGGATCCTGTGGGGTCATCCAGTAAATGGAACATGTTCGGCAGGCGCTGAGGGCAAGATGAGGTTCGAGCGGTCTCTTGGGGGCCTCTGGCTGACAGTCAGCCTCCCCTTTCTCCACCAGCAACTTCCACAGTCCCAGCAGGGCTGAGTGAGTTACAAAATGCAAACGATTGTAAAGCTGGTAGACGAACCCCATTGTTCCATACTTTCTGATGAACTGTTTCCTCAGACTTCTTCAGTGTTTGCACCAAAACACTAGCTTTCCTCTATCTCGACTCTCACAGCAAAATGGAGGAGGGGAGTGTAGGCAGGTTCTTTGCAGGGTGGTAGCGACACAGAGGTGAAAAAGCCGTGGCTGGCGCAGAGGGTATTGGTGCAGCAGGGGAGACAGACGGTGACCCAAAGCGATGGGAGCGGAATATGCCTGGCACGGAGAGGCCGCCGAGGAGGGCGTGTTAGCGAGCTCCCCTTGGTGAGTCAGGGAAGGCCTCCTGGTGGAGGAGACTCTTAAGTCATATCCTGGAGGATGAACTGAAGGTTGCCAGATGGCTGGGCTGGGATTCCAGGAAAGCAAGGAGCTTGTGAAAAGAAAGAGAGAAATGAAACAGCTTGTCATGCTCTGGTGGCTCCAAATGGCTTCCTGCAGCTTATAAGAGGTCAGCGTGTCTGGAGGCTAGAGATGACGACAGGTGGAGCTCGAAGGTGGGGCAAGGAGTTTGGACCTTTCTTATTCTTGTGCTTCTCAAACTGATGTGTCTGTGAGGCAAGGGATTCCCCAGGGGGGCCTGGTAGCGAGAGTATTGGCTCTGCAGTCAAATGGACGTGGCTCTGCATCCTGACTCAGCCACTTACTTGTGAGTGACTTTAGGGAAGTTACGTCTGTAAAATGGGGATGATAGTGGTACCTTCTCCACAGGCTGTTATTAGTGGGCTTCCCTGAGATGATGGAGGTAGCCCACATCATCAGATGCCTGGCACATAAGTTCTCAGTAAATGGTAAACTAGTGTTGCTGTATCATCAGTTGGCGATGTGTCAGTGCTCTGTTTCCCCCTGGAGAGTCCATTTTGACTCAATAATCTTTAATTTAGAATGATTTTTATATTAAAACAAACACAAATATATTAAAATCAAGACTGTTTGGTGTAGCAGTGGGTCTCTCGGAGTTCACTCTCCTCCCACATGAGGTGAGCAGAGGTGGGACAGTTTGGAGAGCGAGGCTCCGGGCGGAGGTTCCCTGAGGGCAGTTGAACCCCTCCCTGAGCACCCTCCTTCACTCCGGGCTGGTGCACTTATGAATCCATGTTTCCCTCTCGTTTGTGGTCTGCTTGAGGACGGGTCCCTGTCCATTCCTGCAGATGTGGCCTCAGCCCTGAGCTGCACACCGCGGGCATCTGATCCCACCAGCAGGACCCTCTTCTTGTATTGGCCTCATAACGTCTTGTGATCATGTTGAGGAGACAGAAGGCAATGTGGCTCAAAGAATCTGCGGAAGGTTCCTGATGAGGGCCTTTCTCACATCCTCTTTGACATTTCACGTCTCTAATACGCCAAACGTGGTAGACAATCCCAACCATTCCGCCGCCCAGGGCAGCTTGTGGCATTTTAGGAGCACGTGTGTCCTCAACCTAGTGGTTCGCCCACAAAAAGTCCCAGGTGACGTGAATTTTGTAATCCAGGCAGGGAGAAGGAAGCCTCCATCAACAGGCCGCAGACAGGCGGATGCAGATAAGAGCAGACCCAGAGGTTAAGGGAGGCAGGCTATCAGCCGGGGCTTCCAGGGGCGAGAGCACAAGACTTTACAGCAAAAGAAGGAGCAGTGCAGAGTTTAACACCCGGCTGGCCCCTCTGCACAGCTCCCTCTGGTGGGCTCCGTGGGTCAGGCAGGGATGTCGTTACTCACAGGAAACAACAGACCAAACAACTGGGAGACTTTCTGGCGTTTGAGCTGCTCTTTTGGAGATTTTAATGGGGTTTCCTGTCCCCGGACTCCCTTTCCCAGTGCTCCATGCAGGGACGTGGGCGTCCCCCCACAGCCCTCAAGGGATCCTGGCTTGGGAAGGAGACGGGAAGCGAGGCCTGCGCGGATAGTGGGCGGGGACTAGCCGGGCAGGGGCAGCGGTATCTCTTCGGGAAGATAGGCTCACGGGATTGGAGTGAGTGTGTGTATGTGCGTGTGTCCCTGCCCGGATTGTGTATTCAACTTCCCACCTGACATCTACACCTCGGGTCTAACGGGCACCTCGCACTGGTCATGTCCCACGTTGGATGCTTTTTTGTTACAGCCGAGGGATTGTTCCTGAGGCCTCGCTATCCCTTCGCATGGTCGCTCCCCGACCAGGGCAGAGCCGCTGCTGCTTCCTCCAAGATCTCCTTTTAATCTGACCTCTTCTCCCTGTCGTCACTGCCACCTCCTAGTCCCACCTACCATCATCTCTCTCCTGGGACTTGTGGACCAATCCCCATCCCCCAACCTCTGCTCTGGCCCCTAAAGGTCCGTCCTCATATAGCAGCATGAGGGACCTTTAAAAATGGAAATCAGACTATGTCCCTTCCTTCTTTAACCTCATCAATAACTTCCCACTTCAAGGAGGAGGATAAAACTCAAACTCCTTTCAAGTCCCTGAGGTCCCCACATAATCTAACGCCTGCCTTCCTCTCTAACTTCTGTTTCTCTGGCCCTCTTCCTTTCTCACTTCAGCCTTCCACTCTTTCTCAAGCACACACAGCTCTTTGTTGCCCCAGGGCTTTTGCACATGCTGTTTCCTCCAGCTCATTGTCTGGCTGCACCTCTGAAGAAGATACCCCCTCCATCACTCTTTTCTTCAAGCTCTCAATTACTCCCTGAAATAAACTTATTTTCCATTTAATGCTTGTCTATTATTTGTCTCCCTTTTAGAGAGGAAGTTCTCTGGGGACAGGAGCCATGTCTGTTTTGTTCATCACTATTCCCAGCACTTAAATCCGGGTCCACACCAATATGGAGCCCAGGACAGGAGTCCAGATGGAAGTCCTTGGCCCGTTCTCCCTTCCTATCCCACCCCCAACTCCTCCTCACTGAGGGACCTCAAGCACAAAGGTGTAGACAAAATGGCAGCCTGTGCCACCACACTGCATCCTCACACACCAAAAACAGGCCCTCTGGCTACCTCCAAGCAGAGCCCCTCGGAGGTGAATTCTGCCCTTGGGGAGACCCATCTGGCAAAGAGAATTGCGCAGGCCCCGTATGTGGGCAGGGAGTTCTGGGCTCCCAGGGCTAGTCTAGAAGGCCCAGGTGGGCATGGCCCCTGACCTGATGGACTCCTTTGTGGTGGAGTGTTGCTTGAGGAGGGTCGCAGAGGGGTCTCCTGAAGAGTGGGCTCGATGGCCTGGGGGCTGAGGGCAGAGCTGCCCACAGCACTGTCTGGCAGAGAGAAGGCACTGACGGAACGTTTTTGCATAAAGTAACTGCGTGGCTGGGAGAGTTGTCCTAGCCCCTGCCCCCTGGGCCGGAGGCCGAGCTGGACTTGGAGACAGTAACTCTCCTCTGACCCCTCCTTCTCTGGTGCAGGTGACACACACATGTGAACACACACACACGTGCACTCCCAGACAAGATTTCTCTGTTCCACGCTGCCATTGGCTGAATGATGTCTTCCCCAAATTCGTATGCTGAAGCCTCACCCCCCAGTCCCTCGGAATGTGACCGAGTTTGGAAAGAGGGTGTTTGAAGGGGTAATTAAGTCAAAACGAGGTCACTGGGGTGGGCCCTATTCCAACAGGACTGGTTTCCTTAGAGATTAGGGCACAGACACACACAGGAGAGGCCATGTGAGGACATAGCAAGGAGACGGCAAGCTGCCAGCTGTCTGGCAGGAGAGAGGCCTTGGGAGAAATTGCCAACATCTTGGTCTGGGACTTCCAGCCCCTAGACTATGAGGAAATAGATTTCTGTGGTTTAAGCCAGTCTGTAGTACTGTTATGGCAGCCCTAGTGAACAAACACACACACTTGTCTTCAGTATCTTGTCCAGATTCATCATCCTGGATGGGCTGTGGGACTGCAGGCTGCTGGACCCTGGACACACCCTCTCCTCTTTGGGCCTCAGTTTCCCCTCCTTGGATGGAGGCAGCTGAGCCTAAGGTCCCCGCCATCTGGGATATTGTATGATTCTATGACTCACATCTCTGGTCTCCCCCAAGAGGTCTCCCCAAGGGGCTCAGGACCTCCCCCCAAATCGATGCTTAACGAATATCTCTGTAAAATACATGAGTGAACAAGCCAGAGGGGCAGAAAGGGATCCCACGTGGGAGAGACAGGCATGATTTGGGAGCACGCGATTCCCACGGGGCCCCAGCTCTTCACGTTGGAATTGGGCTTAGGATCAGGTCTGGGACTGAGGTTGGCATGGGGCCAGAGGTTGGCCTGGGGTGGGAGTCAGGGATGGAGCCGTGTTGACTCTCCTCTGAGCCGAGTATTCTCCCCTTGTCCCTTCCTGTGGCTCCCCTGGGTTTCTCATTCTGGTGACATAGGAGTGTGTGTGTTGGGGGATCTTTCTAGAAGGGGTCAGGGGTGAAGGTTGCTGTTTCCCCTCTGCTCCACGCCTTCTTTCACTTCCTGCCCTTGAAGTTCCCCAAATTATTGACATCTCCAAATCTGCAGCCAGGGACCCATTTTCTGCTCCCATCTTCCCACCTGAGCCACAGGAAGCTGGGCCCAGGCTCCCTAACTCTTGTGATGGCATTTACCCCAGTGGAGTAAAGGCAGACGGAGCACCTGAAGCTCAGGGGGAGGCGAAGAGCTTTCTCTGCAGCAATAGGAGGAGGCAATAAGGAGTAAGGGAATAGATTTTTATTGAGCACCCACTGTGAGATGGGCTTTGTGTAAAGGCTCAGTGTTAGACACTTTTCCTTCCATTAACCCATTTCTTTCCCATAAGAACAACACAAGGCAGGTATTATTATACCCATTTCCAGTTGAGGAAACTGAACTTCAGAGATCTTAAGCAGCTTCTTCAAGGTTCTCTTAGGGCGGGCAAGTGGCAGAACCAGAATTCAAATTTGTGTTTGACTCCAAGGGCCATGGTCTTCTCCACACTGCCTTCAGACGGGGGCGGGGGGGGGGGGTGGTGGGGAGGTCACTTTTACATATGTTGGAGCCTTGCCTTTTTTCTGAGCATGGTGCTGAGCATGGAGATGGAGGAGGGAGTAAGGTGGTTCCTGAGCTCAAAGAGCTGGAGTCCAGACAGGAAGAGAGACATGTAAACAGACAGTGAGAAACAAAGGCCATCCGTTCTCTCACACCACACATGCTTACTGGGAGCAGACCACGTGCAGGTACAGTTCTAGACTTGGGGATTTTGGACTGAATGAGATGAAGTCCCTGCTCTCACTGTGCCTGGGTTCCAGCATGTGTAGAAGGATAGTAACCTAAATACCCCAAATGTATAATGTGTCAAATGGTGACAAGCGTTATGGAGAAAAAGAGAGCAGGGAAGAGGGGAGGGGAAGGTTGATGGCAATGGAAACAGTGGGAACATGGTGGCCAGGGCAGGATGCCCACCTTCTCAGCCTCTGAGATGGGTACTGGTGGAGCTGTGGATGTTCCATCCAGTCTATTTGCTCAGCAAGAGCGGAGTCAGGGTGGGCTCCACTGTGGTGTTCTTGGCATGGATGCTGCATCCTCTTAGACAGCTTTTCCTGGACCCCAACCCCTTGGCACGTGGACCCTAATGTCAAGGTGAACTTTTTCTTTTTCTTTTCTTTTTTTTTGAGGAAGATTAGCCCTGAGCTAACTACTGCCAGTCCTCCTCTTTTTGCTGAGGAAGCCTGGCCCTGAGCTAACATCGTGCCCATCTTCCTCTACTTTATATGTAGGATGCCTACCACAGCATGGCTTGCCAAGCGGTGCCATGTCTGCACCCGGGATCCGAACCAGCAAACCCCAGGCCGCCAAGAAGCGGAACGTGTGCACTTAACCGCTGCGCCACCGGGCTGGCCCCTCAAGGTGAACTTTTGATGTTTGTGGTGGTATTTGTGTACAGAAAGGACTATTTACATATGTTGGAGCCTTGCCTTTTTTCTGAGCATGGTGCTGAGCATGGAGATGGAGGAGGGAGTAAGGTGGTTCCTTTGGTTATTTTGCTTTTAAAAAATTAATAGTCAATTTGTTAAAATACATTTTTTTAAAAGATTTAATTTTGTCCTTTTTCTCCCCAAAGCTCCCTGGTACATAGTTGTATATTCTTCGTTGTGGGTCCTTCTAGTTGTGGCATGTGGGACGCTGCCTCAGTGTGATTCGATGAGCAGTGCCATGTCCGCGCCCAGGATTCGAACCAATGGAACACTGGGCCACCTGCAGCGGAGCGCACGAACTTAACCACTCGGCCACGGGGCCAGCCCCTAAAATACATTTTAAGACTCATTTTCTTTAAGCTTCCTATAAGTTCAGTTTATCAGTGTGATTATTTTGTTTATAAATTGAGCAAAATCAGAGCCACTAATTTCACTTTCTCATTAGTTATTGCATAACACAAGTTGAAGATCCAAAACTTAAATAATCCATCCGTTTCACAGTGCAGTTAAAGGCTCAGAGACATTGTAAATTGAATTTATACATTTAGTGTATTTTCTTCTAAGCATTTAAAAATGCCTGACCTAGCAAGCAAAAACTAAGCAAGTAAGTTAATTTATTATTCATAACGAATCTCAAGGTCTCTTAAACATTCCAGTGCTGTTTAGAAATATCACCAAATTATTTTGTACCTTTTGACTGAAACCACAAGTCTAAGATCAAGTACTTGATTTTATATTTTAACTTGATATCACAAGGCTAGTTTCAAATTCTTTAGTATGCTAAATTTCTGTACACATTACAATAATATAGATTGCTCTTAAATTTAAAGCAAAAGTATTAATACCATGAGTTTGATTGACTTTGTCATTTATATATTTAGTTTCAAATCTTCCTGGGTTTGGAACACACTTTCCTGAAGGAAAAGTGTTACCATCCCCTGTCACTGGGTTGATGCTTCTTGTTGGTCAGAGTTCCGAGGTTCCCTGAGTTTCCTGGGTTCCATTTAATATATCCCGTAGTTTTGGGGGATGAGATTTGAATAGATAAAATTGTGTGCAACCACTAAGATTACAACTGCCTTCCTTCACTTTACTTGTTGGGTGAATGCAGAATTCTTCACCATTTATTCAGTCGGAGCAACATCCAACTCTGCTAGGCATCCATGTGATGTCTGACTTGTCATGATGCTGACACCATGAGGGGACACGATCTCTTCTTAGTCCCCATGGCGGTCTGTACTGCATTCCCTTCTGGGCAAGTTCCTTTTGCTCAGCCAGATGACTTCTGTGGTAGCCCATTGACTTGTCCCCCAGCATCATCCATGGTTCGCTTTCACTTGCGGGGTTACAGGAACTCTTGAAGGCCTTGTCCAGTCTTCCAAAAGCTGTGGGGTTGCTGAGGGGGGACTCCCCTCACCCTAGCTGGGGGGCGGGGCGGTTCTTTCAAACTTTGTTTGAGCAAAGTAATTCTGTGGTCTCTGGTCCTCAGAAGCGCATCCCTGTTACCATATTTGTGGATCCATCCCTAAGCTTCTGAGGGAGATTGCCTAGAAGCCCCACATCACTGAGTAGTGGGCTCCTTCTCCCTCCTGGGTGGGGAAGAGGGGAGGATAAGGCGCCGCCCTCCTGCAGAAACTGTCTTCTCTACATGTGCTCCCTTCTTCCTTCCAGCCCACTCTTCATTTGTTTGCATTTGTATTGAAACCTCATTCTCTGTTATAAAGAAGAATATCCACTTTTTCCGACTCACAAAACCCACTTGTTTCCATTTACGCTCAGCCTTCATTGAACCTGGTAGTTTGTAATCTAGTCCTTTGCTGTTGCTTCTGTGTGTTTGTGTGTATGTGTGTGTGTGTGGGGGTGGGTGGGTGGGTGTGGTGTGGTAGGAGGGAAGTGGCACAAAGGGGAAGTGAATAGAATTCTTTTTCCATATCTCAAGTTATTGTTAGAAGTAAATACTACATCCTTATCCTGTTCTAAGAAAATTCCTGCTGTGAAGCAGAAAGAAGGCTTGAGATACTCTTTAAATTCAGCTTATGGGAAAATAAAGTGATGTTTTTGAACTTCGGGCTGTGACTGCTGTAGTAAGGGTTGCAGAGACATTGAGGAGGATGGATGGGCAGGATGTGTAATTCATGCATGTGGCAGGAGAGAGGAGGCAAGACTGGTCCAGGGCTTTCCATGGAGAGCACACGGAGGAGCAGGTTGGCTGCAGGTGGTGGGAGGCGTGCATACATTCCAGAAGCATTTGAAGGATTTTCAATAAAAATACCGAATAAAAAGATGTCAAAATATGTCTGAAAATAAAGAATATGGACCGGGGAAGTGGAAATAAAAATAGAAAGTCAAGATATGGAGGAAAAGACAAACAGAAAGAATGCAGGCCACAGGGACCTACAAAGCAGTTGATATTTAGTCTCTGGTTTCACGCTGAGATTCCTGGAAGCTAAAGTGAAAAGGGAAAGGCAGTTACATAAATCTTATTATCAGAGAGAAAGAAGTATACTGGCTTTATTTGGGGCACTGACGGAATATGGACAGTAAGTGTTTTGAGTTGTTATAATTCTTGGAGCACAGTAAGCTCCTAATACTTGTTGATTGAATACACAAGCAAATTAATATTCATTTGCTTCTGAAACTAGCTAGGGACCAGTTTCTAGATGAATACATTGGAACAGGAGACTAAGGCTTTGTACAACTTGGGGAGATGTTTTCTCTTATTTCTTAGGTTATTTCTTCTCCATATTTTCTACTCTTTTTCTGTAATTCCTAAATGGATTTTGGATGTAGTGGTTTTACCTTACATGTCTCTTATACTATATTTTCGTCATTTCTATGACGTATATTTTTTCACATTAACATCTCTGAAACATCTCTGAAATCAGGATGTCTTAAAATTGATGGCATCTCACAATTGCCTCCGCCCAGGTGATAATTGTGACCCAGATGTCATTGCCTATGCATGTCCAAACTTGGGTGTTCTTCCTGAAGGCTTGAGCGATCACTGCAATGCCTCGATGGTTCAGGCAATTAACCACTTCAGGATCATTTATGAAAAGAATGTGAGTCCTGAGTCCTGTCTGGGAATCGTCCATCGACATCTTCTGGCAAGAAAAAGAAAGCTTGCACAATGGCTGTCAGCTGCTTGGAAGAAAATCCCGGCTATAATAATGGAGAACTCTTTTAAGAAAGGCTGCATCAGCTACACGGTTGATGGCAGAGAGGACAACATTCTGTGGGAAAACACGGACACTGACAATTCTGAGTCTACAGTGATTCAGAAGAATTGGACTCTGAAGACAAAGAAGTTTTAGGAATAGTTTAATTTATTTTACTTATGGTTATGTATGCACATGAGTGATATAAGATAAAATATATGTTAAACTAAGTCTAAAAAAGCCCTTCTAGTAAGTATACCATAGTAATTCTAAGTGACATTATTTTTTCATTGTTTTTCCCGAGTGGCACATGAATAATGAAGTATCTTACAATTGATGGCATCTTATATTTGATGAGATAGAGTAAGATTTAAATTACTCTAGATAATTTAGAAAAGATGTTCTTTTCTCCGTTTCTCCCCCTCTTTTGTTGTAAAATACACACAACATTAACTTTACCATTTTAACCATTTTTAAGTGTATAGTTTGATGGCATTAAGTACATATTGTTGTGTAATCATCACCATCATCCATCTCCAGAACTATTTCATCTTGCAAACCTGAAACTTTGTACCGATTAAATAATAACTCGCCATACCCACCTCCCCCCAGTGCCTGGCAGCCACCATTCTACTTTCCGTCTCTGAATTTGACCACTCTAGGGACCTAAAGGAAGTGGAATCGTATGGTATCTGTCTTTCTGTGGCTGGCTTATTTCACTTAGCATAATGTCCCCAAGCTTCATCCGTGTTGTAGCATGTATCAGAATTTCCTTATTTTTAAGGCTGAATAATATCCCCATTTGTATATAGATTTACACACACACGCACCACATTTTGTCTATCCATTCACCTGTCGACGGACACTTGGGTTACTTCTGCCTCTGGCTTTTGTGAATCCTGCTGCTGTGAACATGGGTGCATAAATCTCTTTGCTTTGGTTCTAAGTTTTGGGAAAATTTACCATTTCTGTCTTGTAAATCACTGATTCAGTTTCCTGCTATTACCAATTGGTTCTTCACATCTTCCATTGTGTTTTGAAATTATCAATCATCATGTTACTCCTCCAAAATTGTTTTTCTGTTATCAGTTGTTCTTTATTTGTGACTTCCTGCTCTTGTTTTATAGAAGCAGGATTCATTGAGTTTGAAGGCATCATCCTGTTGTCTCCTCATGTTCAATGTAGTGGTTGAGAAGTGGAATCCATTCTCATTCTTGTTTCTTTGTAGGTGATTTTTTTTCTCCTCTCCAGTAGCTTTTAGAATCTTCTCTTTATCGCTGGGATTCTGAAATTTCACGATGGTGTGCTTTGTCGTTTAGAACTCCTGTTAGTTGGATGTTGGTTCTCCAAGTTGATCTTTTAAGTTGCTTGTGGTGGTTTTATGAGGCTAATAAGAAAGAGCCTTTTCTTCTCTTCTTAAATTTGAAACCAAGTGAGAACTAAGACACAGTAGACAGATAAATGGATATCAAGGCATTAGCTTTATTGCTGATAAGCAGAAAAAGGAGATTTGGCTTAAAACCTTAGAGCAACATGACTTGTTAATATTTCATCCAAGAATTAGGCAGACATATCTACCTAGCCACAGGCAGAGCTGGGAAAAGTAGGCCTTCCCTGCAGGGACGGGCTCAACACTGCCTGGCAGAAAGTAGATTACAAGATAGGCATGGAGACACAAGAGAGAGCTCCCCGGGGCTGAGCCAGGCAGGCTCAGTGAGTCAATCTTCCTCCCCTGGGGAGGAGTGGGTGGGGGGGGGGCGGTCTGGAGAAAGGCCAAGAGAATTTTCCTAGTGGGAAATATACATGGAACATGATGCCAGGGCAAAAATACCCCTAATTTAACTATCTGTTTTCTTATTAGAAAAATTTTGAAAAATCTGTTTGCCTTTTTGTTCTTTTTTTTTTCCTGGAAGATTTCCTAAATTTATCTTCCAAAGTTTCTATTAAATTTTTTTGGCTTTAAATAGTAACTTTTTTTATTTTCAATAGATCTTTCTTGTTTTCTGAACAAGTATCTAGAATATACAAGAAATTCTGGCTAATCAACAAACAGAATTCTGGAAACCCAGTAGAAAAGTGGATAAAGGATATGGAAAGGCAGTTCGTACAAGGGAAACTCTAGCAAATAGATGAAGAAATGTTCAAACCCACTGTTAACTGGAAATGCAAAATAAAGAGAACAGGGCGGTAGCCTCAGACTGGAAGCAATTTGGAAGTTGAATAATATCGAGTGTTGGGAAGGATGAGCCAAAAGAGGGCGCCCTCAAACGCTGGTGGTGGGAGGGTCAACTGGCACAACCATTCGGGAAGAAGCACAGTCTGGCAGGACTCAGTGAAATCAAGCACGAGAATACTTTGCGACCTCTCAATTTCGCTCCTGCATGGATTTCATGGGGAAATTCTTGCCTAGATCCTCCTGGGAACATGATGAAGCATTAACAGCAGAGATAAAACAGGAAGATAATTTCTATGTTATTAATATTTTCATAGAAGGGGCAGAGATGGAAGATGTGGTGAGGAGATAGAGAAGGTGGGGGAGGATGAGGCAAACAAAAAGAGAAAGGGAACAAAAACTGTACTGAAAAAGAGTATTGTGGATACGATCCCAGCAGTGTAAAATGTGCGCGCACGAAATTAAGTAGTAGAATATTCTGTGACCTAGCAATTTCATTCTTGGATATAGTTCCAAGAGAAATTCTCACCTCAGTCCATGTGGGAGTATGAGGAGAACATTAATCACGGTGTTGATGGAGGCAGTTGGGTGTTGGCAACAACCTAGGGTTCATTATTAGGGAACTGGATAAATAAGAGCTGATGGATAACGTGCCACTGAATACTTGTAGCGGTTCATAGCAACAAACCAGACGTACAAATAGCAGCAGGGATAGATCCTAAACATTTATTTTCGGGTGAAAAAGGTCAGGAACAAATACGATTTATAAAAGTTCCATTTATGGATATAAAAAACAGACACAAACTACACCATATATTTTATAAGGATACGTATTTAAGAATATATATTGTTCCAGTTACCTCCAGATCCATAACATACCAACACAAAACTTCGGTGGCTTAAAACAAACAACTATTTATTGTTTCTCAAGATTCTCTGGGTCAGAAATTTGGGCAGGGCTAGGCCAGGTGGGCCATGTGGTATCAGCCAGCGTTACACACTCAGATGCATTCAGCTGTTGGCTGGGCTGGGCTGAAAGCTCCTAGAAGGCTTTGTTCACATGCTGGCGTTCTCAGAGCTCCTTTCTGTGATCTCTGTCTGTTTCTGTCTGTCTGTCTCTCTCCAATTGTGTCTTAACCCCCCGCCCCAGGCTCCCCACAAGGTCTCTCTTTCTAGCAGGATAGCTGGACTTCCTTATAGCAAAACTGAAGCTTCCGGGTCTCTTGAAGGCTAGACCCAGAACTGACAGTGTCACTTCTAGCACTTTCTATTGGGCAAGGCAGGTCACACGGTCAGCCAGATTCAAAGGTAGGGGAAACGGACTCTAATTCTGGACGTGTGGTGTGACTTGTCCATACAACGAGGGAAGTTGGTGGCCGCCATCTTTGGAGACTATCACATGTAGCAAACACGCCATTTTGGCTGCCTGTGGAGAGTAGAGGAATTGGTGTGGGGGAACAGGGTGGAGGAGGGAAAGTAGTAAGACAAGAGAAAGGTCTTGCTCAGACCCCTGAGGAAGACTGGGTGTCACGAACTTGGAATACAGCTAACTTACCTTCCGTGCCTGAGGTACAAAAAACCCAAAACCCAAAATCAACCAAATAAAACAGGATTCCATAATCAAAATCAGGAAAAGCCCATCAAAAAAGTAACAAGACAATATGAAAACTTCAGAAATAGTCCAAGTATATGCCAACTTTCGGTAGGTTAAAGTGATGACTTTCAAAGAGGGAGAAAGGGAAAGATGCAGAGGATGTGTCTCATTTTCTCCGGCTTTCTTACCAGTGCCAGGAGCAGGGCTGTACCCTGAAACATGCAGTCAGTTCAGTCGAGGTCGGCGGCCGGTGAGAATCCCCATGTCCCGGATGGCAGTTGGTAAACCTTGACAGGCAGCAGATAATCCATTTGTTAAGCTCTTGCCTGTATCTTGGAACTAAACCCACATACCCCGCAAGACTGGGGCTTCCTGGCAGTGTTTTCCAACTCTGAATTGTGACCCATTAGTGGATTGGGAACCTCAACTGAGTTGGTCATGAAATAGAATCCAAGTAGTAAGGTAAACATTGTTTCATGACCCTTTCATGTCAATAATCTATCTACAAATTCATTCATTCATTCCATCACTCCTTCATTCAATAAATACTTGTTGAGCTTCTACTGTGGGCCAGGCACTGGAAATTCAGAAGAAAGTAAAACGTACAAATGTGAGTGTTTGGGTGCAGGTGCATGCGTGGGCGTTCAGGATCACATTGTAACACTCTTACACTGGGTTACGGTCAAAACACAAAGCAGCCACCACTGCCTTAGCGGCTTCATACTAATGTCAGGATCCGGGAGTTTGTGGCTGCCTCCCGTGTGTGTCGGAAAGTTACCACAAGCAAAGCACGGCCTCTGTTCCAATCCCTTTTTGGCACCGGGGCAGACATAGGCAGCTTCATAAGAGAAACTCTGCCCATAGCCAGCAGCCCAAGTTTGGAGGGTCAGAAAATCAGGGAAGAAAACTGTGTTTTCTTTCCCAAGTTGCTAGTGTGGGTGTTGGTGGTTAGCTCACCACAGTCCTCCGTTCAGGGAGCCCCGCCTTCCTCATAGGACTGTGAAGACCCCTCTCTGAGGGGCAATTTCCCTACCCTCCGACCCCTCCACCAGGGGCAAGTCACTTCGTCTCCCTGAGGCTCTGTTTTCCTCCCCTGTGGAGCAACCAAAGTACCCCTGTCCAGGGGTGTTGTGTTGCGAGGGTTACATGAGAAAATGTCGGTAGACCATGGGGAAGAGTGTCTGGGCACGAGGACAAAGGTGTGTGTGGCCAGGGCCATGGAAGGGGCTTACTGAGGTCGAATCCCTCCTGCCTGTGAGGGCCGCCTTTCCCTCCTCCCCCTATGCTTCCAGTTCTTGAGGGACTTTCCTCTGAGGAGAATGAAGCCAGTTGGCCCAGAGCTGGGAAGCTGAGTGGTGGAGCCCGCAGGGAGCTGGGGCCTAGGCTCAGATGCCACATTGGGCAAGAGCAGAGAACCGGCCCCTCTGATCCTAATCAGGGATATTTGGAGACACCAACAATTCTGGGCAATTTAGAGGCAGGAAGTGAAAGCGGGAGGGGCAGAGGGGAAACAGTGAACTGCACCCCTGCCCTTCCTGGCCTGGCCCCCTCACGAACTGCGCAATGAGTGAGGTGACTGGCATGCGGGGAGGGAGAGGGACAGACCAAGACACCCCCTTCTCTGGGAAGAACAGAGCCAGTCCTGTCCCCCACCCCCACTACGCTTTGCCTGAGTTCCAACTCTGTTTTCACTTCTATTTACTGTCCAAAGTCCCTGGGGCAGGAGATGCCAGCTTAGAATCACTGGGACACTCAGACACACGGGCTCAGGGCCCTGGCCTGGACGACCCACTCCGTTCCTCTCTTCTTCTCATCTAGTACCACCTGCCCCCCTTCTCCTGTCTCCAGCCCCTCCTTTGCCCTGGGGCCTAGGCTGCCTGAGGGACCCAGCAGTCAGCCCTCCATACCTCCAACAGGTAACCAAGGTTGGGGAGGCAGGTGGAATTGGGGATGTTGGGGATTAAGGGGACCCTAGTTCAGAGACAGAGGGGGCTGGATGGCAAGATGTGGGGTGGTTTGGTCCATGAGAGCGTGGTGGGAAGGCTCCTGGCCATGTCAAGGTCCAAGCAATCTCCTGAGAAGGGATGGGACCCAACTGTATTTCAGCCCCAAACTCACCTCCAACCTCAGACCCAACCCAAGCCGTCGCTCCGACCTGCTCAGACCCTACATTCAACCTCATCCTCCACCTGAATTAGCATCGGAGCACAAGCATCAGCCTGAACTCAGCCCCAGCCCCAAGAGCAGCCTCAACCTAACCCCAGATCCAGCTCCAGCCCTGGACCCAGAATGGCAAAGGACTTTCAAGACATCCAGCAGTTGGACTCTGAGGAAAATGACCACCAGCTCGGTAGAGGAGAGGGGCCAGGCTCTCAGGGGCGCCATTCCAGGACAGAAGATCCATTCTGGAAAGGCAAGTGTCCAGGGTCTGGGGCTTGGCCCCAAGTCTGTCTAGCTTCTGATCACTCTCTGTCTCTCTAAGGTCTGTCACATTCACTCTGTGACTAGGGGTGGGGCCCCTCCAGGTGTGAGGTGCCTGACACCTCTGCTTGCCCCCTGACCGCACCTTCCTCTCCACCCCCAGGACCCCAGGAAGTTGTGTGTGCCCAGAAGTGAGGCAATAACTGGAAGCTGGAGACGACTTCCTCCCTTCTTCCTTCAGACCTGAGCAGTGTGTGCATGAGTGTATGCAAGGGAAGCACATTCAGCCAGGAGAGTGTGTCTGTGTGCAAGTGGGGGGTGTGGGGATGGATAGGCAGGGGAACTGGCACAGAGGGATCCTAGAAGATTCTTGCTCCTCCCAACCCTCCTGCCTGGATCCTTGTCTAGCAAATCTTGACTGAAGCCCTCAAGTGTCTGGGAAAAGGTTTTAAGGCGAGAGAGATCTGAGTGGTTTAAGGCTGAAGGGCAGAAGCCAGGGGTGGGGGTTGGGTATCAGGCGTGTGGGTGCTGGTGATGGAGTGAGGCTCTCTGGAGACAGGAGGGCTTGGGGCTCGGAGCTCAGGAAGGCAGACTGGTTAGCCTGGGCTGGGAGGAGGGACCCCTCATTCCTGAGGCTGGCAGATGGAGGGAGAGCTGGTGCTGTTGCAGATGAGGGTGGGTGCTGGGCAGGGCAGGAACAGCAGGAAGGACAGGCATTTCTCAGCCACAGCTCTCCCTTCCGGGGGTAGTGGGCTGGCAGGCTGTAGACTGCATGGGGCAGAGGCCAGACCTCTGCATCCCTCCCTCTGCATCCTCAGTGCCCACGTGATGCCTGGTACTTAGCGAGACTCAAAAATGACTTTGGATATTGTGGAATCTTCTGAGGGTGAGAAGATTCAGAGTTTAAGCAGGAGGCTTGGAAAGAGTCCAGAGGGTTTGGATTTCATGGCAGAGAGTGTTCACCCAAAAGGGCTGATGAACAACACGGCAGGGCAAGTCTGAGGCAATGCAACCATCAGTGTGTTTCTCTCCAGCAGCCCCTGCTGCCTTCATGTGAGCTGACGCCAATCACCTGCTTACCGGGGACCATCTTCCATTCTTCCTGGCACTTGATATGCCTACAGTTCTTAGCAAATCTGGAAATGTTTTGGCTATTGTTTCCTCAAATATTTTTTCTGCTGCCCCCCCTTTCCTTCGAGGACTCCAATTATGCACATATTAGTGTCTCACAGCTCATTGATGCTCTTTCTAGGTTTTTAAAAATTCTTTTCTCTTGGTGTTTCTGTTTATATAGTTGTTATTGCTGTGTCGCTAAGCTCACTAATCTTTTCTTATGCATGTCTAATCTTCCATTAATTCTACCCAGTATATTTTTCACTTCAGTCATAGTTTTTATCTCCAGAAGTTTAACCTGGGACTTCGAAATATCTTCCTTGATATTTTACTTAATTTTTGGAACATATGGAATAGAGTCATAATATCTGTTTTAATGTCCTTGTCTGTTAATTCTAAC
Source organism: Equus asinus (assembly GCF_041296235.1). Classification (NCBI taxonomy): domain Eukaryota; kingdom Metazoa; phylum Chordata; class Mammalia; order Perissodactyla; family Equidae; genus Equus; species Equus asinus. The sequence continues at coordinate 12,098,411 of NC_091802.1, forward strand.
ATCTGTGTCAGTTCTGGGTCCATTTTAATAGATTTATTAGTCTCCTTATTTTGAGCTGTGTTTTCCTGCTTCTTTCGATACCTGGTAATCTTTGATTGGCTGCCAGACATTGTGCCTTTTACCTTGCTGGGAGCTGCATACGTTTGTATTCTTCTAAAGATTCTTGAGCCTTGCTCTGGGATGCAGTTAAGTAACTTGAAGTCAACTTGATCCTTTTGGCTCATGCATTTATGACTTTTTAGGTAGGTCTGGAGCACCAGAGAGGCAAGACTTTCTTGGGTCCTCTACCCACTGCCCTGTGGGTTATGAGTTTTCCAGTCTGTCTGTGAGAATAGGCACTATTCCTGGCCAGGTGTGAGTGCCAGGCACTGTTCCCTAATCGTGTCAGATTGCTTTTCTCCTGCCCTTGGGGACTTCTCCTTACACACATGTGCTGACGGGTACTCAGCTGATGGCTCAAGGGAACCCTTGTGGGCCGCCGGGACTCTGCATGCAGCCCTCTCCTCTCATTCTCTGTCCTGTGAAGTCTAACCACCGTGGTCTCCTCTGACTCCATCTCCTCAACTCGGGGAGTCTGCTGAGTTCCGCCTGGATTTCCCCTCCCTGCCCCAGGGCCTGGAAACTTTCTCCCAGCACCAGGCTAGGGCGATCGTGGCGCTCATCTCGTTTGCTTCTTGTCTCTCAGGGATCATTGCGCTTTGCTGCCAGATGCCCAATGCCTTGAAAATGGTTGTTTCTTAGCGTTGCCTGTTTTTTGTTGTGGTTGTCTCTGGGAGGAGGGTAAATCTTGTCCCTACTATTCCATGGTGTGCAGATCCTTTCTTTCACTTTCAAACTTGGGTAAGCAGCACTTTTCATGTTTTAACTCATTTCGTTCTCAGAACAACCCAATCAGATGGCCACTGTTCTTTCCCCCATTTTTTTTTATTGTGGTGAGAACACTTGATAGGGGATCTCCCCTCTTACCAGGTGTTTAAATGCACAATACCTCATTGTTAACTATAGGAGCAATGTTGTACAGCAGATCTCTAGAACTTATTCATCTTGTGTGACTGAAAGTTTATACCCATTGAAAAGCAACTCCCCATTTCCCCTCCTCAGCCCGTGGCAACCACCGTTGTACTCTGCTTCCGTGAACATGACTCTTCCAGATTCCCTTTATGAGTGGACATGAGAAAACTGAGGCACCGAGAGGCTGAGGGACTCGGCCACGATCTCAGAGCTACTTGGTGGCATAGCTGGATTCCACTGCGGGCGGTTTCAGGGTAGAGGTGCAGAGACAGATTGCTGAGCTGACCCAGAGTTGGGGGTTTATAGGTCATAGGTCAGATTGGGAAACAGGACAAGGGCCTGCTCAGTGGACAGTACTGGAGAGAGCAGTCAGGAGCTTGGCAATGGAGTCCCACCTGGGTTGGAGAGGCTGTGTTCAGGGAGAGCTTCTGGAAGGCAGCTATGCTCACCAATGCCACTAGGGAGAGCTTCTGGATGGAGATGCAGGGGATCAGGGAAGACGTGTGGGGGAGAGTGAGAGGCAAGGGGGAGGCTGTGCTGAGAGGGAGGTGTTGGAGATATGGCCTCTCTGGGTCAAGATGAGTCCCTGAGTGTGGCTGACGTGGAGGAAGGTGACAGTCATTGGTGTGAGGAGGTCAAGAGTTCGAGGTGGTCACTCTCAGGCACAGTGTCCAACTCAGGATAGTGGCAGGAGATGAACTGGGAGGAAGATCCTGGGTCCTGACTGAGCCTCCCAGGCTGTGGGGTTCCTGGGTGTGACAGCAACAAGGAGAGAGGGAAGGTGAGGGTCTGAGGCACAGAAGGTGGAAAGAAAGCAGGAGCTCAGGGCTGGGAGGGGTGCCAGAGCTCCAGGCGCGGAGAGCCAGCAGGAGGGGCAAGGCCGGCTCAGCGCGTGTGAAGACGTGGGTGCGCGTGCGTGAGAAGGTGTGTGTCAGGGTATATGCGCATGTGAATGTGTGCTCCGGTGTGTGAGAGGGTGCGTGTTAATGTGTGTGAGTGTGGGTGTATGTTAGTGAGTGTGTGTTTGTGAGTGAAATGAAAAATGCGTGTGTGAGAGTTTTTGTGGTCAGAGTTCAGCCTGATCAAGGGGAGGGAGAGGTGTCTGTGAGATGACTGAGGGCCGAGGGCAGGGGGTTTACAGCAGAACAAGGGCTTCTGGGGCGGCCAGGGCAGAGGGAAATGGGAGATGAGGAGGGAGCATGGGGCCTGGAGGGCGGCCCTTGGGGAGTGGTCTGTAAGTGGAAGGACCTGGACTTAAGGATCCCAGTGGAATTTGGGGTCATGGGGCAGCTGTTCCAGTTTCGGGTTTGTCTCAGGGGCCTGGGCTGGGGTTTTGGGAAGAGCACAGGGCTCGGCCTCAGCACAGGGGACCCCAGGCTGAGGGAACAAGGGACTTAGAGGAGCTGAGGCTCAGAAGCCAGAGGTGACGCGAGCCCTCTGCTAGTGGTTGCGCAGAAGGGGAAACCCACTCATGGATCTCATTTCTCAGGATGTGTGCCTAATAAGGCCAGGTCTGTCCTGTACCCCTTCTGTGTCTCCCTGTCGCCCGGGTCCAAGATGGGGCTTCCACAAAGACAATGTGATAACATGTGCCATGTGCATGTGTGTTGTGTGCATCTGTGTAGGTGTGTGCATGTTTGCACGTGTTCATGTAGGTGCGAGTGTGCAAATGGGCGTGTGAGCAATGTCTGGACACTGGGGTTAAAGCCGCCCGACCCCTCCAACACCCCCCAGATACTGTTGCCTTGGATGCTCCCCCTTGCCTTCAGTCTCTGGCTCCCCTCCCTGACGCCTGGGTCCTGACACCCCTTCTCTTGCAGGGACACCTCCTCCGCAACCCGTGCTGCTGCAGCGTCTCTGCTCCAGGCTCCGCCTCAGCCTGCTCATCCTGGGCATCAATGTCCTGCTGCTGGTGGCCATCTGTGTGATTGGGTCCCAAAGTGAGGGTTGCTGGGGCCAGCAGGCATGGGGTGATGATGGGAGCGGAGACAGGGGCAGTACTGGGGGCAACGAGAGCTCTGATAGGGGAACGGATGGAGGCATCGGGGCAGTGCTGGGGTGGTGAGGAGGCAGTCACATGGACGGTGATGGGCGCTGTCATATGGGACACAGGCCCTCCTCTTAGTTCTGTCCCTATTGTCTCCTGACAAGGAACACAGCTGCAAGTGGAACTGTGGACCTTAAAAGAAACTTTCAGCAATTTCTCCTCAAGCACCCTGATGGAGATCCAGGCTCTCAGCTCCCACGGTGAGCAGGTGCTCCCCTGAGGGGAGGGGCCGGGGTGGCCGGCTGGTGGAGGCCCCTGTTTGTCAGCAGGGATTTGCTGGGCTCCTTGCTGGGCCCCAGTGCTGAGTCTGCAATAGGGAGTGTTTGGGGTGCTGTGGGGGTGCAGACTGGGGCAGATAACGTAGCCCGAGAAGCTGGGCAAGGCTCCCAGGGGGCGCTGACCCCTGAACTGAGGGACCCTGAAGGATGAATAGGGATTAGACAGGTGAAGAGGATGGGGTTAGTGCCAGGTAGAGAGAACAGAATCTGCGAGGGCCAGGGGTGAGGAAGACCATTGCACATCTGGGGACTGTAAACACTTCTGGTGTGGCGGGAGCTAGGTGAGTTGGGGCCAGGCCGTGCTAGAGCAGTGAGCTGGTGAACCCTAGTTCTGCGAAAGTGGGACCTATTGAAGGGGTTTAAGCAGGAGTGAGAACTGAGCAGCTCTGTGCCTCAGACAGCCGCTGTGGCAGCGAGGGAGACTGGGCGGAGTCAGACAGGCCATGGGGCAGAGGGTACCATGTCCCAGGTCAAGGTGATGGTGGCCTGGACTGGTGCCCCAGTGATATGAGGATGGATGGATGTTAAGGAGGCAGAACAGAGGGAAAACGGTTTAGCTTTCCTCTTTTTCAGGAGGCAACGCTGGTGACAAGGTGACATCTCTGGAAGCCAAGCTGGCGAAACAGCAGCAGGAGCTGAAAGCAGGTCAGAGACCCTCCCTTGAGTGTGTGTGTGTGAGTGTGCATGTGTGTAGGGTGTTGTGGGTGTTGTGTTTCTCCAGCCAAGGGCTGGAGTCCTGTGCTGGGTCCTAGTGGGTGGGACACCCCCACTGCCTATACCATCGTCCATCGCTCTGTCCCCCTAGATCATGCCACCTTGCTCCTTCATCTGAAGCACTTCCCAGTGGATCTGCGCATCCTAGCTTGTCAGCTGGCATTCCTCCAGAGCAACGGTAGGCACAAGGGGCGTCTCCAGTCCCTCTGCGCCTGTCCCCCCACCGCCGCTGAATCTCATCTCCCTCTGCCCCCTAATCCCCTCAGGCACAGAATGCTGCCCTGTTAACTGGGTGGAGCATGAAGGCAGCTGCTACTGGTTCTCTCACTCTGGGAAGACATGGTCCGAGGCTGAGAAGTACTGCCAGCTGGAGAACGCCCACCTGGTGGTCATCAACTCCAGAGAGGAGCAGGTGAGCCCATACCCTTCCCAAAGGCAGGAGGAAACCCCGGGGAGGCAAACTCGGAGATGCTGGATCAGGCTTGCTTTATTATTATTTTTTAACCTAAGGAAGAGTCCAGAAGCAGACGTCTCTGGCAGAGCTCTGGGAGGTTCACAGTGGAGCAGCCGTTGATTCTTAGAGGTGGGAGATCACAGCCAGGATCCTGGGCGAAGGGGCATGGGTGACCAGGTGATGAGGAGCAGGTCAGGAGACAGAATGCGAGGCAGGATGAACGGGGCCAGGACTCGGATGGAGAAGACAGTGGAGGCGTGAGTCCCCACTTGCTGTGTGCTGGCCGTAGGCTGTGTGGTCACTTGGGTGAAAGGAGCAGAGCGGGCAGGATTCCCAGTGACACACCTGCCATGGGTTACTGCGTCTCTCCAAAGCACCCCAGGGCCCCCTGCCCGGGGTTGCCACCAGACCACAACCCCGAACACTGAAGTTCACAGGGAAGAACCTACCCGTTAGAAGAGGTGGGGCATTTTTTGGAAAAGGAGGAAATTAACGTAACATTTGCCAAGTCCTTACTTCCTACCAGGCACTTTCATTTATTCACTTCTCTAATCCTCACAGCCTATGGGGCGGGCACTCATTATCCCCACTTGGAGGGAGGGAGAGATGGGGACCCAAGTAACTTACCGCACAGCCAGCAAGTCAGAACGGAGCTGGAATTCAGAGCCACTGTGCCTCCTTTGCCAGTGTTTTCAACTACTGCATGCTGCCAGAACAATCGAATACATATATATTTATGTAATATATTTAATTTATATGTTTATATATAATTTATTTAATAATATACTTATATCGAATATAAATATTTATAATTATAAATGGTGGAATGGTCACAAACGTATTTTTGCTTTATTGACCAGGTTGAAATTGCCAATACTCAATCAGTTTTGACCTATAAAAATATCAGTTTCATGTGGGTCGACCTAAGACCTCAGTGCTTCGTGATTTGGCCACACGTTCATGACGGCTATGACTTCATGGTGGATCGGATTGTACCTTCATCCGTTCAGTGCTTTTTGCCTGGAATTCATCTTTTTTTTTTTTTTTTCTGAGGAAGATTAGCCCTGAGCTAACATCTGCTGCCAATCCTCCTCTTTTTGTTGAGGAAGACTGGCCCTGAGCTAGCATCTGTGCCCATCTTCCTCTACTTTATATGTGGGATGCCTACCACAGCATGGCATGCCAAGCGGTGCCATGTCTGCACGTGGGATCCAAACTGGCGAAGCCCGGGCCACTGAAATGGAAAGTGCACACTTAACTGCTTGTGCCACCGGGCTGGCCCTGAATTCATCTTTATAGGATGGTCCTTGATTTCTTTTCTCTTGCATTTGCTTAATGTCTCTCTATCCATCCTCTCATTTCCAACGTTTTTGAATCTCGTAGTGATTCTTAGCCTTGGCTGTATATTGTAAGCTCTTGAGTTAAAAAATTATTGACACCTGGTCTCACACTCAAAGATTCTGATTTAATTAATCTTGGATTCATCCTGGGCATTGAGATTTTTAAAAGTTCCCCCAAGTGATGCTACGGTGCAGCCAAACTTAAGGTATTTCTCCTATAGGTTGTGTGTAAGTTTTATTTTTGATTTTTAAAAATGGAAATTTTTCAATTGAAATTGAATTCAATCAAAAAGAAATTGAAATAAAAATTTTTTCTTTCTTTCTCTCTCTCTCTCTTTTTTTTTTTTCTGGGAAAGATTCAGTCTGAGCTAACATCTGTTGCTAATCTTTCTCTCTTTTTTTTCTCCTCAAAGCCCATTACGTAGTTGTGTATTTCAGTTGTAAGCCCTTCTAGTTCTTCTCTGCAAGCCACTGCCACAGCATGGCTACGGACAGGCAAGTGGTGTGGTTTCACGCCCGAGAACTGAATCTAGGCCCCCGAAGTGGAGTGTGCTGAACTTTAACCACTAGGCCATCAGGGCTGGCTCAAAGCTTTTTTTTTTTATAAAATAGGTGAACATATCTCATTTACATTTATTTTTAACTAGATATCTTTAATTTTAATCCTGTCTTTTTTCCTGTTTTATGTACTTCTTTTGTTTTCTCACATTTGCTATGTGAGCTGTATTCTGTTTGTTTTCTCCTCTAGGGTATTTTGGACAGCATGTAGCATATTTTTAGTTATACTAGTGGTCAGTTTCATGGCTTTGAATGATGGGCTGAAACTTATTGGCTTCAAAAAATAAGAGTTTATATAACCTTCCATATGAAAGAAGAGTAACCCAGCACACTTATTCTTCTTCACATGCCTCATTCTTTAATTTTTTTAAATTGGGATTTAATTGACATATAGCATTGTGTAAGTTTAAGGTGCATGACGTGTTGGTTTGATACATTGATGTATTGTAATATGATGATTGCAGTAGTGTTAGCTAACACCTTTATTATGTCAACTAATTATCATTTCTTTTCTGTGTTGAGAACAATTAAGACCTAGTCTTTTAGCAACTTTGAAGTTTATAATGCCTCATTTTTTTCTCTCCTAGATTCCTTAAGTGTTTTGCGTGAATAGTTGGAATCTTTTCTATCTTTGAATTTCGTTAACCTCGTTCAGATATATCTCGGTGTTGCTCATTCTCTCTGTATTTTTGCTCTGAGGCCAGGAGAGTCCTTTTAATACGTAAAGTCAGGTTTTCTAACATTTGGGAAGATTTTTTTTAAGTCATATTATGTTTGATTTTTTTTTCTTGTCCGTTTGTTCTCTTTTCCTCTGGAGCCTGTCATCCAGAAATATCTCCACTGTCTGTGCCCCACAGCCGACACCTTCTTGCTATTTACTTCGCTCTTTCTCTCCTTTCCTCTGCATTCTGGGTCCTTTTCTCAGGCTCATCTTTCATATCTCAGACTTAGTTTTCTGCTGAGTTGCTTGTTTTTGAGATAGCTCAAAATTTTTCTCTTCAATTTCTTTACTTATCACTGTGTTATCTTTCTTCTTTGACATCTTCTTTCATATTTTATGTCATTCATCTCCTCTTTAATTTTTTTTGAGGGTGTAAAGAAGCTGTTCCCCAACATCCCCTTATGTTCTGAAACATGCCTTGTTTTCAAAGTTTGCTTTCACCTCTCTTTTTGATGTCACAGTTGTTTCTTCCTCCTCTCTTCCTCTTGATCCTCACTATTTTTGCGTAATTTCCGCGATAATGTTCCCCTTCTGCTGCTTTTATGAATGGGCACACTTCTTTCTTGCCTGTTGTTTACCCGCGAATAGGGGAGATCAGTGCTCCTGGGCCAGGTTCTCTCATCATCTGGCACTCCTTGATTCCTCCCCTCCATCTTCAACACAGAGGCCTGAATATTGACGATTTGTATTCTTTGTTCGGTTATTCAGCTTCTTGTGGTGACAGGAAGAAGGGACTGCGGCAGCAGACAGCAGTAAATAGAATATCTTGTCCTCCAGGCGCTTTCCTTCCAGCTCTGTTGACTCCTGTGAATTTGGGGATCAGCCCTACCAGCCTCTGAGGGCTGCCCCTTCATGCACAGGACAGTGTCCTATTTGCAGGATTCTAGAAGTCAAAGATGCTGTAGTATCTGCCCTCAGATGAGGAGACTAACTGCAAGCTTAGTTGTGTCTCTAAGAAGTGAGAGGGGAATCAGGAAGTTTTCCTCCAATCGCAGTTGGAGACCCTTCGCATGCTGTCAAAGGGAACTGCTAGGTGTGCATGTTGGTCACTCCATCCTTCCCCCTCCCCTGCTACCCTCCTAAACCATGGGACTTAAGTCCCCCAGGAAGAGCCATATACATGAGAAGGTCACTTGAGGGTCTGTTGTCTTAGGGGGTGTGCGTGAGTCCTGGGGAACTATCTCAGAGACCAGTTTCACCCTAGCCCCTGCCAACTGGGTGACGGGGCTTCCCCTCACACCCAGGGCAGCCTCCTATTTTCAGCACAGACTGCCAGACCTCATGTAGGCAAGTCAAAATGGGGCTCTGGGCAGCAGGTCCAAGCTTGGAAGCTCCAGGGCCTGGCAAACCTCCAGAAATGACAGCTACACATAGAAGCAGGAGCAGAGGCAGATGTGCCTGAGAGACAAGTGAAACTGAGATCCTTATTGGGTGTGGGGTCCATGGGGATGCCAGGGGCAGGGGTGAGAGTCAGGATTCCAAGAGTTTGAGGTTGTGGGCAGAAGACAAGCAGAGGACTAGAGTCGGGTAGCAGCCACGAGTTGGGAATGAAGTGGGAGGCCAGGTCAGGGGGCGGTGTTCACAAACTCAGGCACTGGACTGACTTTCTGGGCTCTACCAACTACCTCGAGCTCCTTAAGCCCATGCGTGAAGTGTGAATCATCTGGGTGCCCAAATTAGAGGGCTTTAAGAGAATTAAATAAGGTAATCCTTGTAAAGCACTTAGGATGAGATCTAGCCCAGCACCTTTACAGAAGAAAAGGCAAGGAGCTAGTTGTGTGGGGCTGATGGGTCTGCCTGGGGCCAGATCAGACTGGGGAAGGCTGAGGGAAGCCCAGCTCATGCCTTCATGGAGGGACAGGGACTAGAAACTTCCCTCCTGTCTGTTTTCCAGAAATTCATTGTACAGCACACGAGCCCCTTTCATATCTGGATAGGTCTCACTGACAGCGATGGCTTCTGGAGATGGGTGGATGGCACAGACTATAGGTATAGCTACAAGTAAGTGCTGCGTCTGCCCCCCATTCTGGTCTTGGTCTTTTGCCCCAATACACTCCCACCCAGCCCTCAGGGACCAAATTCCCCAGACTCCCAACCTCCAAAGCTGTAGCTTCTGCTCCCTGAACCCCTCTAACGCTGAGCTTTTCTGAGGTGGGGGTGAGAGTTGCTGGGATGGAGGAGGGGCTCAGAGCTGGATCTGTGTCCTGCCTTCCTAGGAACTGGGCTGTCACTCAGCCAGATAACTGGCATGGGCACGAGCAGGGTGGAGGCGAAGACTGTGCCGAAGTCCGGCCCGATGGCCGCTGGAATGACGACTTCTGCCAGCAGGTGTATCGCTGGGTGTGTGAGATGAAGCAGAACATCACCACCTAGGAGCCCCGAGCCCCGCAGATCTCTAGCCTGTCCCCGACCCCTGCTGCCCCCAGCCTCTCTATTGGGGATTTTGAAGAAAGGAAGAAGAAAAGAGAGCCATGGGGAGGGGTTGAGGAAAGAGAGAAGGAGGTGGTTTAAGACTCTCAGACCCTGGGAAGACTGAGATCCCACATCCTGCAAGTCACAGTAATTATTATAATTTTCAGCCTCCTCAATGGAGTAGGAAAAGAAGAAACAAATACTTGAAACTCTGCGTGGACTGGTTATTTGGAACTGGGAAATGTAGGGTGCGAAGAAGAGGGAGGGGAGAGGGTCTCGAAGAGAGAAAGTTTAAGTCCTAGACAGCTGCTCCTGGACACGCAATCCCGAGGGACACAGGTCAGTGGCAGGCACTGGGGGTTGGAGGGAGGGAGGGCCTGCCTGCATCCTGAGGGGTTCCCAAAGGAAGAGCTCTCCCTGCAGGTGGGATCTCCTCCTGGAGAGCTGCAGGGAGCACCCCTGCTCCACTCGCAGCCTGGGAGCTGTGGACTGGGCTGGCGAAGGCCAGTGGGGAGGGTTTGCCAAGAGAGGGGAGGGTTTCCACGTGGCTGTCTCTTTTTGATCCCAAACAGATCTAGACGTAGCTCCAGCACATGGGGTCACCAACAATTTCCGCAGTGGGTAAAGTTCACCTGCCAAGATCATTCTGAATCCGACCTTAAAAGGGTCTTAAAGCAATTTGATTTTTCGTTTTACTCTTATTACAAAAGTAAAATATATTATTAGGAAAAAATGTTTCAAATATACACACACATCTCATACACACAGGGAGTGTCCTTCCCTCATCCCTACCACTGCTCCCCAGAGCTAACAATTTCATGGATATTATATTAGTCATAGTTTTCCAAAGAAATCAATAGAAAGTATCTATCTATCTATCTATCTACCTATCTATCTATTGTCTATCGAAAGATATTTGTTATAAGGAATCGGCTCATGTAATGATGGAGGCTGACACGTCCCAGGTTCTGCAGGCGAGTCGGCGAGCCAGAGACCCAGGACGGCCGATGATGCACGTTCCAGTCTCAATCCAAAGGTCTGAGAACCAGGAGAGCTGATGGTATCGTTTCATATGAAGGCAGCAGGCTCAAGACCCAGGAAGAGCCGATGCTTCTGTTCAAGTCCAAAAGCAGGAAAAAAGCTGATGTCCCAGTTTGAAAAGGGTTGGGCAGGAGGAACTCTCTTACTCACTGGAGGGTCAGCCTTCTTGTTCTACTCAGGGCTTCACCTGGTTGGATGAGGCCCACCCACATTAGGGAGGATGGTCTGCTTTACCAATTCAAGTGGTCATCTCATCCGAAAACACCTTTGCAGACACACCCAGCATAATGTTTGACCAAATATTTGGGCGCCCTGTGACCCAGTCAAGTTGACACATGAAATTAACCATTACAGGTTTCCTGTCAGGATGTCTCCTGCAGACGTGCATAAATGCAACACGACATCATTATGCGGCTTGCCTTTTTCACTTTACAGTGTGCCGTGGACATTGATCCACGCTATGCTATTCCCTGACAGGTTTGACCTCATTGAATTTAGCAGAGGTAGAGAGTTCCAAGTATGGATGTGCCGTATCTTATGTATTCATTCTCTGTGGTGGACAGGCGGTGGTCATTTTTGTTTGTTTTCATGCACGATATTGCAAGCAATTTTTGCTTCTAAGCTTGTACTAGGTCACGACTTTCCGATTTTTAGTTGTAACGTTTTCTAGGATTTCTCCTTCAAAATGTATATGATTGGCATTAAATTAAAAAATTATGAAGGTAATAATACACACAATTTAAAGTCTTGTAGGGCTAGAAGCAGCCACTCCTGCTTTTCAGAGAAATCATCTTCAGTATTTTGGCTGTTTCTTCTGGTATTGACATCTGAACTTCTAAATAATACACGTAAACGAATATCTCTTTATTTATCAATTGTTGACATTATTCCATCACTCTTTGTCAAGTAGATGGGTACAATCTTCCAGTTTAGTCTACCACAATTTTTATTTAAATCCTAGTTCAGAATCTGGATCAGTTAAGTCTGTGTCAGTATTAACTGCTGAGCCACGTAGTATAATCTGATTACATTTCCTTTCTTGCACAACTTTTGTTTCTTCTGAAGTTAATAACTATTTCATTTAAAAATTTGCTTCAGATTCTTTGAACCTATTGTGAAATCTTCCTTAACTGTAAAAACCCCTAACAGTATAATTTTCCACACATGCAAACTGGTCACATAACCAGCATTTCAGTTCAACTTTTTTCCTAGAGCCACAGAGGCGAATCCAAGTTTTATGGGACCTGAAGTGTACACAATTTTGGGGAGCCCTACTTAGGAAAAAATGCAAAATTAAACGTAAAAGGTAATATTTACTTAAGTTAGAAAAACCCCACAAATTAAGAAACTGAAAGCTACCATAAACATCACAAAATCCAGAAAAATAATATATTTTTAATAATCTTCCAACACACCTCGAAAGTCCACTTCCCTATACTTTTTTGCTGCATACTCATCGCTGACTTCCTCATATGACAAAAATATTGTAAAGTGACTTTCCATAGAGAAGAAAAAGATAATTGAGAGTCTCCCCTTGCATGTTTCTTCTTTGTTACTGAGGCCAAGTGCTTCAGGGTGCTCATGTCCCACCTTCACGTCACCTCCCGAGTGAGTCTGCACAGTGGGTGGCAGAAGTACCTGAAGGCCATTCCCGCGCTGGTGGGCCAACCGCATGGATCCACAGTGTGACTACAAACCACGTATCCATGTCCCTCTTGACTCAAGCCAAACGTATTTCCAACCTAACTTCTTAGTTGGATGAAAAAGCCATCTGACACCAATGGAAGTGTGGAACGGGACCGTAGGTGTGGAAAGTAAGTGACAGGGGTCATCTTAACTGATTATAGTTAAAATAACTTCTTTTCACAATTTATGAAAACTTATAATCATGTGAAGATGTTGCTAGGGCCCTGGGAGGCCTTGTAAGGGACCCATGTAGGGCCCTTGAGCTCAAGTTCCCTTTGGCTCCCAATCTACTCAAGTAGCCCCCTACCCTTCCCCCCCCCCCCGCCACCTGCCAGTCTTGTGCTCTCAGCTCCCACTGGCTGAGGTTGCTCTCTCATCCTGTGGCATCCTAGAAAATCTGACCTTTCTCTTTCCGCTGGGTAGGATCCTCTCTTCCCTGGATCCCTGTCTTCTTCTTTCTTGGTTTATTTCTTTGTTTTGTTGAAGCATGTCCTCCAGTAGCTTTCTGAAAAAGTGTGTAGGGGAGAGACATTTTTTGATAGATTGATCATTTGTGGGAATGTAGAATTCTAGAGTGAAAATAACCTCCCTTCACTGTTTCGTAGGCCTCACTCTATGTTTCTAGCTTTCAACATCTTGTTGAGAGGTCTGACTCTCCTCTAGGCCTGATCCTTTGTAGGTGAACATTTCCCTCTCTTTAGGATGTTCCCCATAATGGGTGTCTGAAAATTACCACCGATGTCCCCTGGCGGGGGCCTCTCAGTAGTTATACCAGCTCTCACCAGGCTTTTTAAATCTGGGATGGAGATGATGGAGGAGAAGCAGCTGAGACCCAGGTGGTTGGTCTTTGGGCCACAGTGAGGATTCTGCTGCTACTTGCTCGAAATCTGCTGGCTGTGTCGGGTGCCATCTTCGCCCCTGTTCAGTATCCTGGGTTCTTAGGGAAAACCCCAGGAGACTCCCGTCTGACACGAAACAGTGACATCACACTGTTGTTCAGTATTTTCCTCCAAATCTTAGATGTTAGGCTTTTTGCTCCAAACTTACTCTTTCAACCACTGATCCATATTCTGAATTGAAAATACAAAATTTTTTTTTTAAATTTTGTTTTTTTCCTTTTTCTCCCCAAAGCCCCCTGGTACATAGTTGTATGTTCTCAGTCGTGGGTCCTTCTAGTTGTGGGATGTGGGACGCCGCCTCAGCGTGGTTTGACGAGCAGTGCCATGTCCGCATCCAGGAATTTGAACTGACAAAACACTGGGCCACCTGCAGCGGAGCACGTGAACAGGGCCAGCCCTGAAAATACAACTTTTAAATTATTACATTAAAAGTAAGTTCTCGGCATGGCTAAGTAAAAGAAGTCAATCCGAAAAGGCTACATTCTATACGATTCCAAGTACATGACATTCTGGAAAAGGTAAAACTATGGAGACAGTAAAAAGGTCAGTGGTTGTCAAGGGCTCAGGGGGAGAAAGGGATGGATGAATAGGTGGGTCACCGGGGATTTTCAGGACAGTGACACTGCTCTGTATGATACTGTAAAAGGGCATCCATGTCATTACACATTTGTCAAAATCCATAGAACGCACAACACCAAGAGTGAACCAATGTAAACTACGCACGTTGGTTACTGATAATGTGCCAATATTGGCTCATCAGTTGTAGTGAATGTGCCACTAATGCAAGAAGAGAAAAAAAGCAAGGGAAGAATAAAATGAAAATTACAATAAATATAATTTTCTGTTCTTTTGAGTTATTGGAATGACTCGCTGTAGGAAGGACTAAACTTAAGCACATTCTGTGGTTGGAAACAGAGCGTCTGATAAAGTAAAATTGCCTTTGGAAGATGAACAAATTGTGGGAGCCAATAGCTTCCTATAATAATAATAAATAAAAGCTCTTTGTACAGTGCTTTTACGAGTAATTTTTCCACAGCAAGCTATCAAAGAAAGACCTTAATAAATGCCAGAAAGGAGAGATTTTTAAGGTCTCATTCTCTTATTATATACAATTAAAGTCATATATAAGTAATAAAAAGAGGAACCAAAATGTCTTAGCTATTTGTAAATGAAGAAATACTCTTCCGTCTCACCACGATTCACAGTGAAAACTATCTAGAAAAGAACGAAATATATCAAAACCCGTGGGATACAGCTAAAGCTGGACTCAGAGGAAAATGTACAGCCTCATGTTTTTATAACTTAAAACTGAAGACTGAAAACAAATAAGCCAGTGTTTAACTTAAAATTAAGAAAAATCACCTACAAAATCACCCAAAGTGTAGCAGGAACTGAGAATTAATAAAGATAGAATATTAGAAGATTCCAAAAATTGGTAGAATGAGTAAAAGTAAAACCCATTTAAAAAACTAAACTTTCTATTTTTAGGTTATTGGAGACTCAAATGCAGTTGTATGAAATAATACAGAGAGATCTCGTGTAGCATTTATGCAGTTTCCCCCAATAGTAATATCTTGGACAAGTATTGTATAATATCACGACCAGTATCACTATCAATATTGACATTGATCCAGTCCAGTTACAGAACATTTCCATCACCACAAATTACAGAATTAGAGGACAGATTAGTGGTTGTCAAGGCTTAGGAACTGGATGTGGGGTAGGACAGGGGATGGAGGTGGCTGTGGCTATAGGAGGGCAGCACAATTGTTTCCAGTTTTTTGCTATTACAAATAAAGCTGCTACGAACTTTCATGTGTAAGTTTTTCTGTGAACATAGATTTTCTTTTCTCTGGGATAAATGCCCACGAGTACGGTTGCTGGGTCACGTAGTGATTGCATGTTTACTTTTACAAGAAACTGCCATGCTGTTTTCCAGAATAGTTTTATCATTTTATAGTCCCACCAGCAATGTATGAATGACCCAGTTTTGTCCACATCCTCACCTGCATTTGGTTGCTGTCACCATTTTTTTAAAAGTTGTTTTAACCATGTAGGTGTGTAGTGATATATTACTGTGGCTTTAGTTTGCATTTCCCTGATGGATAATGATGTTGGCATCTTTTCATGTGCTCATTTTCCATCTGTATACCCTTTTTTAAAAAAATTAATTTTTTATTGCAGTAACAGTGGTTTATAAAATTACATAAGTTTCAGGTGTACATCGTTATATATTTCAATTTCGTTGTAGATTACATCATGTTCATCACCCAAAGACTAATTACCATCCATCCCCACACACATGTGCCTAATTACCCCTTTCTCCCTCCTCCCTCCCCCCTTCCCCGCTGGTAACCACCAATCCAATCTCTGTTGCTATGTATTTGTTTGTCATTTTTATCTTCTACTTACGAGTGAGATGGTATTTGACTTTCTCCCTCTGACTTATTTCACTCAGCATAATACCGTCAAGGTCCATCCATGTTGTCACAAATGGCCGGATTTCATCATTTCTTATGGCTGAGTAGTAGTCCATTGTGTATATATACCACATCTTCTTTATGCATTCGTCCCTTGATGGGCATGTAGGTTGTTTCCAAGTCTTGGTTATTGTGAATAATGCTGTGATGAACACAGGGGTGCATGTATCTTTATGCATTCGTGTTTTCATGTTCTTTGGTGTATATCCTTTTGACAAAATGTTTCTTCATGTCTTTTGCCAATTTTCTAACTGGATTTTTTTTTACTGTCGAGTTTTGGGAATTTTTTATATTTTCTAGTGCTAGGCTTTGGCTGGATATGCAGTTTGCAAATATTTTCTCCAAATCTGTAGCTTGTCTTTCTATCCTGTTAACAAAAGCCCATTTCCAAAAATACTATTTGGGGCAAGCCCAATTAAGGAACTGAGAAAAGTGACATGACCACATAAAATAGGTTAAATGACACTTCCTATTTCCGTAGAAATTTGGATGGATTCCCAAAACTGAGAATGATTGTTGATAGGTACCTATACATTTAAAACAGAGAGGAGCTGAGGGGTGGGGGAAATTGGGAGATGTTGGTCAAAGGGTACAAACTTCCAGTTAGAAGATTAACAAGTTTGGGGGTCCAATGTAGAGCTTGGGGATTTTAGCTAACGATACTGTATCACATACTTGAATGTGGCTAAGGAGAGTAGATCTTAAATGTTCTCACCACAAAAAAGAAATGGTAACTATGTGACGGGATGGAGGTGATAGCTAATACTATGACGACAATCATGTTGCAATATATAAATGTGTCAAATCAACACATTGTACACCCTATATTTATGCAATGTTATGTGTCAATTATATCTCAATAAAGCTCGAAGAAATCCCAGAGGTGCTGGACACATCTAGTTAGGATTTAGAGGTGGCAAAACAAACAACCACCACTCTTCTCAGCCTCTGTAAGAGAAGAGTAGGTAGTTAAGGAGATTAGTTCAAGGGAATTCTTAGACGTAGGGAGAGTCAACTCTTTTTCTCTTCACGTGGTGAAGGGGGAATCCTTCTCCACATCCCATGAACCAGATGGTGGAGTCCGAAGGGAACCACTGTAGAAACTAAGGTTGTCTTCAAGGGTGTAAGACAGGCATCTCACTAACAGGACAGATGGTAGTTGAGCTGCAGATACTGTTGGACCCACTGTGGAGTGGTATTTGAGAGGGGCAAGAAGAATGTTAGGGGAGGCTGTGGATGTGTCTTCAGGAGTTTGGGGGCAATCGTGAAGAAATAGACTCATCCTTGACAGGAGAAGTCTGAAGGCAAAAACCTGAGCTGGAGCTAACCCATTTATCAGTTGCTCATTCTGCACTTGGTTGTCTGTCAGAGAATCTGCGAGCCTAGTGGACTCCATGGGTATCAGGCTTGAACCATCTAAGAAAGACCCTGCCCAAGAGGACTACATGGCAGAATGAGGCTGAAAGAGGCTGTGGGTGTGCAGCTGCAGTCTGGGGCGGGAACTGATGGTGATCATCACAGAGGATAGCCAGAGAGTTCCTCATCCTTGTGAGGGACAGATATGGTGCAGAGGATCCCATGGGGGTCTCTGAGGCACCACCAATAGACTCCATAAAAGGCCAGTGTGTGTTCCTGCTGTGAAGAGCATCTTGGTGCCACAATAGCATCAGATGATGGACCTATTTTCCTTGAATCCTCCTCTTTTTTGCCCCAACCATTGAGGATCAAAGAGGAGAAGAGAAAAGAAAGAACAGAAGAGTTCATGACTGCTGCCCTAGATTCTTCAGAAGCAGACCCCGGGATGTGGATACTTGTGGAAGTGATTCATTTCCCTAGGGAAAATTGGTCGAGAAATGGGGAAGCAGGATGAGGAAGGGAAGGAGATCAAGCAAGAGAGCAATAGAAATTGACCATGAGATGAGGATTTTTATGAAAGTGCTTCATGAGGAAGTGTTTTTAGGCAATATAAAGCAAAGTCCTGCGGTGGTGGTGGTGTATCTAGCTCAATCCCATATGGGAGCAATGGAGACAAAAAGGTCACATCTCAGAGATGTCCCAATCAGGAACAAGGGATCTGGAGTATTTATATCCTTGCACCCACAGTCATTGCTTAAGGGCTGCCTGTGGTTGGCAAGAACATAAATTCTAAGATACTTCCTGCTTTCTGTGTGTCCACATAAAGCAAGTTCAGCAGCTTGAGGGTAGTCCGCTGACAAAGAGACACAGGTGCTGGTTGTTAAGAATAAACTCACACTAGGAACTAGCGTGCATGAAAAGAGGGAGGGGATCTGAGCGAAGCCCTGACCGCGTCTGCTACAGCCCAGTCCATTGCAGACCCTGAGGCGGTGTTGCGTAAAGCTTTGATTGGACATGAGATTAAAGTTTTACTTTAGCCTAGACTGGACTTTTGAGACCTGAAGTTAAGACTGACTTTATAGCCTTTCCTATATATGGTGAAGAAAAATCCAAGGAAATCTATTTAATAATGATGGAATGACATATTAGCATATGATGCCCTTTATCAGGTTGAGGCCGTTCCCTTCTATTCCTAGTTTGCTGAGAGTTTTTTTTTTTTAAATCATGAATGGGTATTGAATTTTTGTCTTGTGCCTATTCTCAGTGAATTGATACAATTATATGAATTTTCTTCTTAAATTGTTAATATGGTAGATTACATTGATTGATTCCTGAGTATTGAGCCAAACTTGCAGTCCTGGGACAGACCTCACTTGGTCATAGTGTATTGTTTTGCTAGATTCAAATTGCTAATATTTTGTTGAGGATTTTTATATCTATGGCCCTGAGAGATATTGACCCGTAGTTTTCTTGTATGATCGTTGTCTAGTTCCAGTAACAGGGAAAATGCAAGCCTAATAAAATGAGTTGGAAATGTTTCCTCTCCTTCTATTTTCCTGGAAGAGATTATGTAGAATTCATGTTATTTCTTCTTTAAATATTTGGTAGAATTCTCTAGTTAAGCCATCTAGGCCTGGAGATTTCTTTTTTGGAAGGTTTTAAACCATGAATTCAATTTCTTTAATAGTAATAGAATTATCCAGTTTGTTTGTTTTATCTTAAGTTTCTATAATTTGTGGTTTGGGGAGAATTGTTCCATTTTATGTAAGCTGTTAAAATTTTGTGCATAGAATTATTCTTAATGTTTCTTTGTTACCCTTTTAATTTCTTCAGAGTCTGTAGTGACATCCTCTTTTATTCCTGATATTAGTAATTTGTATTTTTTCTGTTTTTCTCTTTGTCAGTCTTGCTGGAGGTTTATCAATTGTGTTGATCTTTGCAAAGAACCAACTTTTGGTTTCACTGATTTTCTCTATTTTTTTTTCTGTTTTCAATTGTATTGATTTATGCTCTTATCTTCATTTCCTTTCTTCTGCTTGCTTTGTGTTTGTTTTGTTCTTTTTATAATTTCTTAAGGTGGGAGCTTAGATTGTTGACCTAAGACCTTTCTTCTATTTAATATAAACCTTTAATGTTATAAATTTCTCTCTAAGCATTTATTTAGCTGCATCCCACAAATTTTGATGTGTTGTATTTTTTTCCTGCTTTTTTCTCCCCAAGTCCCCCCAGTACATAGTTGTATATTTTAGTTGTAGGTGCTTCTAGTTGTGGCACGTGGGACGTGACCTCAGCGTGGCCTGGCAAGCGTTGCCATGCCTGTGCCCAGGATCCAAACCGGCAAAACCCTGGGCTGCCGAAGCAGAGCACACAAACTTAACCACTTGGACATGGGGTGGGCCCTGGTATGTTGTATTTTAATTATAGTTCAGTTCAAAACAGGTTCTAATTTCTCTTGAGACTTCCTCTTTGACCCATGCATTGTTTAGAAATGTGATGTTTAATTTTTGGATTTTGGAGTTTTTAGATTATCTTTTTGTTATTGATTTCCAGTTAAATTCCATTTTGATTTGAGGACATACGTTGTAAAATTTTGATTTGTTTAAGTTTGTTTTGTGATCCATGATATGGTATACCTCAATGTGCACTTGGAAATCATGTGTACTCCGCTGTTGTTGGGAGGACTGGTCTGGAGACGTCCATTAGATCTAGTTTGTTGATGGCATGTTTAAGTTCTGCATTTTTATGTCTACATGTTCTATTACTAAGAAAGGAGTGTTGGAGATTTCAACCATAATGGTGAATTTGTCTATTTCTTCTTTCACTTCTGTCAGTTTTTGCATCATGAATTTTGAAATACAGCTATTAAGTGCATACACATTTAGGATTATTATGTCTTATTGGTGGATTAACCCTTTTATCATTATGTAATGTCCATCTTTATCCCCAGTAACTGTATTTGTTCTGAATTTTACTTTGATCTTAATATAGCCATTCCAGCTTTCTTTTGATTAGTGTTTGCCTACTTATCTTTTCCCAAATTTTTACTTTTAATCTATTTATATTATTATATTTTGAAGTGAGTTTCTTGTAGACAGCATATATTTGGGTCATTTTTAAAGTCTAGTCTGAGAGTCTCTGTGTTTAAATTGATGTGTTTTTACCATTTACATTTAATGTCATTGTTGATATGTTTGGATTTAGGTCTAACATTATTTGTTTTCTGTTTCTTCCTTGTGTTTTTAATTCCTCTGTTTCCCATTTCCTGCCTACTTTTGGGTTATTTAAATATTTTTTAGCACTCTACTTTAATTTCTCTATTGTGAGTTTGACCATATCTCTTTGCGTAGCTTTTAAAAATAATTGCTCTGGGGGGCTGGCCTGTGGCTGAGTGGTTAAGTTCACGCGCTCTGCTTTGGTGGCCCAGGGTTTTATTGATTCGGATCCTGGGTGCGGACCTAGCACCACTCATCAAGCTATGCTGAGGCAGCATCCCACACAGCGAACTAGAATGTACAACTAGAATGCACACCATGTACTGGAGGGCTTTGGGGAGAAGAAAAAAAAGATTGGCAACAGATGTTAGCACAGGTGCCAAGCTTAAAAAAATATATATATAGTTATATATTACATATAATAGCTATATATATAATATATTATATGTAACATATATGTAACTATATATAATATATATTGTGTTGTCATATTTTACACCTACATAAATTGAAAATGCCAGCAGGCAAGGTTACTTTTTAAAAATTTTAATCGTCAAAAATATTTTCAGTATCTCACAAAGAGATCAGAAGTCCCTCGTTTTCCCCAGACATTTACCATTTCTGTTGCTCTTGGTTCCTGGTGCTCCATGTTTTTTCCTGGTGTCATTTCCCTCCACACTGAGTCACTTTCTTTAGTCGTTCTTTTAGAGAAGAGCTGCTGGCATCACATTTTCTTAGCTTTCCTGCCTCTGAGAATGTCTTTATTTCACCTTATTTCCTGAAGGATATTTTCACTGGACATAGAATTCTGGTTGACAGTTCTTATCTTCCATCACTTGAAAATGAGCCACTTCCTTGGCCTCACGGTTTCTGATGAGAAATCAGCTGGCATTGGAATCCTTCTTCCCCTATAGGGGGTGCTTTCAAGATCTTTTCTTTGTCTTTTATTTTCAACAGTAGAGTTTTTGGAGAACTTTTATATGTTTTTGAAATGTATAATCTTGTCATAATATATTGGTTCATGATAATAACAGACCATGTATCTGTTATTGTGTATTTTTGTTTTATTAAACTTCTGAAATGTTTAGCATTACTCTATCAACAAAGAAGATTCTCTGTGTATTAGCAGAGTTACTCATTATCACTTCAATCATGTACACAAAGCATTATGAAAAATTCAAAGTAACGTGATTTTAGTAATTCCTGAGATTTCCTGGAATTCTGATTTCTTGCTCCTGAATCTCGAAGATTACTATCTGTCAGACCTTTGGAAACATCAGTTAGATCTGATGATGTGGTAAGTCACATTGTCTTTCTGGTTAGGAAGATATAACAAATATGTCAATCTTTCTACCAATTATATGTAAAGATAATGCAATTTTGATCTGAATGCCAACAAACTTTTTTTGGAACAGGGTAAAATAACTTTAATGTTCAGATAGAAGGATAAAAGTCTAAGTACATATATAATTTTATGGCCAAGAAATTTGAAATCAAATCAGTATGACATTAGCCCAAGAAAAGAAATTAAATTAGTGGGACAGACTACAAGTCCAGAAATAGATACAAATATAGTTATGAAGTTAATATGTGACAAAAGCCTTATTTCAATTCATTGGAAGAAAACATAGAACACAATATATTTTGTAGATCAGTTATTCATTTAGAATAAAACAAATCCAGACTGCTATACCCTATACAGAAATAATAAACTCCAAATGGATTAATTATTTAAATGTAAGCATTAATCATTAAAAAACATTGGAAAGAAATTTAGTAGAATGTATAAAATTGGGATGAGGAGCTTTTTCTAAGCAAGACTGGAAATCCAGAAGACATGATAGAAATGGCAATCTTTTGTGATTACATAAAAATGGGGTGAGGGGGATGCCTACCAAAAGACATCATGCTCGTAATATCCCGCTGGGACTTCCTGGGGAATAAGGCAAAGTGAGGCACAATGCCTCAACCTCTCTTTTCTAGAGCTCGATGAAATGAACAAAGTCACCACCATTACAAACAGCCAGAGTTACTCCAGCAACATCCACACTCGAAAGGTTTTCAAACATTTGACATAAACTTTGTAAAGTGGAGATTTGAAAATAAACCTTAGCATTTTAAAGATTTAATCGTTTGCATGCTGATTCTCTGGGATTTTTTAAGTAGACAGTCCTATCATCTACCTATAGTGACAGCTTTCTTTTTCTTTCAATCTTCCTATGTTTTGTTTATTTCTCTTGTCTTTCTGCACTGTCTAGTACAACCTCACAAAGAATTGGCAACCACGACATCTGTTATCTTGTTCCTAGCTTTAAGGAAATGCTTCTTTTTACTCTACTTCTGGGAAATTTCTTCAAATTTTATCTTCCAGTTCTTCTACTAAGTCATTCATTTTGGTTATAATATTTTTTATTTTCCCTTTATGTTTTTATGTGTATATGCTTTGATAATTAAAAAAAACAAAAAAGAAATAACAGAAGAGAATTCCCCAGAGCTGAATGACATAGATCTCAAATGGAAAAAGCCCAGCAAATTCTCTGCAGAGTGGATCAAAAAAGGCCCATACCTAGTCTCATTCTATGAATTTCAGAGCATTATGTAGGGAAACAACATAATAAAAGATTTCCAGAGAGAAAAATTTGACGGTAATCACTGAAAAAACAGAAACAAGATGCATAACTTCTAAATCGTTAGAAGAAAGAAAACAACAATAAATCTGTGAAAAGCCAGGAAAGAAAAAAAGGCAAGAAAATATAGTAGGTTGAAAACATGAAATTATATGGCAGGAATAAATCCAAACATATCAATAATGATAATAAATGTGAATAGGTTTAATTATACTAATAAATAACAGAAACTCTTAGATCGAGTAAGAAAAAAAATCCAGTTATATGCTGCTTATAAGCTATGGTTATATATTTAAAAAACAAAGCTTCAGAAACACTAAAGGAAGGAAAATATATCCAAGACAAATGCTAATAAAAATTAGAGCAAGTGAAACATTCTCTGACAAAAGAGACTTTCAGAAAAGCATTAAAAGGGGCCAAGGTGGGTATCACATATGGATAAAAGGTAAAATGCACCTAAAATGAGTCATGGATAATTGTGTGTTTAAAGGAGTGGATCTAACTTATACAGAGCAAAAGTTTATGGAACTATACCGAGAAATTGACAAAGTCACAATTCGTTAAGAGGAACTCACCTCTTAATGGAAACAGAATGACATAAGCCCCATCTTTGAGAAAGGAGAATCTGAAACCAGAAATAGAGGTCTTCCTTTACGAAGAGAATCACTTGAATTAAAGGTGAACTAGAAAGCGAATCACTGGGACTTAAACCACCAATGCTATTCTCCAGGGGCTTTACTCCGAGAACCCGGATATTTACCACCTCGTGAGCTAAGCAAACAAACAGACAAACAAACAAACCAATCATTTGTGAAAATTCAGGTCAGGGCCAAAGTTGCCAAGTGCTATCAAATTCAACTCTACCTTGCATTCTACTGTAAGTGATAGATTTCTTTGCCATTTTTCAGCCATTTGATGTAAAGAGAGAAAGATTCTCTCGTCAAATCATCTCACTCGGGAGCCTGCCTTTTCCCGTATGAAATGTAAACCTTCCCGTTTGTATGAACATCAAGGTTTGCGAGTAATATTTAGATAATGATGGGAAGTCATAATGTTGCTAATGTGGGAAGCAGTAATTTTGTTAAAGCATACTTATTGTTAATCCCTGTGCATATAATTTATAAATGAATTCACTTTGAAAAAACTTTCCTTTAAGCACTTGAAGTGCAATCCCTGGCTTCACACACTCTGAAAGCTCAGTTCAGTGGCTGAGGGATGTCTGTTGTTTTGAAATAGCTGGTATACATCTCTGTCTTCCAGCAGCGGTTGTTCATAATCAACTTTAATTAAGTAAAAGAGCTTCTGACAGTTTCTAGACCTAAAACATAATGCAAAACTTTTTTTTCCAATCCAGTAATCAGTTAAGTAGTGATTGAAATAATGAGATGGAAGATGTTTCTCGAACATCATATTGGCGAGCATTTACAGGTTTGTAGGTGACATTGTGGATCAATGAGTATCCTTATACATAATTGGAGGGAAGGTAAATTGCTAACGTCTTTTCAGAGCAATTTAGCAGTGTCTAAACAATTTGTTTCTACTGAGCAATTCTACTTCTAGATATCTAACCGAGCGAAATCCTTGCTTCTTAGCACGGACAGGCATATAGGAGCCTATTCACTTCAGCATTATTTATAAAAGCAAAAGAAGCAAGCATCTCAAAAATACATCATGAAGGAAGTCTGGCATTCTATGCTCTGAGACAGAATGCAGCCTTTCAAGAGGAGGTGGGAAGCGACATGGGAAAACCCTCAAGACTTGTTTTTAGGCAGAAGCACGTTACAGAGAAAAATTTGTGTAAAAACACACCCATTACATACGTGTGTATATGCTTACAGGTATATAACTATGCACAGAAATATATCTGAAAAGATACACATCAAATTGCTATATCTGGGCTTGGGGACTGGAGAGGGGGTAAATTTCTTATTTTACTCCCTTTCCCTCACTTCTCATGCCCAAGCTATCGGTGGGTATACATCCCAAATCACTGGCCAATATGGTGCCATCTCCCCCACAGCCACATGTGCAATCAAGGGACAGGGGAGGGTGGCATCTCCTCTCACAGGGAATTGTTGCTCTTCATCTGCGCCATCTGGGATTGTTGGATTTTGGAAGTTCTAGTGCCTGGTGAAAGGACCCACCCACCAGGGAAGACAGCCTTGGTTCTGTTTAAATTTGAAGATGAGACTGAGTCCTGGCTGGTTTGGGCTCCTCATAATACCACTAGGTAGGGGATGGGAATAATTGTACTTTTGGGGGTGATTGATTCTGATTAAGAAAGGAAATGGATCTGCTGCTTCACAATGAGGGAAAGGACTGAGCCTGCAATCCAGGAGACTCTCTGGCGTGCCACATAGCACTCCTATGTCCAAGCATACAGTGGTCAGTGGCGAATTGTGGTGACCCAGTAAAGACAGGACCACTAAGGACTTGGATGCTGTGGAAATAAAGTTTTGGGTCACCCCACCAGGTAGAAGAATCCTGACCAGCTGAGGTACTGGGAGAGGGTAAGGGATCATGGAAAAGACGGTGGAAGAAGGAAGCAATGATTGTCAACCGTTAAAGACGTCTCAGAGACAAAAGCATTTAGGAAAGGAAAGAATAAGTTTACTTGCAAAGAAGTTGCAAGGGAATCAGACTTTGGAGAACAAGCTCACTAAAGAAAACCACAACAGGTAGTCAACAGAAAATTTTGCAAGATTACCAGCGTCAACGAGTTGTTAATCAGTCTGCTCATGATGGCAAACAGTACTTCTCTCACATGGTTACTGTATTCACACAAGGTCATGATATATCTTTAGCTACCAGCGTTACAAAAGTCAGGGATATAGCTGTTTTTCCCCGGAAGTCAGCAATTTATGGGAAATGCTCAAAGTTCAATTATTTTGGGGACTAGAAGGAGAACTATTTTTTTTGTGAAACCCACATGCAATTTATCAGCAAAATCCTGTTGACTCTACCTTCATAATAGATCCAGAATCGGAGCGCTTCTCACCATCTCCGTGCGTATCCCAACATCACCTCTCACCTACGTATTACAATGTCTCCTTACCTGGACCCTCAGTTTCCACCCTTGTCCCTTTTCTTGAAATTTACAACACAATAATCACATTGTTACAGTTCACATATAAGTTGGGTTAGTCACTCCTCTGCTCCAACCCCTCCAAAGTCTGCCTCTCAAATCCTTAACAATAGCCTACAAGGCCCTGACGAACTGGCACTTGATGTTTTCCCTCCGTGACTCATCTATTCCTCTTCTCTCTATCTCACTTCTTTATAAACTCTTTGGCATCTCTGGAAAATGACCCTTGTACACACTAGACATTCTCCCAACCCAGGGCCTTTGCACTTGCTGTATGCTGTCTGGAAGACTCTTTCTCCCAGAGCTCCTCGTGACTTGCTCTCTCACCTCCTTCAGACTTCTGCTCAGATCTAACCCTCCCAGTTAGGCCTTTCTTGATGGCCTACTAAAAATTGACCCTATCTCAGTTCCCTGCTATATTTTTCTCCATAGAACTTGTCGCCGTGTGACGTTATATGTATTTTACTCATTTATTTTGTTTATCTGTATCCATTGGAATGTAAGCTCTATGAGGGCAGGGCCTTTTTTCTCTGTTGGTTCGCTTCTGAAGTGTGCCTCTGCTGAAGGAGAGGGCCTGGCATATTGTAGACATCCAATAAGTACTTGTTGTGTGGATGAATAAATGCATGTATGAAGGAATGGAGAAACATGCCATGTTCTTTGTGAAAAAGATTCAACAATGCAAAAATGTTGATCATCCCCAAATTGATGCATGAATCCAATGCAATACTGAGATAAACACAGAGATAAGCTACTCAGACCCGCCTTTCCGGGAAGAACTTGGTGCCCCGCTGTGGGGAGTGTGACCTGTGTGGACAGCCACCTCACCTGAGGTTCTGCCCCTGCTGGTGTGACCGGCATCTGGTGACTGAGCCATGGGGCTTATAAAGGCCTGGTTCGGTCCCGTGCTGGACAGCTCCCACAGGCTATGCTGTTTGAACTCCCAGAACCCCCTGGTGGACTGGCTGAAGCTCTGTGAGGTCTCCACCGCTGTTTAACTTCTCCCTCTGCCCTCTCCTCCTTCTTCCCCCTTCCTTAGCAGGGGCTGGTCCCTCATACATAGCTTGCCCCCAAAATACAGTCTAAGTGTTGGCTTCCAAAAACCCAACCTGTGACAAATGCTAATCAACATAAATGACAGCAAGCAAAACAAAACTGGAAACAACCTAAATGTCTATCAATAGGGAAATACTTAGGTAAATTATGGCACGCATGGAATGAGATAAAGATAGGAAACGAATAAAGGACATTTTATGAACTGAGGGGAAGAAATGTTCCTGATGCATTAACTGAATGAAAAAAGTAAGTAGCAGAAGACAATCCCATTTAATTAGAAAATGTAATCTAAAACGTGTTTGCTCTCCTTCTTCCCCCTTTAAGACACAAAGTTTCCTTCCTAGGAAAAGGATGTGTGTAGGAATTCAGGGCAGCCCCCTTAGGGGGATTTCCAGGGTTTACTGGATTGAATCGAATCCCTTTCGTGAAGACAGTGCACGGGGAGAGAGTCAGGCCAGGTTAGGGTGGTGGGCAGCACTGGGCTGGAATTCGGGCTCTTTCTCTTACCAGGTGTGTGATCTTGGGCAAGTCACACAATGGCCCTGAGCCTGAGTCCATCACCCAAAATGCCTCCTGAGTTTCTCATGGGAGTGAACGGTTAGAGTGTGGTCAGTATCTGTGCAGTCTCCGTCACAGATTCGATGCTCCACAAATTTTCCTCCTTTGCATGGCTCCTCCTCTTCCGTTCAGACCGGGAATCCTACTCTCCATCATCCTCTTCCCTCCTGGGTTGGGTGAGGGAGCTCGGCCAAGCTGGGAAGCTTAATGGCTGAGACCCAGAGGAAGCTCAGATGCCAGGAACTTGGGTCAAGATGGAGCAAGACCAGAGAAATGGGCTGCTCTGGATTTCAGTGTGCAATGCTTTGACACCAAAAATTCTGGGAAATCCTGAGGCAGGAAGTGAAAGGGAGTGAGGGCCAAAGGAGAAACAACACATTGGGTTTCCTTCTGGTCCCTTCTGGTCTGACTCCCCTCTCCCAAATGGTAAAATTGAGGAAGTCAGGGGAACTTAAAAGAAGCAGAAAGGAGTAGACACACTCTGGAGGAGGAGAGCCAAGCTGGCCGCACGTCCAACTCCTCCACACACACAATCGCTGCCCGTGTTCCGATTTTAATTCCTTCTCCTTATTATTGACTTCCCCAAGTCGAGGAAACAGAAGATCCCAGCTCATAGACCCCTGGGCTTTCAGACACGAAGACCAGCAGGACTCTGCTCACATATGTGACTCATCCTTTGGCCACCTCTACCCCCAACTCTCCAGGATTTAGTTTTTTCCAGCTCTGGTCATCGCTGCACAAAGAACCCAAGGATCCCAGCCTGCAGGCTTTCCACAGGTAACGGGGCTGGGGACACAGTTGAGACCAAGGGGACAGGGAGGATGTTAGAGAAAGCCAGGAGGGGGACTGTGAGTCCTAGGTGGGACTGAATGGGAAAAATAGAAAGGGGCAGCATGGGGATAATGACCAAGCGAGGATCTTATTTTCTTCCCTCCCCTGGATTCAGAATCAAGTATGGCAGCCAAACCTCAGTCACAAACTGAGACTCAAACTCAGCCCCATGTCTAGCCCAATTCCAGCCCTGTCCTCAGCAATAGTCCCAGACGCAGCCCCACCCCCATACAAATCCCAGCCCCTTCTTTAAACCCAACCACAGCTTCAACCCCAGAGTCAACTTGTATTTTAACACCGGCCCCAACACAAGATGGACCTTCAACCATATTGTATTCGCAGTTTCAGCACCAAGCTTAGGCCCAGCTCCATCCGTGGCTCCCACAGGAGTACTGACCCCAATCCTAGGAAGACACACAACCTGCCCTGCAACCCCGCTGTTAGGCCCTGTCCTAGCGATATATTTAGCTCCAACCTTCCCTCCACCTTAATCCCAAACTCAACCCAACCCCAGCCCAAGGCCTGCTCCTGACCCCACCTTCAACCTCAGCTGCAAGGCCAGGCCCCTTCCCATTGCAGGCCCTGACCCTGGACTCCTTCTCAAGCCCAAGCTCATCTCTTACCTCAGCTCTGGCCCTGACCTCAGCTCCAACGTAGTCCCAGCCTGCCCCTTTGCCCCAGCTCCTGCCCCAGCCTGGCCACTGGCCCTGCCTCCATTTCAGCTCTGACAGCCTCGGTGGTCGTGTTGGTGCCAGCATGCCAGTGAATTATGAAAACTTTCAGGACTCGGAGAGTGAGAACCAAAGCCCGGGGCTTAGAATTGGTAAGAGGAAAGGAGAAATGGTCTCTCCTAAAATACCTCCTTAATACGTTTAGAAGGATTTCTGCTGTGATGTGATGTCTGTGCCTCTACCATGTGCACTGTTGGGTCCCCAAATCTGAGGTGGTGGGGCCCCAGCCACCGGAAGCCACAGTATGAAGAGGATTCAGGGTCCTCAGCAAGACAAGCACAGGAAAGACCACAGCGGACCTGGCTTCTGTGCTCTGGGTTGGCCCTGGTGTGGGAATGAGTGATTGGGTTTGGAAGGGAAAGCCATTTGCTACCCGGGTAGTAGAGATGAGCGTGAGGTGCTGTGGGCCTGGCAGCCCCAAACTCCCTGGGTCCTCCTGCCACCTCTGCCAGCTCTGATGCTAGGACTTTACACATCACCATCATCTTGAGACCCTGTGTCCTTGTGTACATTTGTCCCCAGTGGTATGAGGGGCCTGTGTGGCTGGGTACTTGTGCTGGTCCATGCCGGGTCAGATGCCTGGGCATCCCCCATCCCACAATCCTCCTTGTGCAGCCCCCTTCCACGCTGAGCATTAAGGCTCCAGCCTTGATCCCTGACAGGCCCTGAGGCCCTCTCCTCCTCCCCTGTCTCTCTGGGTCTCTCTGGGACCCTCCTTGTCCTGACGCCCTCTCTCCTCTTGCAGGGCTGCCTCCCCTCCAGCCCTTCCTGCAGACACTCTGTTCCAGCTCCCGCCTCCTGCTGCTCTCCCTCGGCCTCAACCTCATGCTGCTGGTCGGTGTCTGTGTGATCGGATCCCAAAGTGAGAGTCACAGGGTGGGCAGGGAAGAGAGAAATAAGGGCTGCACTGGTGGGGGCAGGGACGGAGTTAGAGATGGATAAGGCTGGCTGCTGGCTCTGTCACTTATTAGCTGGGTGATGTGGTCAGATTACGGAACCTCTCTAGTCCTTGGTTTGCCCATTGGCAATACTGGAGAACAACAGTGTCTGTCCCTTTGTGGGGCTTGTCGCGAGGAACCAAGGAGACAAAGTGTGTCAAGTGCCTGCTCAGTGTGGCACAGAGCAGGCCTGATAATCTTCGCCCTGATTGTCCCATCCACCTCGTCAGATTCCACGTTTCAGAGGGACCTGGTGACCCTGAACAACTCCACATCACAAACTGAGCTTCAGGTCAAGTCCCTGATATCCCAGGGTGAGGCTGGTGTGGAAGGGGCTCTGGACTGGGGTGGGGTGTGGTGGAGGAGGGGGTGCGAGCTGACTCTGCAGCACTGAGTCCCCATGTCCTCCAGGTGACAGTTTGCAAAAGACGATAACACCTCTGAAAGCAGGGGTGGGGAATCTCAGGCAGGAACTGCAAGCAGGTGAGACTCTGCAGGAGTGTGTGGGAGGGCAGGGCTGGCCCCAGGACAAGGTGGGGGAGCCACTCGAGGTGCTGAGCGCCCTCCCGTCCAGCCCGTAGCATGAACGACAAGGTGTTTTCCCTGGAGAAGAAGCTGGAGGAGGAGCAGCAGACACTCAAAGCAGGTCAGGCCCCTGCTCCCATCACCTGGGCATGCCGCGTGGGGAGGGCAGGGAGGTTCCGAGACGGGGCCCGTGCAGTGAAATCTGGCCTCCTGGACTCAGGGAGCAGAGTCCACACCCAGGGCACTGTCCCCACTGCCCCCCTGTGTGTGTCCCAGATTATGCTGAAATACGCCTCCTAGTCCAGCAGCTGGCCAAAGACCTGACAGCCCTGACTTGCCAGGCGGCTGCCCTCAAGAGCAATGGTGAGGGGTGTTGGGGGCGTGCCTGACTCCTTTGCTGCCACAGTCCCACTGGGCAGCATCTCAGCCCCCCCCCCCACCTCTCCCGGCCCCCTAGGCTCTGCCAGGGCCTGCTGCCCCCTTAACTGGCTGGAGCATGAAGGCAGCTGCTACTGGTTCTCTCGCTCTAAGAAGCCCTGGCCCGAGGCTGAGAAGCAGTGCCAGCTGCAGAACGCCCACCTCGTGGTCATCAACTCCAGAGAGGAGCAGGTGAGGGCCCCTGGTGCTCAGCCCCAAGGACGTGTCCCCTGTAAGAAAATGGTTCCCACACTTGGCTGCACATTGCAGTCACCTGGGGAGCTTTAAAACCACTGCCCTCTGAGCCCCACTCTCAGAGACCCAATAGGCCTGGGCACTGTCATAAATGTCCCAAATCTCAACTGCTTTAACGAACAGCTAAAGGTTAGAACTGCTAGTCCAAGGAGATGGGGAGAAGTCACCATTGCCCTTCATTGTCCCAGGATTTTGTCCAGGAACATATAGGCTCCTCAGACACCTGGATGGGGCTCAGTGATCCTACAGGAGTCTGGAAATGGGTGGATGGGACAGACTACAAGACCAACTTCCAGTGAGTACACCCTGGCTTTCTGTGTCCTACCTCCTCCTTCAGCTCTGCTCCTCAGATCTGACCCACACCCCCTTCTCAGACTTAGATTCTGTGCCACCTGACCTTTCTAGTTGCTGTTGTCCTCTCCCCTCAGGAACTGGAGTCCAGGCCAGCCAGATGACTGGGATGGACATGGGCTGGGCCCAGGTGAGGACTGTGTCCACTTCAACCCGGATGGCACGTGGAATGACAATGCCTGCCAGAGGCCATTCCACTGGGTCTGTGAGACCAAGATGGACAAGGCCAGCTAGCAGAGTGTCAGAGGGGCTCCCTGTAGACCACCCAGCTGCAGAAATGGGATCAGGGGAGAGGGGCCCTTCTCCAGAGACGCCTAACGAGACCTCTGTGGGAGAGGAACAAGCCCTGTGAGATGGGAGCACTGCCCTCAGCCTGAATTGTGTTCCTCTCAACTGTCAAAAGACTATATAAAGGTCCTAAGGTTTTTTAAAAAATTTCAGCTTCGTTGAGGCATTATTGACATAGAAAATCGTAAGATGTTTAAGGCTTACTTTCTGGTGATTTGACATATACGTTGATACACACATTGATAGATACATTGTGAAAAGACTCCCCCCATCTTGGTAGTTAACACAGCCATCACCTCACCTAGTTATCTTTGTTTTCATTTTGGTGAGGACATTTAAGTTCTACTCTCTTCGTAAATTTCAATTATTCAATACAGTGTTATCAACTGTAGTCACCATGTTATACGTTCGATCCTCAGACCTTGTTCATCTCATTGCTGAAAGTTTGTGCCCTTTGACCAACCTCTCCCCATTTCCCCTCCCCCCAGCCCCTGGCCACCACTTTTCTACTCTCTGTTTCACCCACTTTGCCTTATTTATTAATTTATTTTCGATTCCATGTATAAGGGATACCATGCACTATTGTTTTTGTCTCTCTGGCTCATCTCACTTACCATAATGCCCTCAAGCTCCATCGTGTTGTTGCAACAGGCAAGATTTCCTTCTTTCTCACGGCTGAATAGCATTCCATTGTATGTATATGCCCCACATCTCCTTCACCCAGTCATCTATTGATGGACACAGGTGGTCTCAATATCTTGGCTGTTCTGAACAAGGCTGCAGGGACTTTGGGGGTGCAGCTATCTCTTGAATCTCCTGTTTCCATTTCCTATGAGCATAAACCCAGAATTGGGCTTGCTGGATCACATGGTAGTTCTATCTGTAATTTTTTGAGAAGCCTCCGTACTGTTTTCCATAGTGGCTGCAGCAATTACATTCCCACCAACAATGCAGACGGGTTCCCTTTTCTCCACATCCTGAGTTGTGTTAACCATAAAAAGCAACTTTATTTGGGTATAATTCCTACACAAGAAATTCAGCCATTTCGAGTAGAGATGACTTTTGTCAAACATGAATATCTGGTCCACTACCACTACAATCAAGACATAGGACATTCCCGTCACCCCAAAGCTTCGCTTATGCCCATTTGTGGTCCACACCCCTTGCTTGGACCCTGGCAGCTAATGATCCACTTTCTTCCATGATTGATTAGTTCTGCCTTTCTAGAATTTCACGTAAATGAAATCACACAGTATATACTCTTGTGAAACCTTACGCATTTTGTGTTGCCTGATTTTTAGCAACCTTAAAATGGCAGAATGAAGCAGGTAGGCGAGGTCTTGGAAAATCCTATGTTACTAGGAAAAGAGCATTTTCTTTTCATAGAGATTTGAGTTCAAATCTTTTCTGTCTCTTAAAAGCTTTGTAAACTTAGGGTGACAGCCATCCTTCTGTTCTCCAAGGTTTTCTTATCAGCCCCACTTTGTGATGATAAAGAATTTACAACGATTGTTCTTCATCACCCAAACCAATAAAGGATGCAGGAATAAGAGTGCTAAATTAGAGGCAAAACTGGTCAATTCTTTAATTTCTTTGAAGATCCCAGGGTCGTTAGGAAAAGTAGATAAGATCTCAAGTGGACTGGTTAGCTATTGCTCTGTAAGAAACCACCTCAAGGATCAGGGGCTTGAAACAATAAGTATTGATTGTAGCTCATGAGTCTCTAAGTCAGCTGGGTGGTTTTTTGATCTGGCCAGGCTCGGTTCATCTTAGCTGGGCTCATTCATGCATTTGTGGTCAGCTGGGGGTGTTGAGTGGGAGCCACTGGGTCTAGGATCGTGTCCCTCCCATGGCTGACATTGGGCTGGCTATGAGCTGGGACAATGGGGATGACTGGGCCATACTAGGCTAGCCTGGGCTTGTTCCCATAGTGTCAGGGCAGGGTTTCAAGACAGTAATTGGAAGCGAGCAAAGACTCTGGAGTCTTAGTTTTGGAACTGAAGCACCATTTCTGCTGCATCCTATTGGCCCAAGTAGGTCAGAAGGCATCCGAGATTCAAGGAGTGGGGAAATAGAATCCACCTTTGGATGGGAGGAACTAGAAAGTCCCTTTGTGTAGAGGATGGATATAGGGAGGGGTGGAGATTGCTATTTTTTCAATCAATCGAGCTTACTAGGGGAAGCATCTCAGTTTTAAGGAAACAGCCAATAGATCTGAGTGCTTATTAAGAGAGGGAAGGAACCGTTCATTGCTGCATTACTTGCATCCAGACCACTGCCTGGCATATAGGAGGGAATCAATTAGTGCTAATTAAAAATAAAACATGTCAGAGGGAAGGTATGAGAAGGACAACATCTAGCCCCCAGGAGGAGGCACCCTTTTACTTCTCTTCCCCCACCAGCATCACATGAAAATCATCAGGCTGGAGCAGAGAAAGGTCTTGGGTGGAAGTGCTCAGAGGGGATCCGAGACTGATGGGATCAGGAGGGCACTGCCCCATGTGCAAGAGATCCCATAAGAGAGCAGTGGCATGTGGCTGGTTCTGTGGGCACCAAATATTGGAACCCAGTGCAGCCGAGTGCACACATCCACAAGTCCTCAGGTGGCCCAAGTTCTGTCACTGGCACCTCAACAGAGTCCAGTCAGTTATCTGTGGTCTGAGTTTGGCCGAGGGTTTGTAAAGAGAAGGAAGAATGTTATGAAAAGTTCCCAGCCTGAAGACGTGAGGTCATCTGGTGACCATGGGGAGCCAATACTCCAGGAGCAGATGCTGCTGCTTAGGCTGTGCCCCTAAGGGTACAGGTGCTCTCTTTGGCTCTTTAAAGTGGGTAGTGGGCACTAGTGAGCATAGCATGGGGTCCGCCAACAGAGAGACCATCACTGCTGCCCATGAGGTGGGAAAGGGTAGTGGGTACCCAGAGATTTGATGATGGGAGAAGAGATACCTCAATTTAGTCCTCCACATATTATCTCCTGGGTATTATTATTTTGCATCTTTCTCCTTTAATTTTCTACCTTATGCCCTGTGCTTTTCAAAGTGAGGTTAAGATTTATGTAACTCATTAACTAGGGAACCAGTAGAACAGTAAAGCTTGTTCAGAGGAGTATAAGAGAGACACAAGGATTTTTAGTTATCGAAATAAAGGAGGCAGGGATCAGAGTGCTATCTTAGAAGCAAACCGGTCAATGTTGTACAGCCAATAAAATTGAACATTTGCGGTTCTTTTCTACTGCATAGAAATAACTTGATGTCTATTGGACAAAATCCATTTGCACTTGCTGTCAGACAAGAATCATTTGCTTGGCTAAATGTGTTCCTTTAGAATTAAAAAAATTATCTTATTTAGAATAAATAGTACGTTAAATGAAGGTACGTGTGCCTACAGAATTAGATAATCCTTGGGTGGGCCTATGAGACAACGTCCAGCAGGACAACTGAAAAGGATATGCAGCCATCTTGATATCGAACCTGAAGTGAGTTTGCTCACCCGTTGCACAGCAAGCCAATCTCTGACATCAGGGGTAGTGGAAGAAAGTAGGAACTTTATTATTGCACAGCGCTGAGCAAGGAGAGAGGGCAGCTAACGCTGAAATCCTAAACTCCCTGAAATGCTAAAAGGAAGGGTTTTTATTTGGGGTTTTAGGTAGGGGAGGGGGAGAATATGGCCTTGCTGGTCAGAGCTTTCCCACCAGCCTGTCTTTGGTTTTGAGACTACGTGCAGAGAGGAGGGAGCCTGTGACCTTGCTGGTCAGCAGCTTTCCCACCAGCCTGTATCTCTTTGTGGGGAGGAGATAATGAACCCAGGTGCTTGTCCTTGATGGTGTCTGTCTCCATGGGGGATAGTGGATTCTGGAGCCAGGAAGACAGAGATTAAGCAGGGAATGAGTGTTTTGGTTTTAAGCCCATATATGCTGGGTTTAATGTGGGGAAACTGATATCAGGGTCAGTATCAACTCCCCCCTTTCTTATGTTCATCCCTCAATCTTGAGGGACTTGGTGCGGCGACTGATCTAGCTACGTCCTGCTGAAATGGGGCGTAGATTGTTTCATCTCATTGAACCAGTTTTTTAATAAGGTGGTGAGGCAGGTGGGCTCCCGAAGTTAGGCCTGTATCAGGTAAGTAAGTAACCAGGTATTTAATAAAAAGTTTTTCTAGAGAAACAAAAAGAGAAAAACAAGGTTAATGGTTGGAGCAAATTATAAACCAGTTTCTGAGCCCAGGGGGCAGCCAATCAAGATTCCTAGAAGTCAGGGTCAAAGCATCTTTTGCAGTTTGAAAGGTTTCTGATGGTGTCATTGGGCACTCAGGTAACTTCTTGAGTGGCTTACACAACAGTAGACACAAATCTCTCTTAATTTTATATTAGGTCTTCCAGCTTCAGTTTGCAAGGCTTCAAGAAAAAGGGCAGATTTAGTTTTCGGTGCCTCAAAATGAAAATGATGGGGAGAAAAACCATGAAAATGTTAATTTGGAGGTTTGTAGCCAGATATTTCAGGAGACTAAAAGAATTCAGGATCCAGTCTAGTTAACAGATGTAATAAAAATCTTAAAGACAATTGACAGAACCAAAATCTAGTATCCACAAATGTGTATTATAGTTTCTATTGAAACATAATCTTTTTCTCTAAAATCGCCCTCAATTTCACTAGGCCTAGTTAAATTAAGACTAACTGGTTTGCAAAATAAGTCTAGTTTTAATACATTTGGCATAATTATTTACAGAAGTACAGCAAGAATAGTAATTGATTATATAGGCTCTTTTAAATCTGCTTTGCTGGAACCTTATAAGAAATCTCAGGTTGAACTTTAAAGGCCTCTCAAGGAAAGCCAAGCAAAGGACCTGTCATCAGATTCTGCCTACAGTACCTACAGATTTGGATGAATCCCTCTCTTTGTGAGGTTCCCCAAAATATCCAGGTTTCTTGCGTCTGCCACAGGGAGCAACATTCTCTTCTCAACCTTACCAGGTCACTGAACCCATAAGTAAGGTACCAGGCCAATATTTCAAAGTGGCTTTATTCCAGAATGTCCACCTCCGTTCTTCAAAAGCCATCTTGTTATATCCAAGCCCGTATGCTTTTTCAAATATGATGTTCCAGTCAAAGCCTCGGTAATATCACCAGTGTTTCCAATTGTGTCCTGTTATAAGAAGAACAGATTCTTATTGGACTTATTCAAACAACCATATTGCCATGAGAATAAGAATACTTACTCATTAGGAGTTTTTACGTTTTGGAGGGCTCAGATAGGGAGAAAAAAATGAATGTTTCAATTTTGTTTACATTTACTATAAATGATAGTTCCTTAAGAGAATAGAGAAAAAGGTTTTCTTAAATATGAAAAAAAGAAAACCTCAAAACTCAGTAATATCTTAAGTAAAAAGCCATAAAAGTTATAATTATCCCTATCAGTTTATTCTGTTTTGTGTAATTGGTTCTTGATCTTAATCTTCTGTCAGCAGTTTGTGAGGTCATCAGTTTCTCTGTTAGAGTTCTGTAATTTTTACCCAGTTTAGTTTTATAATCTGAATGTTTATCAGAACCTGTACTCTAGAGTAAGCACCAGAGTGCTTTCCATGAATATCTCTGAAGATGAAACATATCTGCAAGAACACCAAAGTATAACAGCAACTGTCTGTAAATAATAAAACATTCAAAAATGGTAATTGACAGAGACACTTGATCATCCTTGTGACATATAGTATTTTGAGATAATAACCAGAATTATGGCTGACAATCAGAACAGATCAGAATTTTGGATAATTTTTTAAATGTTTATATCAATAACATCAACTCACATAATATCATTTAAGAAAGTTTATCATTATTTATTTGACAACCCTTCTCATGTAATTTAACATACCAAACAAACCTGATTACTTTAGCATTTTTTTTTTAGAGGAAGAGAGCAAATCTCTCTGAGAA
This sequence comes from Equus asinus, assembly GCF_041296235.1. Classification (NCBI taxonomy): domain Eukaryota; kingdom Metazoa; phylum Chordata; class Mammalia; order Perissodactyla; family Equidae; genus Equus; species Equus asinus. Next base: position 12,136,209 of record NC_091802.1, read on the forward strand.
GTCCCAGGAGCCCTCTGAAAATCCCCAGAGAAACTCTCCCTCCTCTTCCAGGTCAAAAGAAAGCTTTTATTCAGGACTTGAATATTTGTGTGTGGGGGAAAGCTTGTCAAAAATATTACAAGCTTTAAAACATATGTTCAGATAGGAAACAAAGCTCATGGCGAAACCATGTTCAGGTATCTATTCAAACTGACAACAGAAACAGTCAAGGGCAAACAGAGTTAAAATAGTCAAAAAACCTTTTTACAATCTTTTTATCAAGAGCAGATTAAAAGTTTAGGAAAATTATCCATTTAAGAAAGAGGATCCGTTCTGCTTAAAGCAATCTACAGATTCAATGCTATCCCAATCAGAATCCCAATGACATTCTTTACAGCATTAGAACAAAAAATACTAAAATTCATATGCGGCAACAAAAGACCCTGAATTGCTGATGCAATCCTGAGGAAAAAGAACAAAACAGGAGGCATCACAATCCCTGACTTCAAAACATACTACAAAGCTACAGTAATCAAAACAGCATGGTACTGGCACAAAAACAGGTGCACAGATCAATGGAACAGAATTGAAAGCCCAGAAATAAAATCACACATCTATGGACAGCTTATCCTCCACAAAGGAGCTGAGGGCATACAATGGAGAAAAGAAAGTCTTTTCAACAAATGTTGCTGGGAAAACTGGAAACCCATATGTAAAACAATGAAAATTGACCATTCTTTCTCACCATTCACCAAAAGAAACTCAAAATGGAGCAAAGACCTAAAGGTGAGACCTGAAACCATAAGGCTTCTGGAAGAAAACGTAGGCAGTACACTCTTTGGCATCAGTATTAAAAGGATCTTTTTGGACACCGTGTCTTCTCAGAGAAGGGAAACAATAGAAAGAATAAACAAATGGGACTTCATCAGACTAAAGAGCTTCTTCAAGGCAACTGAAAACAGAATTGAAACAAAAAAACAACCCACTAACTGGGAAAAAATATTTGCAAGTCATATATCTGACAAAGGCTTAATATCCATAATATATAAAGAACTCACAGAACTCAACAACAAAAAATCAAACAACCCGATCAAAAAATGGGCTGGAGACATGAAAAGACATTTGTCCAAAGAAGATATACAGATGGCCAACAGGCACATGAAAAGATGTTCATCATCACTGATCATCAGGGAAATGCAAATCAAAACTACACTAAGATATCACCTTACACCCATTAGAATGACAAAAATATCTAAAACTAATAGTAACAAATGTTGGAGAGGTTGCGGAGAAAAAGGAACCCTCATACACTGCTGGTGGGAATGCAAACTGGTGCAGCCACTATGGAAAACAGTATGGAGATTCCTCAAAAAATTAAAAATAGAACTACCATACGATCCAGCTATCCCACTACTGGGTATCTACCCAAAGAGCTTGAAGTCAGCAATTCCAAAAGTTCTATGCACCCCAATGTTTATTGCAGCATTGTTTACAATAGCCAAGACATGGAAGCAACCTAAGTGCCCATCAACAGACGATTGGAAAAAGACGATGTGGTATATATATACAATGGAATACTACTCAGCTGTAAAACAGAACAAAACCGTCCCATTTGCAACAAGATGGATGGACCTTGAGGGAATTATGTTAACTGAAATAAGGCAGTTAGAGAAGGACAATCTCTGTATGACTCCACTCACATGAGGAATTTAAAAATGTAGACAAAGAGAACAGATTAGTGGTTACCAGGGGAAAGGTGGGGTGGGGGGTGGGCACAAAGGGTGAAGTGGTGCACCTACAACACGACTGGCAAACAATAATGTACAACTGAAATGTCACAAGATTGTAACCTATCATTAACTCAATAAAAAAAAAAGAAAGAGGAGACCAAGTTATAATTTTATACCAGTTTACTTTTGACATCAAAACTTCTTTACTTAATTGGATTTACTTTAATCTTAGCCAACTTGACTGTACATAAAACTCTTTAGGGCTTTAGTTTTACAAAACTTTAGTTATTTTTTTTACATTCAGAATTTGTCCCAGTACTTTAGGATCAATTTATCTTCAACTCAAGAAATAAAAATATTTTTATTCTTTATAGCTTTTTATTGAAAACATATATTTTATTTTCCTTGTATACAGACCTTTTAGAAATATGTATTTTCTCATAGAAAATTTCCGAGCATACACAAAACATGTTTATCAATAAAGCTAAGCACTTTTCAGTTTCTTTGATATAAGAAACCAAAGGCAGACAAATATATGCTTAATAGTTAACCTTTAATATTGTATCTTGTGTGGAAATGACCTAGATACCCAATAAACTGTTACTATTTAACTTAACTTAGTAAAACTATAAAGTTTAAGTTTCCAAAAAGATTTTGGAAGCTGTTTTTTAAGTATGCAGACTATAAAACTAATTATTGAACTTAAAACTCTTATCCAGTTTTAACAATCACTCTTAAAAACTTCATGTGACATTACAGCAAACTATCATCTTTAGTTGTTTTAACTACACACATTATAATATAATTATATACATATAATTATTGTTAAAAAGTTTTTCCAAAAACTTTTATTTTTTACATTGATTTAGTTTACCTGTTATTAGCAATTATATTTAGATCGTCTACAAAAACCTCATGAGACATTAAACAAAATCAGCTATTATACTGAGTTATGAGTTTTGCTGATAAATTTTGTAGCAGAGATGACATGAGCTCATTTGACCAGTAAACCCAGGCTGTATGTCTGCATGATAGCCAATGCTGATAATTTTGAGAACATGTTTATTTTAAATCAAACCAGAAAACTTAAACAGGCTTTCATTCATCAAAGATCATTTGATATGTTAAATAACTTTGTCTCTTAGAAGTTTTTGCATATTAATTAAAGATTGCATTCCCTTATGAGAGATTTTGAATCCTCTTCTGAAACAGGTTTCCCAGAATAGCTATTACAATTCCAAATTATCTCAAAAGTTTACTTATTTTCACTCGTTCAATTTTAGATCAGGAATTTTGGGGGAGTTGAAGCGAAGCTCAGCTCGCTGGGAAGCTTAGCGACAGAGGAGACAAGAGCAGCAGATTTGGGTTCAGATGCTGGCAAGTTTAATTATTTAATTATTTTTTATTAAAGAAGCAGTAAAGTATTTCTAATTTTATTTAGAAGCCTCAAAAGATTAAAACTGGCTCCCCGTTGTTGCAGCTGGCTTTTCCAATGGCATACATCAGTTTGGGTGAACTGAAATTGGCCCATTTAAGTATATCAGTTTTTACAAAACTTTATCTTAGTTTTACTAACCCTTATACTTTTAGTTAGAACTTATATTAGAATTCCATTAACAAGTTTTTGGTATTACAACATAGTGTAGGGGAAGCATTCTCAGTTAGACATAACATTTATTCCCAAAGCAAATATCCAGGCAAAGTTGACATAACTTCTTCATATAACGTTAGCTTAAACACTTTAATCTTTATAGTCTTATTAACCTTAGTAGCCTAACTGTTGCCCCAAACAATTGTTGGTCAGGTTTTTCACTCTGATTTTTGCCTCCTGACCTTTTAAATTTTTCAAACTGGGGTAAATGGAACAGGTTTGTGTGATGTCCGTTAACGTTGGGGAGCCAATATGGAGGTCCCTTTAGCCATCCAACCTTAGGCAGTGTTTTATTAAAACCTTTGTTTTAACTTCATTTATATCTGTTCCATTTATCCCAGTTTTCTTTCAAGAACTAGCTAAAGATTTTTATCCCATTGGGATGAGTTCTATGACTCTTCCCTTTCTGATTTCTCTATGTTAACTTAATATTTGCATTAGCATCTGTAAGACTAGGAGAAGCTGAGACCCCAAGTTTGATTAACTTCTTAAGACTAGTCATTATAGTTTTCTTTTAATTTGGTCTTTTCATAGGTACCAATTAAACAGCTGTTTATCATCACCAAAACCAACCAACTATCCAACCAACCAACCAACCCATCTTTGTCTCCTTGTGTTTTGTTCTGATTCATTCATGTGTATTCTATTTATATATATTTTATTTCAAGGTCTCTATCACTTCAGAGATTTAAGAAAAATTGCAGCTCTTTAAAAAGTTTCTCAACTTAAGGATCCATTATTTGGACATTTTGTTTTTCTCCGCAGTCTAAAGAATATTGTGGCCACGTGGTGTTACAAAAGAAAATCTTCCTTCTTTAGACATTGGCTTATAGTTATAGGTCGACCATCAGCCAAAGTTTTTCCCAAGGGGCTCTTAGGTGGAATAGATGGAGCACCTCCCATGTTAACACTTTTAAAAGGAAAGACGAACAGACAAACAACAGCAAATACCAAACAAGCGTGCTTTCCCAAAAACCCTTGGCCACAAACAGAGGCCAAAACAAAGACCAAAAGCAAAAACCAAAGTGCTTCCAGTCCCAGCTTAGTCCGTGTCCTACACTTGGCAGTTGCCCAAAAAATGAAGATCCGATAAGGAGATCTTCCCAAATGAGCAAGGATAAGGGACCTTGGTTGTGCACACCTGGGGGACTTAACAAAATTTGGCCAGGGCGTCACTGCTTCAAAACAAACGGAGCCCAGAGGGCTGCCAAGGTACCCATTCTTTCCGGCCGGTCCTTTTGGAAAAGGTTAACACAAAGACAAAAACAAAAATTACCAGCTACTTACAAGAGATGTCTTCCTAAGTCCTAAACCTAGTTTCTTCCACCACCAAAGCAAAAGTGCCGTGGGCCACGACATCTGGTTAGCAGCCAGTCTCTTGGGGCTGTCCCTGAGACAAGGGGCTCAGGCAGCTGCAGGACAGCTTCCAAGAGAGGCCTTTAGCCAGAGGCTGGTGTGCCACAGGTGAGACGTCCACTTGGGACATTGTCCCATCTGGGTGGCCAAATTGATATCGAACCAGAAGTGAGTTCACTCACTCATTGCTCAGCAAGCCAATCTCAGACACCGGCGGTAGTGGAAGAAAGTAGGAATTTTATTATCACACAGCGCTGAGCAAGGAGAGAGGGCAGCTAACGCTGAAATCCCAAACTCCCTGAAAAGCTAAAAGGAAGGGTTTTATTTTGGGTTTTAGGTAGCGGAGGGGGAGAATATGGCCTTGCTGGTCGGAGCTTTCCCACCAGCCTGTCTTTGGCCTTGAGACTATGTGCAGAGAGGAGGGAGCCCGTGACCTTGCTGGTCAGCAACTTTCCCACCAGACTGTATCTCTTTGCAGGGAGGAGATAATGAACCCAGGTGCTTGTCCTTGATGGTGTCTGTCTCCATGGGGGATAGTGGATTGTGGAGCCAGGAAGGCAGAGAGTAAGCAGGGAATGAGTGTTTTGGTTTTAACCCCATATATGCTGGGTTTAATGTGGGAAACTGATATGAGGGTTGGTATCAATATTTTTGTTCTTCTCCAAGGTTTTCTTATCAGCCCCACTTTGTGAGGATAAAGAACTTACAACGATTGTTCTTCATCACCAAAACCAACCAACTAACCAACCAACCAACCAACCCACCCATCCTTGTCTCCTTGTGTTTTGCTCTGATTCATTCATGTGTATTCTATTTACATATATTTTATTTCAAGGACTCTATCACTTCAGAGATTTAAGAAAGATTACAGGTCTTCTATACTAAGGCTATAAAAGCACACCAAGGAATTTATTTCCAGCAGCTTTTGCCTGTGGTACCTGTAAATGTGGGTGAAGTCTACTTTCCCAAGGTCCTCCAAATCTGCTAAAGTTCCTGGTCCATCAGGAAATGGTCTCCTTTCCAGGGAACAGGTACCAGACTGCCTTCCTAGGTGCGCTTTGTAGGCACCTTTGTCCTTGATGATGGACTTAAAATTCGTGACTGAATAACATGTATTTTGTGATGTGAGACTTCAGAAAACTCAAAGAATTTTATGGCACGATTGAATTTTCAAACTACATTCTGGTAAAAAGCAGGGCATAATCTCATCGAGTGTATGCAAAGAATCCCATTGCCGTTAAAAGTAAAAAGATTTAGTAAGTGTATTTTCCCCTGAGTATTTAAGGATCAGTGAGAACATAAATATTGAAAGGATATTTTACTGGATTAAAGACTGGAGAGGAACGAGAAAGGGATTTATTATAAAACTGTCAAAAATAGAATATTAAAGCAACACCAATAATATTGCAAACCCGTCACAGCAGGTTTATTTCCCCCATCAGTTTATGTGGACCTACGTAACTTTTGCTTTTAATTTTGTTCTGCTGGGTAAATGGAGATGCACACCATGTTCTCTGTGGGAAAGGTTTAACATGCAAAAGTGTTGGTTATTCCGAAATTAATGTATGAATCCGATGCAATACTGAGGTAGACGCAGTGATGAGCTACCCAGAATCCCCTTTTCAGGAAGGACTTGGTGCCCCGCTGTGGGGAGTGTGACCTGTGCAGACAGCCACGTCCCCTGAGGTTCTGCCCCTGCTGGGGTGACCGGCATCTGGTGACTGAGCCACGGTGAGTGATAAAGGCCTGGTTCAGTCCCGTGCTGGACAGCTCCCACAGGCTATGCTGTTTGAACTCCCAGAACCCCCTGGTGGACTGGCTGAAGCTCTGTGAGGTCTCCACCGCTGTTTAACTTCTCCCTCTGCCCTCTCCTCCTTCTTCCCCCTTCCTTAGCAGGGGCTGGTCCCTCATACATAGCTTGCCCCCAAAATACAGTCTAAGTGTTGGCTTCCAAAAACCCAACCTGTGACAAATGCTAATCAACATAAATGACAGCAAGCAAAACAAAACTGGAAACAACCTAAATGTCTATCAATAGGGAAATGCTTAACAGGTAAATTACGGCATGCATGGAATGAGATAAAGATAGGAAACGAATAAAGGACATTTTATGAACTGAGGGGAAGAAATGTTCCTGATGCATTAACTGAATGAAAAAAGTAAGTAGCAGAAGACAATCCCATTTAATTAGAAAATGTAATCTAAAACGTGTTTGCTCTCCTTCTTCCCCTTTTAAGACACAAAGTTTCCTCCTAGGAAAAGGATGTGTGTAGGAATTCAGGGCAGCCCCCTTAGGGGGATTTCCAGGGTTTACTGGATTGAATCGAATCCCTTTCGTGAAGACAGTGCACGGGGAGAGAATCAGGCCAGGCTAGGGTGGTGGGCAGCACTGGGCTGGAATTCGGGCTCTTTCTCTTACCAGGTGTGTGATCTTGGGCAAGTGACACAGTGGCCCTGAGCCTGAGTCCATCACCCAAAATGCCTCCTGAGTTTCTCATGGGAGTGAATGGTTAGAGTGTGGTCAGTATCTGTGCAGTCTCCGTCACAGATTCGATGCTCCACAAATTTTCCTCCTTTGCATGGCTCCTCCTCTTCCGTTCAGACCGGGAATCCTACTCTCCATCATCCTCTTCCCTCCTGGGTTGGGTGAGGGAGCTCGGCCAAGCTGGGAAGCTTAATGGCTGAGACCCAGAGGAAGCTCAGATGCCAGGAACTTGGGTCAAGATGGAGCAAGACCAGAGAAATGGGCTGCTCTGGATTTCAGTGTGCAATGCTTTGACACCAAAAATTCTGGGAAATCCTGAGGCAGGAAGTGAAAGGGAGTGAGGGCCAAAGGAGAAACAACACATTGGGTTTCCTTCTGGTCCCTTCTGGTCTGACTCCCCTCTCCCAAATGGTAAAATTGAGGAAGTCAGGGGAACTTAAAAGAAGCAGAAAGGAGTAGACACACTCTGGAGGAGGAGAGCCAAGCTGGCCGCACGTCCAACTCCTCCACACACACAATCGCTGCCCGTGTTCCGATTTTAATTCCTTCTCCTTATTATTGACTTCCCCAAGTCGAGGAAACAGAAGATCCCAGCTTATAGACCCCTGGGCTTTCAGACACGAAGACCAGCAGGACTCTGCTCACATATGTGACTCATCCTTTGGCCACCTCTACCCCCAACTCTCCAGGATTTAGTTTTTTCCAGCTCTGGTCATCGCTGCACAAAGAACCCAAGGATCCCAGCCTGCAGGCTTTCCACAGGTAACGGGGCTGGGGACACAGTTGAGACCAAGGGGACAGGGAGGATGTTAGAGAAAGCCAGGAGGGGGACTGTGAGTCCTAGGTGGGACTGAATGGGAAAAATAGAAAGGGGCAGCATGGGGATAATGACCAAGCGAGGATCTTATTTTCTTCCCTCCCCTGGATTCAGAATCAAGTATGGCAGCCAAACCTCAGTCACAAACTGAGACTCAAACTCAGCCCCATGTCTAGCCCAATTCCAGCCCTGTCCTCAGCAATAGTCCCAGACGCAGCCCCACCCCCATACAAATCCCAGCCCCTTCTTTAAACCCAACCACAGCTTCAACCCCAGAGTCAACTTGTATTTTAACACCGGCCCCAACACAAGATGGACCTTCAACCATATTGTATTCGCAGTTTCAGCACCAAGCTTAGGCCCAGCTCCATCCGTGGCTCCCACAGGAGTACTGACCCCAATCCTAGGAAGACACACAACCTGCCCTGCAACCCCGCTGTTAGGCCCTGTCCTAGCGATATATTTAGCTCCAACCTTCCCTCCACCTTAATCCCAAACTCAACCCAACCCCAGCCCAAGGCCTGCTCCTGACCCCACCTTCAACCTCAGCTGCAAGGCCAGGCCCCTTCCCATTGCAGGCCCTGACCCTGGACTCCTTCTCAAGCCCAAGCTCATCTCTTACCTCAGCTCTGGCCCTGACCTCAGCTCCAACGTAGTCCCAGCCTGCCCCTTTGCCCCAGCTCCTGCCCCAGCCTGGCCACTGGCCCTGCCTCCATTTCAGCTCTGACAGCCTCGGTGGTCGTGTTGGTGCCAGCATGCCAGTGAATTATGAAAACTTTCAGGACTCGGAGAGTGAGAACCAAAGCCCGGGGCTTAGAATTGGTAAGAGGAAAGGAGAAATGGTCTCTCCTAAAATACCTCCTTAATACGTTTAGAAGGATTTCTGCTGTGATGTGATGTCTGTGCCTCTACCATGTGCACTGTTGGGTCCCCAAATCTGAGGTGGTGGGGCCCCAGCCACCGGAAGCCACAGTATGAAGAGGATTCAGGGTCCTCAGCAAGACAAGCACAGGAAAGACCACAGCGGACCTGGCTTCTGTGCTCTGGGTTGGCCCTGGTGTGGGAATGAGTGATTGGGTTTGGAAGGGAAAGCCATTTGCTACCCGGGTAGTAGAGATGAGCGTGAGGTGCTGTGGGCCTGGCAGCCCCAAACTCCCTGGGTCCTCCTGCCACCTCTGCCAGCTCTGATGCTAGGACTTTACACATCACCATCATCTTGAGACCCTGTGTCCTTGTGTACATTTGTCCCCAGTGGTATGAGGGGCCTGTGTGGCTGGGTACTTGTGCTGGTCCATGCCGGGTCAGATGCCTGGGCATCCCCCATCCCACAATCCTCCTTGTGCAGCCCCCTTCCACGCTGAGCATTAAGGCTCCAGCCTTGATCCCTGACAGGCCCTGAGGCCCTCTCCTCCTCCCCTGTCTCTCTGGGTCTCTCTGGGACCCTCCTTGTCCTGACGCCCTCTCTCCTCTTGCAGGGCTGCCTCCCCTCCAGCCCTTCCTGCAGACACTCTGTTCCAGCTCCCGCCTCCTGCTGCTCTCCCTCGGCCTCAACCTCATGCTGCTGGTCGGTGTCTGTGTGATCGGATCCCAAAGTGAGAGTCACAGGGTGGGCAGGGAAGAGAGAAATAAGGGCTGCACTGGTGGGGGCAGGGACGGAGTTAGAGATGGATAAGGCTGGCTGCTGGCTCTGTCACTTATTAGCTGGGTGATGTGGTCAGATTACGGAACCTCTCTAGTCCTTGGTTTGCCCATTGGCAATACTGGAGAACAACAGTGTCTGTCCCTTTGTGGGGCTTGTCGTGAGGAACCAAGGAGACAAAGTGTGTCAAGTGCCTGCTCAGTGTGGCACAGAGCAGGCCTGATAATCTTCGCCCTGATTGTCCCATCCACCTCGTCAGATTCCACGTTTCAGAGGGACCTGGTGACCCTGAACAACTCCACATCACAAACTGAGCTTCAGGTCAAGTCCCTGATATCCCAGGGTGAGGCTGGTGTGGAAGGGGCTCTGGACTGGGGTGGGGTGTGGTGGAGGAGGGGGTGCGAGCTGACTCTGCAGCACTGAGTCCCCATGTCCTCCAGGTGACAGTTTGCAAAAGACGATAACACCTCTGAAAGCAGGGGTGGGGAATCTCAGGCAGGAACTGCAAGCAGGTGAGACTCTGCAGGAGTGTGTGGGAGGGCAGGGCTGGCCCCAGGACAAGGTGGGGGAGCCACTCGAGGTGCTGAGCGCCCTCCCGTCCAGCCCGTAGCATGAACGACAAGGTGTTTTCCCTGGAGAAGAAGCTGGAGGAGGAGCAGCAGACACTCAAAGCAGGTCAGGCCCCTGCTCCCATCACCTGGGCATGCCGCGTGGGGAGGGCAGGGAGGTTCCGAGACGGGGCCCGTGCAGTGAAATCTGGCCTCCTGGACTCAGGGAGCAGAGTCCACACCCAGGGCACTGTCCCCACTGCCCCCCTGTGTGTGTCCCAGATTATGCTGAAATACGCCTCCTAGTCCAGCAGCTGGCCAAAGACCTGACAGCCCTGACTTGCCAGGCGGCTGCCCTCAAGAGCAATGGTGAGGGGTGTTGGGGGCGTGCCTGACTCCTTTGCTGCCACAGTCCCACTGGGCAGCAACTCAGCCCCCCCCACCTCTCCCGGCACCCTAGGCTCTGCCAGGGCCTGCTGCCCCCTTAACTGGCTGGAGCATGAAGGCAGCTGCTACTGGTTCTCTCGCTCTAAGAAGCCCTGGCCCGAGGCTGAGAAGCAGTGCCAGCTGCAGAACGCCCACCTCGTGGTCATCAACTCCAGAGAGGAGCAGGTGAGGGCCCCTGGTGCTCAGCCCCAAGGACGTGTCCCCTTTAAGGAAATGGTTCCCACACTTGGCCCCACCTTGCAGTCACCTGGGGAGCTTTAA